>NC_080083.1:63660413-63960413 GCF_949987535.1 Balaenoptera acutorostrata
GTCCTGGGGGACGGGGAGGGCAGCTTGGAGGACGGCCCGTGGGGGGAGCACAGTGGCTGCTAGGTCACCCGGCAAGGACATGCCCGGCGGCGGGAGCGCTCCCAGGTTCCACGCCCTGCGGCGTCCAGAGGAGGAGAGAGCACATCCTGCTGAAGAGAAGGACTCAGCTCTCGGCCAGCCACGGTGGGAAACCTGCCGAGCCACTTAGCGGGCTGCGGGGGAGGAGGGGGAGGGCCGTGAAAACAGCAGAGACTGAAGGAGAGGGGCGATCACAGAGGAGGGCGAGTGAGGTCTGGAGGAATGAGGGACAGGGAGGTGGGCCCGCGGTCCCCGTCAAACCCTCCCCCACCAGCAACGTCAAGTCCAGGAGGAAAGCAGGGAAACCCACAGGCCTGAACCCACGGGGGAGAGAGAGCGGGTGAGTCAGCAACGCCACCTGGTGGGCTCCCTGAGGCAGAGCAGGGGATCTGAGTGACCCGGCCCCCTCCCTGAGGCAGAGCAGGGGATCGGTCTCCTGCTTCCCGAAGCCCAGTGTCTCTCGGGCCCTGAATATTCTTGCGGCCAGTGGCCCTGTGGCCCTAGGCCTCCCTGTCTGCCCAGTCGTCCCGAACATGTGGGTCCCAAAGAGCTCCCCGCCGGGACCAGATCCCACGTGCCCGGGCCCTGACGGCCAGCCTGAGGACGCAGCGTGCTGTACCCACTCACGGCGTGGGTGACGCCCGAGAGGGTGGAGCCTGAACGTGCCGTGCTCCCTCCAGCACTATCATTTTGCCGTTTCTGGGGCAAACTGCTTCTTCAAGCCTCCACCTCCTCGTCTGCAGTAGAGGGTACTGAGGTCCTCGCTCACAGGGTCGCTGTGAGAACCCAAAGTGCCAACGCGTGGAAAGCACTTGGCAGACTGCGGCAGGCAGCAGACACGTTATATCATCGGCCAACCTGCCACAGAAGCACCACTCCCTTGAGCTCAGGTCTCCTCGCCCCGGCCTTGCCCGGTCCTGCCCCCACACCCACCCACCCCCTCGAGGCCCTCTCCTCTCTTCCCTGGGCCTCCCCCCTCCCTCCCTCTGATACACACACAGACACAGAAGCCCCCCAGGCCCCGAGGTCATGCCCATTTCAAACTTGATCTGGAGCTGCTGGGAAAGTCTGGTCTCCGTCCCGACACCGTCGAAGGTGCCCTCCTCTCTCTGTTGCCCGTCCTCCCACATGAGCGCCGGCAGCCACGGAGACCTGGGGCTCAGGGCTTCCCCAGCCCGTCTGGTCACTGCACGGAGAGTGCAGCCCACGCGCTGCTGAACGAACGAGCAGTGGGTGCTGGAAGGGGCAGGAAAGGGCGGCGGGCAGGGGGGCCGAATCAGGCGAGACCAAGCTCCGCAGCCGCGGCGAGCTACCCTTGCACCCAAGCGGCCTCACAAGAAAGTGTTTTCCTTGCTCAGGCTGTGTGTCCATCAGAGGTCGGCAGGAAGCTCCACTGCTTACAGCCACCTGGAGATTCGGAGCGACAGACGCTCCAGCCTGACTAGCATCTCCACAATCCCAAAGGCAGGGAAAACGGAACGGCCAAGTACTCGGTGGCCCCGGAAGCCTCCGCCTGGAGGTGACACATGTCGCTTCTCCTCATGGTCCATCAGCCAGAGCAGGTCCCCTGGGCAGGCCTGACGTCGAAGGGAGCCGAGCATCACAGCGCACAGGCGCCTACCCTGGGCGGGCGCACTTCCCGTGGACCTTCCCGGCCCTGCACCCGCCGGGGCAGGCAGCCTTGCCTCCACCCCGGCGGGCCAGGCCCGGCCTTCACGCCTCCTCGGGAGGTAATGGGGCATTTGCCGTGACAGGAGCACAAGGCGCGTGGGCTGAGTGCGCGCCCGTGTGCGTAGGTTTCTAGTTAAGACCGCAGGCATGCAGGCATCGGATTTGCCCCGCTTGGCCTAGGATTCAGGAGAAGCTGAGGTTTTATGCAACGCTTCAACCACGGGAACGCGTGAATTGTTGAAAGGCGAGAAAGAGGCCCGGAGAGGAACGGGTGCTCCGTTATTCACCAGGCCCAGAGTCCCCAGGTCCCCAAGCGCAAGTGCTGGGCTTAACAAACACCCACAGCGTTTCCCCATCAAGTCGACAGCGAGCGCGCAGCTCCAAGCAGGGCTCCCGCCCTCGTCCTCCACTGCCCGTCTCATCAGCTCAACCCAACGGGGCAGCCTTCGGCTCGGATGCTGGTGTTTAGGGCCCACCCTGCCCCTCACAGGCCCCCAGGCCTGAGGCCCGACCTCCTTAAAGGAACCAGAAGGCCTTTCACTCTGTCCCCACTGCGTGTCCTGAGGTTTGTCTCCCGCAGCCCTCCACCCCGCCTGCCCCAGACCGCCTGCCTTTCCCTGAACGCAACTGGTGTTCTCCTACCTCTGCCTAGGCCGGTCTTTCTGCCTGAAACTGCCTCCCTGTCCCTCGGTCCGCCTGGCGACCTCTTCCTCTTCAAGCCCAGATCAGAGGAGGGGAAACTAACCTCTGTTGCGAGCCAGGTGTTAGATGTGTGTGCAAACATTATCCCAATGAAGTGTGTGTCGGGGGGTGTCATCGCCAGCTCCATAACTTGTGGGGTCCGGTGCAAAATGAAAATGCGGTCCCTTGTTCAAAACGATTAAAAATTTCAAGACCGCCAAAGCAGATCATTAGACCAACCAAGCCTAAGAGCAGGTTCTGGGTGAGTGCACAAGCCACATAGCCATGAAATCAGCCCTGGTTATAGGGCGGTAAAGCGAAACTCAGAGAGGTCAAGTAACTTGTCCAAGTCACACAGCTAGTTAGGGGGAGAATCAGGTTGAAGATCCCCTTCCATCTAATCCGAATCCCCTTCCTCTCAACCGCCCACCTTGTGAGGCCTCCGCACTTGCCTCAGGCAGAATGACTAGGGGAGAGGCTGTCAACACCCCCAGAGACCGACTGTCCCTCTGAAGGATGCCTTCAGTGGGCAGTGGGTCTCTTCCTTCACCCTGGAGAACAGCATTATCAGATGAGAGAGGGGCCCAGTCTCGGGAGCAAGTGGGCATTCTAGCAACCCTCCATCGGCCCACGAAGGAGGACACCCCGTGCCCCAGCTACCCCTTCCTTCATACACACCTTCAGGCAGCCTGCTCACCCCCAACCCTAATACACACTCTTCTGTTGCCTGAAGACATTGCTGCTGTCCAGCAGAGCTGACCCTGTAGGACACAGATCCCAGGTCAGCATCTCTGGCCTTTGCTGGGAACATTAAACGCAGCCCTTGAGAGAGGCACAGCTCCTGGCTGCTCTGCCCATTTTTCATCTTCTCATATCACTGATCCAGTTCAGTTGCTCTGCTGGGTGGTTTTCCCCTTGACTTGACAAACCTCAGTCATGGGGAAATGCATCCTACTTAGATTCAGTCATTCAACAGTGCATTAACTGTGCACCTACTATGTGCAAGACCCCTGCCTTCAAGGAGCTCACAAGCATAGCTGGGGAGACTGACAATAAACTCACCGTTGCTAAAGGGGAAAGAGCTAGTCAAGAGGCTCCTGGGCCCAGATGAGGGAAGGAAGAAATTATGTATTGGGTCAGAGGGAGCAAATTGAGTAACGTTTTGAAGGATCTATAGGAGTTTTCCATGTGGCAAAGAAGACAAGCCAAGCAGAAGGAGCTACACATTTGGAAGAGTTTGGGGGTGGTGGGGTCTGGGAGTCTGAGAGATGTGGGACTCGGTCCCAGTTGAGAGATGTGGACACCTTCAATGGGGTGAGAGGCCTCTCCATCAGGGCATCCCGGGACGTGGAGAGGAACACTCCTGGGGAAGGCAGGAGAAGAGAGAGAAAGCTGGGAATTTTTCAGGCCTAAAATGCTGTGAATAGAAACCTGGTGTGTCCTTCCCATAAACCTTCAGTGGTTTCGACTCCACATGACCCCGTTCACAGGTGACAATGTCCTGTGACGCCCAGGTCAGGAGATCTTAGAAGCATACAGGCTCCTGTTGCACTGCTGCCTTACAGTTTTCAGCAAATACGTTCATTGATGGTGTCTCATTCTTCGGAAGCCTACTTCTGCCCTCAAACACATGCACATCCCATGTATTTGACCACATCACGGTCTGTAGAGACTTTACAGACCTTCCAGTGGAAGGGTTCCCATGGCCTGGCTGGCCAAACTCACCTCCTGGAGGTTCCTCCTTGCAGGGTGACCCTTACCTCTCAGAGCAGAGGGCAGAAGCTGCTGTTCTGTGAGCAAGTCACACGAACGTCTTGGACAAGGGTGCCGGTCAGGCCGTCATCACAGAGAAACGAAGATGGGCAAGGATTCAGGCCAGAAAGAGTTAACTGTTGGGTTGAACCATCCAACCAGGCTCCAGCTGCAGCTTTCAAACAAGTCACTGATTAACAAATATTTATTGAGCACCTACTGGGGGTCCGGAGCCCAGAGAATAAAGGAGACATATAAACGGAAGAAAGAAGAAATAAAAAATATGGGTTGCTATCATTATTGCACATGTATTTCCACTCTGTACTTCCGAGGGGCAAACAGTGTGCTTAAGGCCACACAGAAGGAAAGCACAGATCCGGGAGCCAGGCAGACTGAGCCGCACCGCGTGTCCTCAGGCGCATCGCTTCGGGACTCCGGGCCTCAGTTTTCTCATCCGTACAGTGGGGTTGTTGGGAGGGAGGGTTTCATGGGAGCAAAGCGCTCTGAACCGTGCCTAGTGCACAGGGAGTGATCAATACATACTAGCTGGTGGTGGAGTTGTTTTGATGGTGGCAGTGATGATGCTGGTTAAACAGCAGCAGCAGCTGAAATCTGAAGGTAAATCTGACTCAAGTCCAGGAGGGCTCGGCCAAGCTCTACGTGGCCCCCGAACTCCTCTCCTCGAGACCGCAGCCCGCGACTCCCCACCTGCAAACCCCGCGAAGGTGCTTCCCCAGACGTGCGCACCTCCCGGGTGGACCCAGTGTCCTCAGGGTCCCCAAGGCCGCCGACGGCTCGCAGTGCGGGGTGAGGCCCCGCCCCGGCCCCGCCCACTCCCCGCGCGGCTCGAGCGGCGGCCGCGGCCACTGGCGCCGGGCGGTTCGTGCGGGCGGACGGGGCGGGCGCCCCGGAGTCTCCCGCGGTACCTCCTGCCCCGCGCGGAGCCTGAGAGGGACGCTCGACCAGGGCCGGGGGCGCTGCCGCTCCAGCGAGGTAGGAGCCGGGAAGACCGGGGGAGACCGGCTGTCGCCGCGTGGGCCCCGCAGGGGACAAGCTCCCCCCGTTACCGCGGGGCGGGGGCCGCAGGGCCCGCGTGCGCGCATCCCGGGCGGGCGCGGAGAGGAAGGGGCGGGGTGGGGGGGGGCGTGCGTGTGCGTGTGCGCGTGCGTGTGCGCGTCTGTCTGTCTCGGGATGTGATGGGGGGTGATGACGCCCCCCTGTGCGGACGCCGCAGCGCTGCCCACCCCGAAGCTGAGGGCGGACTCCCCACAGCAAACTCGAGGAGCGCCGGCGGCCATTATCCGGCTAGTGCGGGCGGGGAAGCCCACCCCCACCTGTCGAGCTGGGCTGTCCGTCTACGCGGGTCGAATGCCCCGCTTACCGCAGCCTGCCGGGTGGCCTCCCTCCCCCGGTGGTCAGACAGCCCCGCGGGTCCACCTGCCCGGGACGGGTCCGCCTGGCCGCGGGGGTGGTGGGACTGGCGGGGATGCTCGGTCCGGCGGGGTTAGGAGGAAGTGTCCCTGCGGGAGGCCACGGGGGCGGCGGGGGAGACGCGGGGAGGCGCTGGGGAACCTGCAGGCAGATGCAGAGTGTGAGACGGCAGCCCCCAGGCACACACCAGGATATTTCCCCAGTCGCGCCAGGGCCCCCCTCCCCATTTTAATTACTTCACCTGTCTCTGCCCTCATCCTAATTCGGCAATTGATGGAGATGCACTGTGCTACAAATTGTTAAATGAAGTCAGACTGCCTCTTCCCAGGACTGAAGAGGTGATTCCCTGGGACCTGGCTTGGGGGGGTCTCTGACCGGGGTGCCTGTGAGCGGGCTGGGGCCACAGGCTCTCGTCTGGCCCCTGGGGCCTGCCAGGCACACGGGTGTCCCTTTTCATGGTTGAGGACTTTCGTTAAGGGAAGGATTCACCCACTTTGCACTGAATTATCAGTGACTGGACAAGAGCAGGACCCGGGAGAGGGTCCCCAGGTGGGGGCCTGTCTTAGTTTGACAGAAGTCACACTCCGGCTGTCACCAGTGCTGGCCACTGCTCCACAGGGATCACAAGATGGGACCTGCCTCGCGGCCAGCTCAGGCCCACTCCCTCATCTCCACACCCCCAGGGTCTGATGAATTAACAGCCTGGACTGCCCTGGAGGTGGGCACTGGGGGACTTCGGCTAGGATCTGATGTCCTGGCTCCAGGACACCCCAGGACCATGGGCATCGGGGTTGGCAGCAACCTCTGCTGACCCCATAGCCAGTGCTCCCTCCGGAGCCCCCCGCCCGCCTGAGAAGCACTAGCTCTGCCTCCCTTCTCCGCTGACTTGGCAACTTGAGGTAGCTGGGGACATCTCGTCACAGGGCCAGGTCCCCAGGGTGCTTAGAAAGGGTGGAAATTGTAGCTGTGCCTGAGACACCCACGCACACTTCAGCCTCCCTCTCACATGTGGAACTCGGCGGGTGCCCCCGGGGGCGGGGTGGAGCCAGGGCTGCTCTGTGCACACGCGTCCGGGCTGTGAGATTCCTGGCCTCCTGGTGGGCTGCACGCGCCCACCCCCCAGCTGGCAGCGGGCTTTGAGACCTTGGCTATTCTCAGGCTGTGAGCTGGGGTTCCGTGACTTGGGTTGGGGGAGGGGATGCAGGGGGAGGTTGCCTGAATTGTTCACACTTGACCTGAGGAGGCCACCTTAGGTCATGGTGGAAAACATGGGCTCCAGCCGCAGCCGGCTCTCTGACTATTGGACCTTGGCCGAGTCCTGGAGGCTCAGCTTCCTCCTCTGTACAATGGGGCCAGCGGCGTGTGCAATGCAAGGACACAGGTGTCAGTGTTGGGCTCGTAGCAGATGACCAGGGCCGGTCGTCTCTGCTTCCTGCAGCCCCGGCCTGATTCTTGGACGTTGCATTGAAAGGGCCCTGTGCCGCCAAGACGCCTCATGCCATCCTAGAGCCGGGGCAGGGGTGGGAGTCTTTGATCAGGTAGCTCACAGATTGTGCTCGGGTGCCCAGAAGGCAGCTGGGAGAGTTGGAATCCAGTCTCCACTAAGCCCTACCTTCTAGCCCTTGGTGCCCTGGGCCTGCCCTGCACGGCATCCTGGCTCATTCCGGGTGGTCACTGGGCACACACCTGCTCCTTCAGTCCATCCTGGGTTTGGGGTCAGCCTTCCTCCCTGGGAATCGGGGCCAAGCTACACGTGACCTCAGGAACACCAGGAAAACCCCTGCTCACCGAATATCATGCTGTTCCCCCAAACCTAGCAGTCTGCTGCCTAACGCTCCACCATTAGAGACTCATTCCTTTGTCTATGGCCTTGTACCCAGTTAAGTCAGCTACTAAACCTTAGCATCGGTGACTTGTTTAAAAGCTTTCAGGACCTGCGAGGGGAGAGAGAGGGGGGAGGAAAGAGAAAGTGGGGAGAGGGGGAGAGGAAGGTGATGTGTCAGCCTGTGGGTTCTGCAGAGGAAGGCCCAGCGGGGAGCCCAAGGAGGCCCCTCAGGAGAAGGAAGGGCTTGGGGAGACGGGGCGGGGGCGGGCGGCAGGCAGGAAAGTTGTGGACCTCAGTGGGAATTCTCAGCGGGACTGTGGGCTGGGTGGCCTGCTGAGGGAGCCGATAGAAGCCTCCAGTCCTGTGGCTGGGGCAGAGCCAGTGCCTTCCTTTTCACACTGCCCTCCCTTCCCCGTGAGAGCACGGCCACATGGTGTGTGACGTATTCCGTATTACAGGTGGTGCTCTCTGCATTGGGAGAGCCTGGGATAGCCGCGCTGGCCATTTAAAACTGTCAGGGGTAATTTGTCAGGTAGGCAAGAGGCTGGGCCGAGCTGGGCCGGGGAGGGTCCAACACCTGTGGCCCCTCACACATCCCCACACCCTCCGATGGCCTTCTCTCGAAAAGAGCAACACAGCATAATTCACTCAGAAGGCCTGGGGGTGCAGGGTTCGGCTGGGGTCACCTAAAAGGCCCCTGGCCCGGCTGGGCACGCGACCCTGAGCCTCCCGGCGTGGGGGCCAGTGCTGGCGGGCGGGGGCTTGAGGAGCGCCAGCAGGCCCGCTGCGGGAGGCGCAGGCCAGCATCGCGTGGGCCCTCGGGGCCTGAGCCACGGACTGGCCCCGCCTGATGGTGGCCCAGCAGTGACCAGTCTGCAGCCCGTCCGGGCGCTGCTGAGGGCAGAGCTCAAGCCAGAGCCAAGAAGTTATGGCTCCCCAGGACGACCTGATGGCCATTCTTTTTTATAAATTTATTTATTTATACATTTATTTTATTTATTTATTTTTGGCTGCGTTGGGTCCTCGTTGCTGCGTGCGGGCTTTCTCTAGTTGCGGTGAGCAGGGGCTACTCGTTGTTGTGGTGTGCGGGCTTCTCATTGTGGTGGCTTCTCTTGTTGCGGAGCACAGGCTCTAGGCGCGTGGGCTTCAGTAGTTGTGGCTCGTGGGCTCAGTAGTTGTGGCTCACGGGCTCTAGAGCACAGGCTCAGTAGTTGTGGTGCATGGGCTTAGCTGCTCTGTGGCATGTGGGATCTTCCCGGACCAGGGCTTGAACCCGTGTCCTCTGGTAGGTGGATTCTTAACCACTCCGCCACCAGGGAAGTCCCCTGATGGCCATTCTTAAAGATTATTCTCAACCGTTTCTGTTCTGAAATAATAACAATGGTGGCGACAAGGGTGATAGTACCTCTTCATTCTTCATCAGTTATTCATTGAGCACCTACTGTGTACGGGCTGGCCACTGTTGTCAGTAATGGGGATACAACTGTGGCACTATTGGCGTCTGGGGCCAGAGTATTCTTTTGGGGGGATGAGGGTTCCTGTGCACCACAGGGTGTTTGGAAGCATGCCCGGCCTCTACCCACTAAATACCACGGGCACCCTCCTCCCTTGGTGACATCCAAAACTGTCCCCCGGGAGCCAGCATCACCCGCTGCTGACAACCGCTGGGGCTACAGCTACAGACAAAATGGACGGAGTCCCATCCTGTTCCCTTAGAAGCAAACGTTCTGAAGAGGGAGATGAACACCGTGTGTGCTAAAGAAGGGACACATCCAGCAGGCTGCGTGGCGCAGACGCTAGAGAGAAAGGCAAGGGGGGGTGGGCAGGCCGTGCCATCTTCCAGGGGCGCTCGGGCAGGGCCTCGCTGGTGAGGGGCCCGGGGCAGAGGCTGGAAGGGGCGGAAGGGCCTTGCAAGCAGCAGGAAGAGAAAGCGCAGGGACAGGAGGTGGTGTGGAGAGGTGGGGAGCAGTCAGATAGGCCCCCCTGGGCCACGAGGCCGCCGCAGGGCCGGCAGCGGTGTCTCTGGGTGCACAGGAGCCCAGAGACTGCCCACTGCCCGCTGGATGCAAACACCAGCCCAAGCATTTTTCCACGTGTCTTCCCAGCCGTCCTCTAAGGTGAGCATTGTTTCCGTACCTCACGTTTCAAAGCCCAGAAGGGTTAGGCAGTGTGGGGTTAGCCGGGGACATGACCTTGAGTGGCCCGCGCTCCCCTGTCGGACACTAAAACGGGGACTTCGGAGCCACACAGAAGCGGGTTCAATCCCAGCTCAGCCCCTTACTAGCTGTGTGTGGCCTTGGACTAGTCCCGGAACCTCGCTGAGCCTCGGTTTCTCTGGGGAGGGGGGCTGTCGGGAGGCGTGTGTCATCCTTTGTCCCCTCGTGCCCCCTCCCTGTCCGAGCACGCGTGCCCCCTCCCTGTCCGAGCACGCGTGCCCCCTCCCTGTCCGAGCACGCGTGCCCCCTCCCTGTCCGAGCACGCGTGCCCCCAGGAAGCCAGGCAGCGGGCAGCAGCCTCCCATCTCTCCCAGCCACAGGCGCTTGTTCTGGATTCGTGCATCCGTTCACTGAGCTGCAGCAATGCCATCTGGTGAGGTCAAAGCCCAAATCTCCGGAGGGAGGTCGAGGGAAGCTAAACGCTCCCACTCCCTCCGCCTCCCCAGGAACTGAGAGAGAGGGACCACCCCTCTGAGTCACCACCTCCCTGGGGGGGCCAGGCTCTGCCGTGTTCCTGCAAGGATGCCGGCCTGGCTCTCCGTGGGAGCTAAGCGGGCCTGAAGCTCCAGACCCACCCTGTGGCGGGGCAGGGCCTGGGGCTGTCCCCGCAGGCCGCGTTCACTGAGACTCTATGACCACTAAGCCCCCAAAACTCTACATGAGAGAATCTCAATCAATCGCTTTTCAAGTGACTCACGTCAGAAATAGGTTGCTACCTGGAAAGGTGGGTTTAAAACTTACCCCAGAGAGTTGAGAGTTGGGAAAAGAGGAGCCCTGATGGGATGGGCAGGCGACCTCCCTGGTAGTGCCGCCCTCAACCCCCTTTGCCCCCCGACGCGCAGGGATGTCTTTCCTGGGGGGTGATTGCGGTGATGAGAGGCCCCAGGAAGGACGTTTCTGGACCGTCGGGCACACGGGGGTGTCGGCGTGTGCTCGGGAGGGAGTGAGGCCCCTCTCGGGAGGTGAGTGTATGTGCCCCTTCGGGCGTGCTGCGTCTTTGTGAGTTTTCCCCGTCGGTTCCTGGGCAGGTGGCCATCAGAGGTAGCTCCGTGGTCCCCGCGGGCCGCGGTTTCTGGGGATGATGGGATGTCCCGGGCCCTCCGACTTTCCAGGCAGGCCCCAGCGCTCACTGATGGAATCTTTGGTTCACTTGAAGAAGGTGCCCGGTGGGTGGATGGCCCTTTCTGCCTCCACCCAGAGACACATCCTGCCCAGCTCTGCCTCTGCTGCCTGACCGCGAGTCTTCTGGGCGGGGGGCCTGTGGCAGGATCGCCCTGGCCTGGGGATGGGTCGAGCCCAGTTCCTCTTACTGGGTGGCCTTAGGCAAGGCCCCGCTCCTCTCTGGGTCACTCTTTCTCACCTGCTAAAGGTTGGGATGGGAGGGAGGAGCCAGTTTCTCCACGCACGTTCCGGAACCCCTGCTGCGTGCGGAGGGGCAGGGATGCTTGGGGGAAGATCACAGCCCCTCCCTCGCAGAGCTTCCTGCCACCACCTCCAAAGGCCTCCCAGCTCTAGAGCTCAGTGGGGCCTTGAGTCCGAGAAAAAGTCTGGACCCAGGGCTCCGGTGAGGAGAAGGAGGTGTGTGGGGGGGGGAGAGCGAAGGCCGCCTTGTTGCACGAGAGGCAACGGCCAGAAGAGGGTGCTGCTTCCCTGGTGAGCCTTAGGGGCGCCCCAACTCCTCTGGCCCTCCCGACCCCCCAGCCGCCTGCCGCATCCACATGGGTTTAGCGGGTGGTCTACAGAGGGCAGCCTTAAAATATCAAAATGATGGGGTGGGGGGTGGCTTGCCCCCGGAGCCCGGCGGGGAGTGAGGGGCTGAGTGTGGCCTCGGCGGGTTCCCACCTGCCCTCCACCGCTCGCTGCCCAGCAGCCTTGACCAAGCGACTTGGTCTCTCAGGTTTCCTCGCTGGTAAGATGAGGGTGATAATGACAACATTGTTGGGAGCATTTGAGGGGTGAGTGGGGTTTTTTTTTTAAAATTTTTTTTGGCTGCAAACAAACGTAACAGCTGAGAAGCCCGAGGCTCGGAGAGGCTGAGCCTCCACCCACGGTCACGCGGTTAATAGGTGGCAGACAGAGATTTGAACCCAGGTCTCAGGGCCCAAAGCCTAGGAGCTCCTTCTGCTAAAGCAGCCCGCGCAGAAGCCGGAGTTGAACAGGGAGGCCTCAGGCGTGTCCTGGAGCCTGAGTGGGCCTTGTCCTCTGATTTCCTCATCAGAGAACCCGGGCTCTCATAGCCCTTCAATCCTCAGGCGTGTCCCCCCGGGCGTGTCCGCTGCACACGCCGGGCCACGGGAACCCCAGGACGCTGGTTTGACCTTGAAGAGAGCAAGCGCATCCAGTCAGCTGTGTGTGACCCACTCCTGGGGCAGAGGGAGCGGGGCTGGGAGAGAGGGCAGCGGCTGTGGGCAGCCAGGCCAGGGCCCAGGAGCAGGGAGGGTAAGTTTCTCTCAGTCCCACATGTCAGGCAAACGGAAAGAGGCTGAGGTTGGACATTTCCAGAAGACAGTGGCTAACGGTCATTTCCACCACTTCTGTGGCATCTGATTTGTACCTGCTGCTTGTCACACCATTTAATTAAATCCACCACCACCCAGCAGTCTTGGGCAATGGGCTTTATTATCCCCATTTTACAGATGAGGAAACAGAGGCTCGGACACGTAAAGTAACTCGCCTAAAACCACGTGGCTGATGGTGGCAAAGCAGGGGTGGAAGCTAGGTCTCTCCAGTGCCCGAGGGGGCCAGCTACCACGCCCCCACCCAAGCCAGCACCCAAGCACGGGCGGGCGTTGAGCAGGGAGAGGAAAGGCTTGGAGGGGCGAGGGGACAGGACGTTTCAAGAGCTGCATTTAGAAGGAGGGGCGCTTCGGTTGTGATGACCCTCGTTGTTTACTGTAGTAGTTCCTTTGTACGGCAGAGCGTTTGGGAAATGAGACCCATCATGTGTAATCCCAGGGGCAGAATCTGAGTTGGCAGGAGCAGCCCTGGTGTTGTCTTGGGCAAACTTGCCCCCCTTGGAGTCGTCGCCCGATGTTGGGGGCGTCCCCACGTCCCCAGAGTCCAAGCCCAGGCTGCCTGCACCCCAGCCCAACAGGGATGCTGCCGAAGGCCTTCCTGCTCCAGAGTCGGGGCTTCGGGGAGCCCTTCTCGGAGGGAGACAGTGCTCCAGGGCCCCGACGGGTGCCCGAGGTTGGACACCGAGGCCCTGGGGGCAGAGGTCGCCGGGAGGGGCCGCTCTCGCCGGGACAGGAGCCCGCAGCCAGCCTGGCCCTGAGTAGTGGGGAAGCCGGGACCCCTGGAATAAGCCAGTGTCGAATTGCTCGCCCAGCAGGGTTTCCAGCAGAGCTGCAGGCGCTCTGCTCTCTGCAGCTTGGCGGGAGGGGAGATCCTGACCCGGTGAGAGAGCCGAGGCCTGGGAGGGGGCACCCGCACCCTCTGGGGTCCTGAGAGGATGAGCCGGGCAGCAGGACAGGCCCCTGGGGGGCGCAGGTCCCTGGGCTGTCTTCCCGCTACGAGGAGCCGCCCCCTCGATGGTAGTACAGGTAACAGTGGAAGTGATGTCGCCTGGGCGCTTATCAGCGCGAGGTCTTGCATGAGCCTTGCACCGCCTGATCCGTAGGAGATGCACCTTACGGTCACGTCTGTTTTGCAGACCGGGCGTCGGGCTCGGCGGGTCAGTGCCGGCGGGAGCTGCGACTCCAGGCTCTTCACCACCTCATCCCCCAGAGTGGGCAGTGGGGGCTGGGAGCTCGACCGCCCCGTGTAACCTTGGGCCAGTTATCTTACTTCTTGGAGCCCAGCTCCCTTAGTTCTGACACGAAGGGGAGAGCGGTTCCGCGTCGGGTGGCGCGGTGATAAAATTAAACGGAGACGACAGACGTCGTGCCGACGTCGGGCAGCAGCCCGCGGTGCTCCACACGTGGGGGTCACCTGCTTTGTCTGCCTGGCCCCGTGGACTCGGAGCCCACCACCCTCTCGGTGACGCCTGGAAGAGATTCTGCTGAAGTCTGGGGCTGGGAAAGAAGGAAGCCAGTGGGTGCTTATAGGCGACCTTGTCGGTGACCCTGGCCCCAAAGCCACGGTCAAGCGTAAAGGGAGTGGATACGTGACAGTAGCTCTTACGGTGTGTCCGAGCCTGGGTCTCCCGGGCTGCGTGCACCACCCGCCTTATCTGCCAAGCAACTCAGTGAGGTTACTGTCGTTAACCACATTTTATAGGTGAAGAGCTGAGGCACAGAGAGGTCAGGTAACTTGCCCAAAGTCACAGAGTGCATAAATGGTGGAGCAGGGTTTGAGCCCGAGGAACCCGACATGCTTTTTGAGACCCTTGGAATTTGTACAGGGAAAATGTAAACAAGTCGCTGGGCTCGGGGTCTGACTCTTCCAAAATTCCCTTCTTCCCTTCATTTAAAACCAAAACTCTTCTCCAGACGGGAACCAGGTGATGTAATGGACTCAGCTTGGGTGTCCCCTCCCCCCAGACGTCCCACAGTTACAGGCCGAGTTTGTGCTTCTGCAGCATCTCCTCCGTCAGCTGACTTGCCCCCGGCACCGCCAGCATCTTCCGCTTTTCACCTGCCCCATAAACCAGGGGCTCCCCAGGGTGCATCCTACCTGCTGGTGAACGGCATTCGCTCCCACTGGTCTCTGCAATCAGTGTCCAGTGTTTCCTCTGCCCTTCACAGGTCTGCCTTGCCCCACGGAGCCTGTTTTGCTGGTGCTGATCACGTCCCCTCTTGGGGTCAGTTACCAGACCTAAAGGCAAGTCCTGGAGTTCTGTCCCTGGGGTCTCCTCTAATCCCCCCCGGCAACATCCCCCCCCATAATTGCTCATGTGCACATGCTTTTGGTATACGCTCCTTACATTGTGGTGAATCATAGTCTTTGATATAAATAGATGCAATCTGTAGGGGGTTTTATTGTGGTAAAATACACATAACAAAAACATCTACCATTTTAACCATCTTAAAATACAGAATTCAGTGGCGTTTAGTACTTTCAAATGTTGAGCAACCATCACCACTATCTAGTTCCAGAACGTTTCCATCCCCCCAAAAGGAAACCCACCCAGTAAGTCACTCCCACTCTCTCCTACCTAAGGCCCTGGCAACCACTTACCTGCTTTCTGTTTCTGTATGTTTATTACCTATTTGGGACATTTCATATAAATGGATTCCCACAATACGTGGTCTTTTGTGTCTGGCTTCTTTCACTTAGCATTATATTTTTAAGGTTCATCCATGTCATAGCATGGATCAGGGCTTGTTTCCTTTTTACGGTTGAATAATATTCCATCTTGTGGATATACTGCATTTTGTTTATCCATTCATCAGTTGATGGACATTTGTGTCATCTCCACCTTTTGGCTATTATGAATAATGCTGCTATGAACATTCATGTACAAGTATATGTTTTCAGTTCTTTGAGGTGTATCCCTAGGAATAGAATTGCTGGGACATACGGTAATTCTCTGTCTCACTTATTGAGTTATTACCAAACTGTTTTCCACAGCGGCTGCACCATTTTACATTCCCACCAGCAATGTATGAGGGTTCCGATTTCCCCACATTTTCTCCAAAACTTATTTTCCCAAAAACCTTTCGAACTCTGGCTACCCATATTCTATGATCACACAGGGGCTCCGACAGCGAAGCAACTTGTCCAAGGCCACACAGCTGCTTGGTGACAGAACCAGAGCTTGAGCTCAGGGGCTCTGCACTCCTGACCGCCAGCCTCTTCTCTGCCAGTGCTCGTGTGGAGCCAAGGTCGGGGACTTCAGGCTCACAGGAGCGTCACTGTGTTTCTGGGTCCTGACTCTGTACCCGGCTCAGCACGGCTTGCCTTCCAAACAGAGGCCCCACTGAGCATGGTGCTGGGAGCACCGTCCTGGTACTCATGGGCAGTACGTGTTGGCGTGCTTTCCGGCAGTGCCTTCCCTGGGGGTGATATATCCAGACACCCCCGCCCACCCACCCCCAGCCGTTGCCCTGGGAGGCAGGTGACTTCTGGTGTAAATCTCACTTGGTCTCAGAATAGGTGGTTGCTCCCTGATGGGTGACCTTCGCTTCACCTCTTCATCCCAGAGGCCCAAGATGCCTCGGCCAGCCTCACCTTGCTCTGCAGGAGAGTGGCACGTGCTCTGGGGCTGGTGGATGCACAGCACCGAGGCCAGCTTCATCCTTCCAGGGCACGAGGCGTGTTTTTGATGGAGCTCAGGGGATGGGCTGTGAGTGATGTGGTCAGGAGGGCCCCCACCTATTTCCTGGAGGGGGTGTTGTCTCCTGGAGAAGGTGGGTGGGATTGCTCTGTGCATGGAAAATGTCTTTTTTTTTTAACCTTCTGCATCAGGACAGCCTAATCGCTCTCCCCACCCACCTTGAACTCCAGCTCCACTCTGAGACCACCTCTGGCCTTGCAGTCCTGTAGCAGTGATCTTGACCTTTCTTCTAGATCTTTTTTTGGCGGGATCTTAGTTCCCCGACCAGGGATCGAACCTATGCCTCCAGTGGAAGCGCGGAGTCTTAACCACTGGACCACCAGGGAAGTCCCTCTCCTAGATCTTAACCCTGACAACCTGGACCCCACGGCCTGAGCCCCCTGGACACGACTCCTGTCTGGGTGGTAATTTGGGGCCACCAGCAGCTTTGTGATCTCAGAAGCCGGGCCCAGAGGCCACCCCCACTGGTCACTGTCTGTGTGACCTCAGGCCAGCTCTGTGTCCTCTCTGAGCCTTGGTTCCCACGCCTGTGAGTGGGGGACATCAGGGCGGTGCTCACAGAATCACTGGGGGACGAAGGTTGTTGTGTAGAGAAACACCTGGAACACTGCGGGCCAAGGCAGAAATCCACAAACACTAGCTTCTTTCCCGCCCTCCCTCCTTGCCTTGGTCACCTGTTCTGGCTGCTCGAAGGGACCTGCTGATTTGGGGCAGGAGGGATCCTGGCACCCAACCCCACTCTCCTTCCTTCCACTTGCCAGGTCTGCTGGTTGTCTAACCCCAGGTCAAGATCTGGGGCCCTTGTTTCAAGCGAAGCCCTTGCAGCCATAGGAGTTAAGGGGGCGGCTGGAGCCCCTTTTTTGGCTTCAACAGTCTAGAGCATTTGTGGCAGGAATCCTACTCACCTTCAGATGCAAAACTCTGCAGGAGTTCTTGTGCCACACCCCCAATCCCCCCCAGCCCCACACAGGTGTGTGTTGGTAGAACCACAATGTAATGGAGGTTCCTTTAAAAACTAAAAATAGAGCTACCGTATAATCCAGCAATCCCACTCCTGGGCATATATCCAGAGAAAACCATAATTCGAAAAGATATGTGCACCCCAATGTTCACAGCAGCACTATTTACAATAGCCAAGACGTGGAAGCAACCTGAATGTCCATCAACAGAGGAATGGAAAAAGAAGATGTGGTACATACATACAGTGGAATACTACTCAGTCATAAAAAAGAACAAAATAATGCCACTTGCAGCAGCGTGGATGGAGCTAGAGATTGTCATACTGAGTGAAGTAAATCAGACAGAGAAAGACAAATATCCTATGATATCGCTTATATGTGGACTCTAAAAAAAGGGTACAAATGAACTAATCTACAAAACAGAATTAGTTACAGATGTAGAAAACAAACTTACGGTTACCAGGGGGTAAGCGGGGGAGGGATAAATTGGAAGATTGGGATTGACATATACACACTACTGTATATAAAATAGATAACTAGTAAGAACCTGTTGTACAGCACAGGGAACTCTACTCAGTACTCTGCAATGGCCTATACGGGAAAAGAATATAAAAAAAGAGAGGCTATATGTGTATGTGTAACTGATTCACTTTGCCGTACACCTGAAACTAACACAACGTTGTAAATCAACTATACTCTAATAAAAATTTTAAAAAAAAAGAACCAGGATGTAATTATAATGGGAGCAAACCCAGCTGGAGGGGCTCCTGGGTGCTGGGCACAGTGCTAGGTGAGTGACTACACCTTCCGCAATCTTCACACGGCTCCGTGAAGAGGGTTCCATTTTTATCCTCCCTTTAGAGATGCAGAAACTAAGGTCCAGAGAGGTGAAGTGACTTGCCCAAGGTCACACAGCTGTTAGTGATAGAGCTGGGATTTGGACCCAGAGCAAATGTGAGTGAGGAATGCTTGGCTTTTGTAACTCCTTGGGACAAAGCCCGGGCTGTGAACTTGCAGCAGGAAGGTCCTTCCACCTCTCCTGCTTCCTTTGCTCTGGGGGCAGTGATTGCCCCCAAGGATGCAAAGAAAAGGGCCCCAGGCTGTGGGCTTAGTAGCACTGGACTCGATTTGGTGAGGGTAGAGGCTGGGCCTGGCACCCCCCTCTGAGCCCCCGCTCTGAGAGCCGTCGTAGGCACGTGGGACCCACTCTGCCTTCTGCACCTTCAGCTGCCTCCCTGAAACCTTCCTACGGCACATTGCTCCGGGCCTCCAAGCACTCCGATGCCCTCTCCTCAGCCAGCCCCCCACGGGAAACTTCCAGAAGCTTCAGGGGGGCAGCTGCCATGTGCTAGGAGCCGTCCCAGCCCTACCTACACTACTGTATTTCATCATCTTAGCACCTGTACCAGGAAGTATTCTCTCAGATCCCCAGATGAGAAGGTGGAAGGCCTGCGGGGTCAGCTGAAAGGTCCAGGTGAGAGCACACAGTTGGCAAAACAGTTGATGCCAGACAAGTTGGGCGCCAGAGGGCCAAGGCCAGAGCTTGGCTTTAAGAGCAGCTCATGACAGGGCCACGTGTGGGCTGGGCCCTCTGCCTGGATCACCTCCTGCGCTCTTTAGACCCTGTGACTGTCCCCACTGAGGACAAGGCTGTACCGATTCAGACTAAAGTGTTGCTGGCTGACGATGCTGTTCGTACCACTTGGATTTCAGCTCAGCTGTGAAGGTGTTTGAGCCCAAGGCAGGCATTTTCATGTCTGCAGGAAAGATGGGTTTGGGAGACCCTGCTTCTGTTTTCTCGGCCCTTTCCCCGATGAGCCCAGCCAGCTGGTGACTTGCGTTCAGACCCTGCTGAGCAGCCCCGGCGCTGTGAGCAGAGAGAAGCCAGGATGTCCAACTCAGATACGCGGGTGGCCTGTGCGTGTAGACTGAGAGCCCATTTCAACCCGAGTGCCAGCCGGCGATGGCTGGCCATTAAGGGAGCACCCCTGGGTTCACCCGACGTCAAGATCAATTAGTATCAAACCGCCGCCAGCATTTTTTCGCGTCCTGCCTTTGCCGAGGGAAATAAAGCATGGGAGGCACAATATAGAGACATCATTCCTGGTTATTGATTTCCTCCCCTTCCTCTCCCTCCCCTCCAGATTGGAACGTCTGTCTGCCTCCTGATGAATGTGCTGTTGTGGGGAGGGCGAGGACCACTCATCATCTGAGGGCCCCAGGGCAGCGCACTGGACGCGGGCAGGGCCGCGGAGGGGGGTGAGGCCGGTCCAGGGCGGGGGGCAGCGGGAGAGCAGCCTCAGGGCCACGCCTACCCCAGGGAGGGGCTGACCCAGCCTGAATCAGCTCAGCGTGCCCCCTGACCCTGCATCCTGGGGCTCGCACTGGGGAGTCTGGGGCTCTGTTCTGGGTCTGCCTGGGAAGAGCATCCTGCGTCTTTGTGGGGAGAACAGGGTGAACACAGACAGAGGCCTGTGCCCCAGAAGACACAAGTTCATGTCCTGACGCAGCCTCCCTGGGCAGGACACCTCTCGCAGCCTGTTTTCTCACTTGCAGAATGGATCACGCCGTCCGTAACGGCGTCTTCCTCTGCTTGATGGAGGGAGCTCATGAGGTCCCAGCCTCGTATGAAAGCATTTAGTGAAACATCTTTAATGCTGGGGGGTCAACGTCACACCCCGTTGTGTTCCAGGCTCCCGAGTGTGTAACCTTTGTGGGGTTGGATGGTTGGAAGATACCGCTGAGATCACCAGAAAGGTCTAGCAATTAAATAATTAAGAAAGGAGATGAGGAAGAAGAATTCAAACCCCTTAGTCCTCCAAAAGGTGGTTCTCAGTGCGGCTCCTTGCCAGTTGGGCCAGGAGCTGAGCTGCGAATCCTAAGCAAGCCAGGAGGCGTGCGAGAACAAGGTGATGGACAGCCGGCCTCCAGCCCCACAAGCCACGTAGCTCCCGAAGGCAAGCTGCAGGCGGACGCTGCCCACGCGTCTGCGTGCTCTGTCCCCAGCACCGTCCCCTTCCTGGCGTGTGCCACCTGCTTCACCCCCTCCTGGGTCTGCCCTGGGCAGCCCCAGCCCCTCCATGGTCTTCAGCCTTGGACTGAAATTGACCTCAGGAAGATGCCCCAGGGCCCCGTTGATGGCCTGCCGCGCTCAGTATGACTTGGGCGTTTGCAGACGGAGGTCAGCTGACCATTAAGCTATGGAACCGAGCACTCCACTTAGGCGTGTATTTGGGACACAGTTAAATAATGAAAACAAAAATAGAACACTGCAAAAGCCCGAGGCAGGCTGGATTATGCCCCAGGAAGGAGCAGGGAAGGCCGTCTTTGGGGACGGGGGTGGGGAGTCACTGCCAGCCCCCCTCGGCCAGGAAGTTGCTCTGTTTTAAAATGTATTTTTTCTTTATATATAGGTCATCCTTTGCTAACTTTTAAATGAAAGTTTACACGCACACATACACGTTCCAATTGGAAAAATAATTTGTGCTTGTTACAGCACGTTGGGAAATTCAGAAGAGTAGAAAGAAACAGTCTTCCCTCCTCTCCCTGGCTCCGTAATGCTGGGTGGGCATGTTAGAACTTTTGGTAACCGCCACCCCCCCAACCCCAGGAGAGCGAGAGGGAGGAAAAGCAGGTACCGAATTAGAGACTTCCAGTTTTGGCAACAGAGCTAGCCCAGCTAACATATACCCATCCAATGATCAGCACTTAGGCAGATTTTTAAATACATAGTTGACTCATAAGAAAGAAGTCTTCAAGGAACTCACACTCAGAGTCTTGAGCATGTAAACTGACACCGAGGAGGACTGGGGATATTGGACCCAGATATGGTCATAGGAACTCAAGTCTAGAATCTTAACGCCCACCCAGGGACAGGGAGATGTGACACTGGGTGCTGACAAGGCCAGAGGTTGTCCCTGGGACCTCTCCATGGGCAGGCTGCTAACCTCCAGTGCAAGAAAGCTGCCAGGACATTAACTCTGTTCAGATGCTCTAGGTTGGGGTGGGGGGGAAATATTTCCTTCAAGAAGCCTAAGGGCAAAGACTGAGCTACCCATAGGTACAAAGTCTAAATTTACAACACCCCCAAAGGGGAGAAATCCTGAACTAAAATTTAATGTAAAAATAGGTCCTGGGCTGATAGAACCCCTGACTCACCCAGCGGAATCAAATTCAAAACTGCTTTCCAGGGCTTGTCCAGGACCCAGAGTGCATAGGATTCCCACAGGGAAAAAAGCCCTGCCGAAGATGAGCTCACAATAGAAACTACAAACCACTCGAGGATGTGGGTTACCTTGAGGCGAGTTAGCACAGACAGCAAATGGGGACATCAGCATCTCAACTGTAGAACTTGAACTTGATCATAGAACCATGCGAAAAAGTCTGTAAAGCAAGTCCAATGTGTTTAAAATAACCAAGGAGCTACCATCACCAATCTGCTTTTTGTTCCTATAGTTTTACCTTTTCTACAATTTCATGTAAAGGGAATCATACAATACGTAGTTTTTTGTGTCGGGACTCTTTAGCTTATAATGCATTTTGAGATTCATCCGTGTCATATGTATCAGTAATTTATTCCTTTTTATTGCTATTGTATGGATATACCATGGTTTGTTCATCCATTCACCAGTTATGGACAGTGGGTTGGTTCTAGTTTGGGGCTATTATGAATAAGTCTTCTATGAATATTCAAATGAAAGCCTTTACATGACCATAGTTTTCATTTCTCTAGTGGTCCCACCTAGGAGTGGAATTGCCAGGTTGTGTGGCAAAGACATGTTTAACTTTATAAGAACTTCTAAAGTAATGACGCCATTTTGCATTCCCACCAGCAATGCGTGAGAGCTCCAGTTGCTCCAGATCTTTGTCAACACTTAGTATTGTCTCTCTTTTTGATTTTAGCCATTCTAGCATCTGTGTAATGGTTTCTCGTTGTATTTCTAATATAACCTTGATGACAAAACTAAACAGGACTTTGGGGGAAAAGTATAGGTCAATTTCATTTATGAATATACATACAAATGTTATAAATATAATGTTAAACTATATTATATATAAATGTGTTATACACACACATATATATACACATACATATATATCACAACAAAAGCAAGATTTACACTAATAATGCAAGAATAGTTTAACATTAGGAAATCTATTCATGTAATTTATCTCAACAGATTAAAGGAGGAAAATAAACGTCAAAAATGTAGAAAAGATAATAAAAGTCAGTATGATTGTTAAAAAAAAAACAAAACAACAAACTTGTAGAAAACTAGCAACAGAAGAGGAGTTCTTTATCCTAAGCTATACTGTCAACAATATCTGACTTGATGGTAGAATGTTAGAATCATTCTCTTTCAAATCAGTTGAGTAGGTCTCTACCATCCCTTCTATGTCCTAGAGTTACTTGACAGTACACCAAGATAAGAAAAAGAAGTGGGAACTATGAGAATTGGAATGAAAAACTACAAAACTGTTAATATTCACAAACTATATGATCATTCATTTTATAGAAAATCCAGGAGAATTTTTGTTCAGCACAGCTGCTAAATGCAAGATCATCATACAGAAATGAATAATAGTATGTTTGAATATATTTAAGGACCTCTCAGAAGATACCATAAAGAAAATGAAAAGAAAAGCTTCAGACTGTGAGAAAATGTCTTAGCATATAAATATGACAAAGGATCAATATCCAGACTCTTTCAAGAGCTCCTGTAAATTAATAAGGAAAAAGATGAAGAACTCAATAGAAAAATAAATGGGAAAAAGACACAAACAGACATTTCATAGAAATGGGAACAAGGCTGTGACTAGACTTGAAAAGATACCGCATATCATTAGTCATCATGGAAATGTAAGTTAATTTGACAGTGAGATACCATTTTATTCCCACTGGGACCAACAAAAATTAAGACATCTGACAATACCAAATGTTGCTGAGAATACGAAGCTATAAGAGCTCTTACACACAGCAGGTGGGAGTGTAACTTGGTACACTTTGGAAAAGAATTCGGCATTATGTAGTCAAATAAAACCCATTGCCTAGGTCACTGTGCTCCTGCACCATTTCATTTCTCAGTCACCCCACTTACAGGCATTATATTGTTGTCACCATTTTATATCTGTACTGAATGAGGCTGAGAAAGCTTAAGTATCTTGCCGGAGTTCGCAGAAGCTATGAAGTTTCAGACTCTGCTTTCTATCCTCTTAACAGGCCATGATTCTCTGAGAGGCTTTGAGGCAGGAGTGGGGCCCTGAATCTGCCCATAATTGGTCGTCTGTCCCAGCTGCGTTTCCACTTCTCAGCGCTGCAGGACGCAGTGCACGGTCAGCCAGCAGGGGGCAGTCAGCCGCCCGCCTCCTTCCCTGGTGGGGCATTGTCCCTTCGCGGCAGGAAGGCAGCTAATTTAAAAAGGGAAAAGATCATTATGTCATTTAAGGGAAAATGTGGTGCCATTTATTCAACAAAATCAGGGAAAAGGGACAATAAAGTAGAAAGAAGGACAAATTCGGGCTTCGCTGGTGGCGCAGTGGTTAAGAATCCGCCTGCCAACGCAGGGGACACGGGTTCGAGCCCTGGTCCGGGAAGATCCCACATGACGTGGAGCAACTAAGCCCGTGCGCCACAACTATTGAGCCTGCGCTCTAGAGCCCGCGAGCCACAACTACTGAAGCCCACGCGCCTAGAGCCCATGCTTTGCAACAAGAGAAGCCACCACAATGAGAGGCCCACACACCGCCACGAAGAGTAGCCCTGCTCGCCACAACTAGAGAAAACCCGCGCGCAGCAACAAAGACCCAATGCAGCCAAAAATAAAAATAAATAACTTTTTTTTAAAAGACAAATTCACCCATAATCTTGTGATCAAAACAGCCACTACATATATTTTTGCTTTCATCATCCCACGTTAACATTTTTTTTTTTTTTTTTACAAATCAGCAAACCACTGATATTTTGTGTCTCACTTTTTTTTCATTTAACATTTCACAACAGTGACTACGTAATGGTAGATTGAGTGGATAAACCATAGTTCATATAAATAACACCTTCCTTTCAGAAAACCATTTTGGTGGTTTTTAGCATTTTGCTATTACAGACAACATCTTTGTGTATTTTTGTCTGTTTCCTTAGCGGCAATTCCCAGAAGTAGACTTGTTGGGACCAAGAGAAGTGAAATGCTTAATGCTCAGTGCATGTTGCCAGATTGCTTTCCAGAAGGATAAACCAGTTAGTACTCTCGCGCAGAGTATGAAAGATACTGTTTCAGAGGTGAGACTGTTTTTTTCTAATTAAACTTGTATTTTTTAGATAAGTTGTAGATCCACATGCAGTTGTAAGAGATCATACAGAGAGTGCCCATGTACCCTTCACCCAGTTTCCCCCGATAGTAACATGTGGCAGAATTGTAGCACAGCCACGGTGTTGACAGGAATGCAGTCGAGATGCAGGACGTTCCACCCCGCAAGGTTCCCGCGTGTTGCTTTTCCATTTCTTTATTTTTGTCATTTCAAGAATGTTACATAAATGGAACCACGAGGTGCAGTTTAAGGAAAATTATTATGAAAAAAGCAGAGGTAACAAAGTTACAAACAGAACTATAGAAAATTATTATGAAAAAAGCAGAGGTAACAAAGTTACAAACAGAACTATAGAAAATTATTATGAAAAAAGCAGAGGTAACAAAGTTACAAACAGAACTATAGAAAATTATTATGAAAAAAGCAGAGGTAACAAAGTTACAAACAGAACTATAGAAAATACACTGTCCAATAGAAATATAATGTGAGCCACATAATGTAATTTAAAATTCTCTAAGGAAACGTTAAAAAAGTATAAAGACATAGGTAAAACTAATGTATTTTTTAGCACAATATACCATTTCGCCATGGAACCAGTGTTTTTACAAATCATTAATGAGATATTTTGCGTTCTTTCCTCATGCTAAGTCTTAGGAATCCAGTGTGTATTTGTACTAACGTCTCGACTTGGACCTGCCACGCGCGTTTCAGGTGCTCGAGACACACATGTGGCTAGTGGCTGCCACGTTGGGTGGCTCGGCCCTGGTCCAGAGTGAATGAATCAAACCGTGAGCGCGGGCTCTGTGCATCTCCAGGCTTGGGAGGGTCCCCGAGTTAGCGAGTGGCTCTCAACCTTGGTTACACGTTAGAATCACTTGGGATTTCTTAAAAATACTGATGCCTCATCGCCCCCGACTCCTTCAGCCCCAACAGAGGGCTGGCAGTCATTGGTCTTGGAAGCAAAGCAGCATCATTGGGATTTCTTTAAAACTCCCCGGGTGACACTGACGGGTAGGCCTGCTGGCATGGAGGCCTGGGGCTGTGTCCTGTCGGGTCCTGACGTGCCCTGGGAATCTGGGAGAGGCCCTGGGGACCCCTTCCCCATCCCCATCTCAGGTCCTGCCCTGACCTCTTGGAGGGCAGGCACTTTCCTCTCTTAGCAGTTCTGGAGGTTTCTGTGCTTCCGACCCTGCAGAGTCCCACCCCGGTCTCTGCCTTGTTCAGTTGTGAGGCTGGTTTTAAAGTGAGATGCACACAAGCTCCCTCCCGTGGTGCTCCCGCCCTGGGGTCAGCCGCCCCGGGGGCCAGTCTTGCCTCCTTTCTGGGTCAAGGAGTGGAGATGAGCATTTGCCAAGAGCCCGTGACCTACTCTGTGTTATGGGGCCCTCACAGCCACTCGGGAAAGAAACACCCCTTCCTGCGTCGTCGGTGGGACTCTCCGAGGCTGAGGCAGTGGCCGGGGGCCGGAAGCCAGACCACCCGGCCCAGGGCCCCGCTGGGTGTCCAGGCGGCCTCAGTGGGTGACGAAATGAGGCATCAGGCCGCGGGGAGCGCTTGGCCTGCTTTGTGCTCGTTTTCCAGGCTCCTCCGGGCCCCGCGGCCCTGGGGCCCGTGAGGTGGGGTTGCCGGCCGGGAAGCGTGCAGAGCAGCAAAGCTCGCCTCTCCACCGTGTCACCAGCCCTCTCCTGGGGGCCCTGAGGTCCCTCCCCAGGCCTTCGGTTCCGTCGTGCCGTCAGGAAATACTGAAGTCTCTTCAGAAGCACGGTCGGCACCTCGACTTCCTCTCTTGAGAGTCACGAGGTGTCTCTGGAGCCCAGACTTGTGGGCTCAGCGCCGATCCTGCAGGGGCCACCGGGCCACCTTCCGGGACCGAGAAAGCCAGCGGGCCTTGGCCCTGGCCGCCTGTGTGTGCCTGGGCCGCCCGCTCACGGGAGGGGTGCTCCGGGGCAGGCCGCTGGGGCCTTGGGGTGTCCTAGACAGTGTTTCGCCTTAAGTCCCGGGGGTGGAGAGGGAAACAGGAAGCCTCGTGCTGAGAACGAGCTCCTCAGAGAAACACGTCAGTCTCTTCTGCGCTTTTCTCTCCTTGCCCGTCTGGTCCAAGGTGCTCGCCCCCAAGTGGCTGCGCTTTCCTTCCGCGCTAACACTGGGGGGCCTGGGACGCTGGGCTCGTGGGGGCCCCTCCTGGACCTGCAGCAACCCGTCTGGCTCTTTGCATGACCCCGTGCCCGGGGCTCACGGCGGCCAGGCTGGGCTGCGTGGGGGGAGGGCAGGGCCGCAGGGGGAAGGAGGGCGGGGCGGCTTGGACCACTGGCATCCTCACTATCATATCCTGAGGTATCGTACATTGTGCTGGGGACAGGGAAGCCGTACCAGCAGCGGGTGTTGCCAGAGGCGCACTCCGGTGCTGTGTCGCCCAGCCGGGCCACGTGGACTGTCCCGCCAGGGTCCTCCCGCCGCAGCACCGCTCTCCGGAGAGGCCTGCCTGCCGCGGGGCTCCGAGCTGGCCGCCGAGTGCGGCCGGGTAGCTTCTCCGAAGCCAGACTGCTTTTCCTCCCCGCTCTCCGCCCACCCCCTCCTTTCTCCCTTCTCCCAGAAGGAAGCATCAGCAGAAAAAGCAGTGTCTCGCTAGACACTGGTTCTAAGCATGGAGGGGGCTGGGTGTAGCCAAGAATAACCTGCAGCGTCCAGCAGGGACACTCAGCTGCCTCCTTCCCCTCCTCCGTAATCACTGTTTTATACAGGAAATATCTGGTTTGTCCGTCCACCTGAGTGGTACAAAGGCCAAGGAGAAAAGGACCTGAAACGCTCAGCCCTCTTATCGTAGCCAAGAGCCTAGGCACGTTGACAGCGAGGAATCTGCACTGCCCGGCAGAGAGAGTTTCCCAGGTGGTGAACTCAGCGGTCTGGAGACGCCCCTCTGCAGCTCACGAGAACCAGGCTGAGAGGCGAGGGAGGGGTGGTTTGGGCTGGCAGAGAACGGGGCCAGGCTGGGGGCTCAGATCCCGGCTCCCTCCGTCCCTAGCTGGGTGAACTTGGGTGAATGGCGTGGCCGCCACCCCCCTCATCTGTGAAGCGGGGATGACGACCCCGGTTAGGGTGAACTCTGCACTCGCGCTGCGCCCGGCGGGGTCCCCGTTATAACCTGGTCACGTGTGTTGCCTCATTGACTCCTCATAACCGTACACACAAGTTACTCGTGTTAAACATCCCCGTTTTAATAACAGTGCCCAGCGCGAGGGTGGTTGTGAATTACGTGTAGCTGCTATGAACAGTGTCTGGTGCAGAGTCCTGGCCCAGTAACCATCAGCCTGCGGGAACTGGGGAGGCAGAGTGTCCGTTAGGTGACGCTGAGGAAGGAGAAAACCCTGGGTCAGCTCTCCCTGCAGGCTCTCTCCGTCTGGATCTGATGGACGGCCAGTGTCACCAGAATTAGATCAAGTCTGAACATTTTTCCTGTCTACACGTATTAAGACACAGGGAACAAAATTGTCTTTCGTTTCTCGCTGGCTTTTATGGCATCGGTAGCTGCGTGAGCAGGTAGAGACGGCCACGTGGGCGGGCTTCTGATTGCCATCAATGAAGGCTTCGTGCCACTGAATTATGTAGTCTGCAGCCCCCGTTGCCACTCTGTTCCAGCGGGATCTAACGGAAGAAGGAAGTATGCAAGTCTCCCTGCCTTTTCTAAAGGCGATTTTGGTTTCCACAGACGCTGTGAGATAAAAATCTGTTTCTGTCGGGGTGGAAGTCGGGGCTTGGGGCTGGCCAGACGTCTGCTGGCGGGCCGGTGCGTCTCCTCTGCTCCCAAGGTCCCTGACATGCCACACAGCCGGTGTGTGACTTGGGGCCGAGGCGAGGGTGTGTCTGTGGCTCGTGGCTCGTGGCTGGTGGCGGGGCTGCGAGTGAGGAAGTCACAGGCCAGAAGGACAGAGGCTCCCAGGCTCAGACAAGGTTGCTCGGGAACCCACCTCCGCGTGGTTGAAGGAGGGTGCAGAACTTTTTAAATGGACGGATTAAATGGAGGAGAGGCTGGTCTCCGTCGCTGACGGGGCAGAAGCGGGGTCTGCGCTTGGACACACCTAGGTTTGAATGGCTGGTGTCCGTCGCTGACGGGGGAGAAGTGGGGTCTGCGCTTGGACACACCTAGGTTTGAATCTCGCCTCTGTCACTCAGGAGCTGGGCGATCACCGCGGCTTCAGCCTGAGACTAATAGCGCGACTTGGCGAGGAAGGTGTCAGAGGAGGTGTGGGTGCGCAGTGGGCGGCAGCTGTCCTGACCGTCGTGGTCGCCGTTTGTCCTGCTCTGACGCTTACGGTCTCTGAGCTTCGCACGCCTGTTCGTGCCCGGCACGCGTTCGTCAGGCAGGCACGTGAGATAGAAATGATGGTCCCCGTCATCTGCCAGCCCCTAAGCCGGGCCCAGCTCCCTTATCCAGCGCCCCCAGTCTTTACCCGTGTCAGCTCCCTAGTCCCCAGAGCCAGCCCACGAGGGAGCGTTGCTGCGATCCCCTTCTCCGGATGCGGGAACCACTCGGGGACTCCGTGGTGAATCATCTAATGAAACCCTCAGAGAGCTCGCCAAGGTGGGTGTCTCTCCAGCCGGGAGTTGAATCTCAAATCGTTTGCTTCATGGAGCTGCGGGAGAGGGGGTGGCTGGGAAAAACGAAGAGAGGAAATGGAGCCCTGGTCCCGCCCCAGG
Source organism: Balaenoptera acutorostrata (assembly GCF_949987535.1). Lineage (NCBI taxonomy): Eukaryota > Metazoa > Chordata > Mammalia > Artiodactyla > Balaenopteridae > Balaenoptera > Balaenoptera acutorostrata. The sequence continues at coordinate 63,689,244 of NC_080083.1, forward strand.
CCCCGGGGTTGGGGGTGGGATCCAGCGGATGGGCCAAGGGGAAGAACCGCTGGGGCCGGAGACGCCCTGACCCAGAGCCGGGCCTTCAAGGAGGACAGCGGCCCCCAAGCCCCCACCTCTGCTGGTCCCCGCGCCAGCGCAGGCTCGACGCTCCCTCCGGACCACCCAGCCAGGTCCTCTTCTCTTCCCGCTGCTTGGAAGGCCGGACCTCAGCCTGCAAAGTCCCCGCACACAGAGGGCCTTATCTTGTTCTCATCTCCGCCACGGCAGGTGCTGGCTCGGGATGGAGAAACAGGCTCTCAAGGAGTGGGCAGAATGGGGCATTTATCCCTTATTCTTTCCTCCTCAAAGCATTGCCCGAAAATGGGAATTCCTGGTTTTTAACCTCAAGCCCCCTGAACGCATATACCTGCGGCATGTGATCGTGCACCTGCCGTCCGTCCCCTCTGTGCTGCGTCAGTGGGGCTGGTCCTTCCCTTGGCCCGAGACGGGCCCTTGAGCAGCTTCCGTGGCTCTTCGGGTCTCTCAGTGACACCAAGCTCCCCGGCAGTGACTGGACTGTCCAGTCCCAAACGACAGCCCAGCCTTCCGACGTGATGCAAAGTGGCAGCAACTGCCCACCGCTAGCTCAGCTCTGCTGTGGCGGGAAGCCCGGCAGCGCCTCCAAAGGGTGCGGCTGGTCCCCGCCGCTGCCCTCCTGCCTCAGGCTGCAGCTTTGGAGAGAGGGAGCAGGAGGGGGAGGTGGGAGAGGTAGACGCGCCCCTGCTTGGCCGGGGTGGTCGTGAGATGGCCCGGGCTTCTGGGCTTGGGGGTCTTCAAGGCTGGGTCTTTCTCCCATGGCCCTTTCCTTGGGCTCTTCATAGACCCCTCCGCCCCTAACGCCTTCTAACTTGTAGCTCCCTTCGGGTGGGTTTTGTGCTCTTCCGTGGTTCCTTCCTCACACTCATGGGGATCTGACGGTTCTCCCCCAGCTTCTCTCCGCCGAGCCTCCTTCACCCCCCACCCCGCCCGGCAGCCATCCTGAAGGACCTGCGTCCCTCCGTGCCAGCACCCTCCGGCCGCCCCCGGTCGCTGGCAGGGCTCCTACATCCCAGCCCCGCAAACTTGGGCAGTTCAGGTTGGCAAAGAGCCGCCACCTCTCCATCACCCGAGCAAGAAGCCAACATCTCTCTTCTTTTAGACTTTCCGGGCCAGAGTCACACTCCAGGCCACTGGGCTCCCAGCGTGCACTGGACCCTCACTCACCAAACTGGAGGTTTAGGGGAGGGGTTTCCCGCCCTCTGTGGGACAAGGTGTGTTTGACAACTAGGGGCGTTCAGTAGCCCCTTCTCACATTCCTCTTCACAAATCTCTCCCGGTCTTCTGCTCACGGAACGGTTTCACCATCAGCGCGGTGAGCTCCTTAGGAGTCGTGAATCCAGCTCTCCATCACCTAATTACTCCAGGTCTTACGGCGGCTCTGCTTACAGTTTTGGAATATAGATGGAAAAGTTGTACAAAATGTCAAGCTTATATCCATGCACTTCCTTTGTCTTCAGGTCTTGACCCCTGAAACCTTGGTTTCCTTGATTTCTCTGCAATGTCTTCAAACCGATACTTTACATTTTATTCAGCTGTTCTAATTATTTTCAGTAGGAGGGTTGGAATCACACAAGCTTGTGCATTGTAGCCAGAAATAGAAGTCCACCCTCCCTTTTCAGTTCCATGGACTGGCTTATTTTTTTCATCTGCATCAAACTGTTTTAATCATTGTCACTCTGTAACATGCATAAATATTTGGTAGTTCCCACTTATCCATCTTTATTTTTAAAGGAATTTTCCTCGCTCTCCTCAAATGTTGCTTCCTGTAAACTGACCCCAGAATCATCTTCTAGGGAGAACTCATTGCATTGAATTCATCAATTAATTTAGGGAGAGTTGACATTTTTATGGCATTGTCTTCCTATCCAAAAAACAGGATGTATTATTTTATTTATCAGTCTTGTTTTATGTTCATCATTAGTTTTAAGGTTTTCTTTATATAGCACTAGCACATAATTTGTTAAGTTTATTCCCCAAGAGTTTGCTGTTTTGTTGCTACATAGATTTTTTTCCCCCTGAGCATTATATTTTCCAACTGGCCACTGTATTATAGCTGTTGATTTTTTATAGGTCATTTTTGTGTTTGGCCATTTATCTCGACACTTGCGTTTTCCCTAACGGGTTTTTCAGCTGATCTTGATCTGGGCATGCGTGTGTCTATAGTCGTTCACAGGTGATGACGATGGGTCACCTCAAAAAGTCTCAAGACACTGATGTAAGATGTTTTGCTTTACTTAGGAGGTCCTGCATTTCCTGGAGTATCATTCATAGTATAGAAGCCTTTGTCTTGAAAACCCTGTTGATGCAGCAAGCATAGCCCTCAGGGCTGAGCAGAGCCCAGGTTCCAAAGCTTCCTTTATTCTCAGCAGAGATGGGGAGGGACTCTTTCGACCTGGAACAGTTTGGAGTTCTCTGTGTCCATATAGGCAAACCTACGTTGTACCTTAGGTAGCAGGGGTAAAATGCCTTTGAAATCTTTCAAACAAATCTTGACAATACTTCTCAGAATGCTAAAATATTCCATATCCTTAAACCCAGAAATTCCACTTGTAGGAATTTATTCGGAGAAAATACTTGCAGATGTCCACAGATACTTAGCTCTAAGGATGTTTATCCGTCATTGTTTACAACAGGGAAAATTTTGGAAACAACCTAGCTGTTCTACAGTAGGGAAGTGGTTAAATCAGTTTTGGTACATCCAAGTCGGAGGATATATATTCTGTAGCTACTAAAAATAATGTAGGAAATACTGACGACTTTTAAGTAAAATAAAATCAGGCTATACTATGGTGTGTGCAGTATGGCCATATTTGTAATGCATGGACAAATTCTAATTTGCATAGAAGAATTCTGCAAAGAACATAATATCAAAGATACAGAAACCATTACAACTGCCTGATTAGCGCTCCGTCGTTAGGTGTGTTCCCGCTTGACTTGGTGTCTGCGGCCACGCCGTTGGGGAAACACTGCGGATCCTGTAGAGAGCATTTTGCTGGACCCTCAGTAAAGTGTTGGCCACAGTCTCTCCAGCTGAGCTTCTTTTTCTGCAAGAGCAGTGACCTTTGGTGGGTGGTCATGACGCCCCTGGGTCCCCTATGGAAACTATCTGTCGGTAACCTCCTGCCAAACCGAGGGTGAGAGGAGTTTGATTACACACCGACCTTCCCTCCTGGAGGTTTGGACCCAGGTCTGCACCCTCAGCTGTGTAGCCTGGACTCCTGGCAGACGGGTTTGCTGTGGCTTTGAGCTTAGTCTTGGGGCAGGCAGAGCTCGAAATGCAAGACTCCTCGGGTCTTGCTTTTGTCAAAGGACCATGAGTCTTTGCCTGGCGCTGCTCACATGCTCCAGAGGGCATCAGCAGTGCGGCAGAGAGAGCTCAGTGGGGCCAGCATGGAAAACAGGTCCCTTGTCAGCTCCGGCCAGCAGCTCTCTCACCACTTGGCGGAGGGCAGTGTCTCTAACTGAAGGGTTGGCGGGGGGGGGGGGTCTCCCACATTGGGACATAATGACACCTAGGGGTCTCCAGGCTTCAGGTGCCACGCTCCCTTCTGATGCTGAGCCTCTGTTGTGTGCGACACTTAATAAGCACTCGGTACACATTTGATGATATTATATTTATTATCTATGTCTACAGAGATGGCACTGTGCCCACCGCCAAGACACCCTTTACATCACTATGCAGAATGGTGTTGCTCTCCAAATGACAGGAACCTAAAACCTCTCCAATCCCAAAGCCTTAGTTGATATGGAGATAAGAAAGGAGACAGAGGGGCTGAAATTTGGCGGGGGGTGGGGGGTGGAGTGAGGAAAATTCTGCAGGGACCAAACGCCATGATGAGAGGGAGGTTGGAGAGCTGGGTGGAGATGAGAAAGTCTGGACCATTTCGCCCCTTTTCAGGGACAGATTTACCCTATTAAATCCGCCCTGTTGTTCGCCGCTCCTTGGGTGTCAACCGGTGTCACTTTCTGACTGTACTCAGATGGCATGAGGGGGTCCAGCCTTACTCGATTGCACGTTCATAAATCCTCGCAGTAACGCTTACGAAGCTACCCCTGCGTTACAGATGAGGAGACTGAGGTTCCGTGTGACCGTGTGACGTGCCCAGGACGGGACAAGGGAGAACCAGCATCCAACTCAGAGCCGCCTGGTCGCAAAGCCACGTGCCGTTCGCTCCCTGACACGGCTAAAGATCCCGGGGATTCAGCTGTGATGCTCGGGCCCCATTGCTAAGTCACATTTTGGTCAGTCACACCTGGGATTCACATCGTACTTAAGCAGTGAGAAGAAGACGCTAATAAATCAGTAATGAAGTTGTTTTGATAACTTCTGCTGCCTATCAGATTACCTCAAAATATAATGGTATAAAACAACAACTACCTTATTTCATCCATGATAACTTGGGTCAGGAAGTTGGGCAGGTCCTGCTTGGAGCTTCTCATGCAGATGCCGTCAGGTGTTGTCTGGGGACGCAGGCATCCCAAGGCTCACCTGGCTGGATGTCCAGGATGGATGGCTCAGTCCCGTGGCTGGCAGCCGATGCTGGCTGTCAGCTAGGAGCCCAGCTGGGCTATCAGCCAACCACCTGGGCATGGCCTCCAAAGCAGCTCTCTCAACCAGGGACAGTTGTCCTCCCGGGGACATGGTTGATGGCAGCTGGGGTGCTACTGGCATCTGGTGGACAGAGGCAGGGAAGCTGCTGAACGGCATCCCTGCAGCAAAGAATTGTCCAACCCAAATATCCACAGGGCCGGGGTTGAGAAACCCTGCTCTAAAGCAGGGGGTTCTCTGGGGTGTCCGACTTACGTGGGGGCTGGCTTTCCCCTCAGTGAGCTCCCAGGAGAACTAAGTGGCAACTGCATCTCATTTTATGACCCAGAAGACACATAGCATATGTGTTGGTGGAAGTAGTCACAAACCTGCCTAGACTCAGGGGAGGAGACGTGAGTAGACCCCATCTCTCAGTGGAAGGAGCGCCAAAGAATTGGGGTCACTTTTCTTTTATTTACGTTTGGCTGCGTTGGGTCTTCGTTGCTGCGCGCAGGCTCTCTCTAGTTGCGGTGAGCGAGGGCTGCTCTTCGTTGCGGTGTGTGGGCTTCTCATTGCGGTGGTTTCTCTTGTTATGGAGCATGGGCTCTAGGCGCGTGGGCTTCGGTAGTTGTGGTGTGTGGGCTCAGGAGTTGTGGCTTGTGGGCTCTAGAGTGCAGGCTCAGTAGTTGTGGCATGTGGGCTCAGGAGTTGTGGCTCGCGGGCTCTAGAGCGCAGGCTCAGTAGCTGTGGCGCACGGGCTTCAGTAGCTGTGGCTCACGGGCTCAGTAGTTGTGGCTCGTGGGCTCTAGAGCGCAGGCTCAGTAGTTGTGGCTCACGGGCCTAGTTGCTCCACGGCATGTGGGATCTTCCCAGACCAGGGCTCGAACCCGTGTCCCCTGCATTGGCAGGCAGATTCTCAACCACTGCACCACCAGGGAAGCCCTGCGTGTACTTTTATCACTGGCTTGGGCAGGGAAATGTGCCGTTAGTGCTTTAACCTGCACGAGACATTTCTCCCTAATTGCTGGTCGTGGAGGATAGTTAGCGACTGTTAATTCCTGATAATTAACAAGCTAATGCTTAAAGGTAATGGTCCCCGGGTAATCATCTTAAAAGACTCAAAGCTTCCGTGCTTTCTAAGTCCCAGGCTCCGAAGGACGACCTGCATCTCAACATCTCTCGCCTGGGAGTTCGAGGGCCCCTGCGTATTCTTTACGAGGGCAGTGATTGGAGAATTGTCGAGTCTGGTCTTTAACCTAGTTTTCTTCTCTGGATGTAGAAATAATACATGTTCTTTTAGAAGCTTTGTCAAGCCCAGAAAAGTAGAGAGAAAATCAAATATACATAACCTTATTACTTGGAAACATCCACTGTCAACATTTTGGTTTATTTCTTCCCAGTCTATGAATTTCTTTTCACAGTTGGGTTCATGTTAAACACGTGCTTTCACATCCAACTTTCTTCTTTTTTTTCTTCCCTTGTGGTGGCAACTTATTAAAAAAGGTCTCCCTACCCTCCAGCAGATAAATCAAAGGAATGTTGTAGAGGGCGGATGGGATCCATGGGAGAAGGAGAAACAGTGCGAAAGCAAAGACTTGGCCCAGGGCCTGATTAGGTGGGAACTGGGAATTCATTCTAGGCCGGAGTGTCTTCAAGGGGACTCCTGTTCCCGCCCTCACCAACCGAAGATTGGGTAGAAAAATATGTGCACACATGTGCGCGGTTACACAGGAAGGAAGGCTGGAAGGCAGTGAACTCAGGTGTTAGTAATGGTGTTGTTTTCAGAGTGGGGACCGGGGGTTTTCATCTCCTGCTTTACAATTTCCCATGCAGCACAGAGGAAAACGCTGTGCTTCCGCATAAAGATCTTCACTTCACAGCCTTGCCCCTCCACGGCACTGCCTGGTGACCTCAGGTAACTCTCCCCGCTGGACCTTGACTTCCTTATCTGTGCTTTGAGGGAAATACTAGTCTTCCCGCCCTACAAGGTGGTTTTCAGACTCCGAAATGCTGAGTTAGTGCATCTCCATGAAAAGATACACTCAGGTGACTCCCAGTAGTAAACCCAATAGGATCAAGAGACGGCCCTGATGTAGCCCTTGGTTGTGTACAAAGACAGTCTCCCAAAATTGTGTGCCACCCATTTCCAGAGTCCCTAGTGGCTACTTTGCATGTCCCTCTCCCCCAGCACTTCTTGAACCTGTTTATTTCTTCAGTAGGAGGCAGTGTTGCTGCAGTGGAGACTTTGGAGTGAGACCTGGGCTTAAATCCTGAGTCGGCCACATGCCTGTGACATCCTGGAGGCTATTTAGCATGTCTAACCCTCAGCTTCCCCGGCCATGAAATGGGGCCAATACCACTGATGGGTTTGTCCTGAGGTCCTAATGAGAAACTATGATAAAGGGCTGTTCAGTTCTCAAGTCAGTGAGATCATTTATTGGTAAATAAAGGTGATTTCACAATAGAAGCATCCGTTCAACTGTGTAATGAATGAGATTGTTATTTTTCACTCCATGCAGAGTAGGGAAACGTGTTACCCACTCTGAAAAGGGGACTTTCCTGTTTTCCCAAGCTCGCCCCAGGCCTCAAGCTCTGCTCTTGTAGAGATTGGCAGTTTGGGTCACCTTGGGTCTCTTCTTTCATTCTTGCTTTTATAGATTCAGATCCAGTCTTCTCTCCATTTTCATCTTTCCAAATCTCCAGGACCTGAATCTTTTCTGTCTGCCAAGCTTAGCATTAAAATTGGCTGTTACGCTCCGAGCGGTCACTAGCTGCTGTATTTAGAAAGCCCTGATCATCTGCTCTGCAAAAGCAGGGGCTTTGCCCATTGGTGCTTGATAAGAACACCTTACACCAGTATCCTGCATTAGCTTGTTCGAAGCACTGTCACACCTGCCGTGGCGCTGAGTCCCCCAGCAGTTCTGTCTTGTTATTCTTCACGTGGGGGGCAGCAGTGTCCCCAAAGTGGATTTCACAGAACAAAACGCCATTGTGTGGCCAAAACAGTCTGGAAAAGAGTGGGATGAGCGGAGCTAAGCGGACTTTTCAGGCTTTTAACCTGTGAATGTGCAGTGTGATTCTTCAAGACCTAGATGCAGTGCCTCCCAAGTTTTTCTTCACCAGAGCATTTTTTGCTAGAATATTCCATGGAAGTTTTGCTCCATGGAACTCAACTTAGAAAGGTCTTGAGAATGAGGCAGGATAAATTCAAATGTAGACACGTCACTCGCTAGCTGAGTGACCTTGGGCAAGTTTCTTAACCTCTCTGATTCTCACGTTGCTTACCTATAAAATGGGGATGGTAATATGGTTGTAAAGATTAAAATAACGTGCTCAGCAGAATGCCTAACAATGATAAATACTCAATATACTTCAGCTTTTATTGTTATCCTTTCCCTCTATGTTCCCTGGGAGAGGAAGGGGCCTCAGGAAGGTTAATTTCCCAACTTTCCGCGGCTACTCAGAGACAGGCTGAGCGTGAAGCCCAGGCCCCTGCCTCTCAGCCCCAGGCTCTTCGCGTCACACAGGGCTGGTTTCCTCACTCATTCCTGTCTCCTCCCCTTACCCCCACTCACCATCCTTGGGGTTCCAATTCCGTCCCCTCTGGCAGATATTGGGGTTTTATGAGCCTCAAGTGTAAGTGAAAGTACTTACTAAACTGCTGTAAAAATCTTCGTGACTGCAACGCAGCCACCAACCCGTGCAGGCGTTCCCAAGGTGCCTGCAGACAGCCTGCCCTGCCGCCCCTCACGTCCTCCTCGGGACCCCGGGTTCCACCAGTTAGGACCCTGCCCACCCTCGTGTCGCAGTTGTTTTGCTGTCGTTTCCTATTTTTCCGGCTTGTGAGCTCCGACAGAGCCTCTGATTCCTTGGCTTCTGCGGCGGCAGCGAGCGCGGGGCCCACACGCGGGAGGTGCTTTGGGAGATACTTGTAACCAAGTCGGGGCTGAGCTGCCCGCTCCACCTCCCAGCCCACTGCCTGGGGAACGGCCAGGTTTGCGGGGTCGGGGTGGGGGTAGGGCTGGCTGTTCTGCGTTTCACTTTTTCCTTCTCCGTCAAAGCCAGTGCAGGAGGGATTGGCATGCAGGAAGCCCCTGTGCTCTCCAGCCTGGCGGACGGGAGCCTTTGCCTCCAAGTGCTCCCAGGCCTCCAGGAAGCCAGCGTAGGGCTCAGTCTGCAGATCAGTCAACCCTCCCGGGGTCAGAGCGGGGTTCCTGCTGTGGAATCCGGGCCAGGATGTCCCTCTTTCTTGCAAAGAGCACCCGTTTTCCTCCCCTTCCCCCCTCTCCCCTCCTACAGCAAGCTCAGACTCCACAGAGGAATCAAGCCTCCAGGCCTGAGTGTGGCTTCTGTCCCCTTTCAGCAGCTGAGCCAGGATCCCCCAGTGCCTCGGCTGAGATGTGACACCAGGCCTTGGGGAAGGCTTCCAGGCCACCACGGGGGCCCTGAGCTTCGGGGGGCAGCTGACTCTTTCCTGAATATTAATCTCCTGTTTCAAAATTTCTGACTTTGCATCATCGCGAGGGGCCCGTGAAAGATGCCGGCGGCCTGGCAACGTGGCAAACATGACTGGCTTAGATGAGACGCACACGGTTGAGTTGCCCCTGACGCCACCCTCTTCCAGAAATAGCTCTGCCCACCTCCAGCAGCCCCACTGGGTGACCCTCTTCTGGGCTCTCATCACATCCTGGGCTTTCCCCGCCACAGCCGTTACTACGTTGGACTGTAGTCACCTGTTTGCTTGGCAGACTTTAGCAGGTATACAGCTCACTTGAATCTTGTTAAAATGCAGATTCTGATTTAGAAAGTTGGAGGGGCCTGAGACTCTGCATTGCTAATGAGTTCCCAGGTGATGCCAAGGCTGCTGGTCCACGGATGACACTTTGAGTAGCAAAGAGCCGTCGTTCTCAACTTGGGCCGCGATTAGCCTCGCAGGGAGCACAGCGGTACCACGGCCCCTATAGGAGCCCAGCTGCACCCAAAATCTCTCAGGGTGGCACCTGGGCACGCGGGACTTCTAGATGCTCCCTGGGTGGCTCTAGGTTCCAGGCAGAGTTCAGAAGCCCTGAGCTGGGCTGTGGGCTCCTTGGGGCGGCATCTTACCCCTCACTTATTCCCAGCTCCGTCTCTGAGCCTGGAGCTGGCTGGGCAGGTGTGGTAGGTGTGCTCATGGCTCACCTTGTGTAGACGCTTAGCCTCACTCTGGCTGGTTCAGAGCCAGCTCCGGCCAATACCATGTGCTGGGCAGACTAGAGTCAGACGGCTTCTGATGAGGTGGGCTCAGGAGGCCCGTTGAGCTTGGACTGTGGTGGGGCTTCTTTACCGGGGCGGACCCAGATCTACAGCTGATTGGAATCCTTGCGGAAGACACCTTCCCAGGAAGCCTCTCTGCCCCCTCTGGGTCCCCTCTGGGTCCCGCTGCTCCCTGCCAGGCGTCCTTGTGCCTCAGAGTCCTTCTCGACCCGGAGAAGCCCACCAGGCAGACTTCAGGCCTCCATCCCTCCTCCCTGCTCCCACATCCTTGGGCAGGTCTCTCCCACAGACCCGTCAAGCTGCATTTTCATTGCTTTGGGGGTGGGGGGCGCTTTGTCTTCCGGAAGGGAACTCTTCAAGGGCAAGGATGGGGTCACATTCATCCTTTTGTCTCCACGTTGGGTACAGTGGGTTGCTGAATGAATGAATGAATGAATGGCATTATCCAGCAAGGGGGACTCCCAGAGAGGACAAGGGGGCCCCTCGCAGTGGCCTGTCAAGAAAGCTGTGCGCTCCTGATGGGGAGAGGGAGGTGGCGTGTCTGTCACCCATGGCCTGACTTCCGGGGAGCCGGCCCGCTGGTCTTCATTCATCCATTCGGCCCGGCTGGGTTGACGTCAGTTGCCGCCCAGGGCCCCTCCTCGGAGCCGTGGCCACTACTGCTGGCTCACCCGCTGTCCTGCCGCCAGAGTCCACTCCCTGCTGGTGGCATCGCGGCCGCAGGCCCCGCTGGGCTGTCCGGGAAGATGGACGCCTGCAGGAGAAAGGCCCTGACCCTGCTGAGCAGCGTCTTTGCCGTGTGCGGCCTGGGCCTGCTGGGCGTCGCGGTCAGCACGGACCACTGGCTGTACCTGGAGGAGGGCGTCGTCCTGCCCCAGAACCAGAGCACCGAGACCAAGATGTCCCTGCACTCAGGCCTGTGGAGGGTCTGCTTCCTCGCAGGTAAGGGCGCCCAGGGCCGGGGACAGCCCTGCCCCCAGAGAGGAGCAGCCGCCACCTCACACCCCCCGGGGAAGCAATGCCCCTGCTGGAAGGAGGCTGGTCACCGTGGACGACACTCACGAGCTCTGGGCCCGCTCCCTCCAGTGGCCAGGACCCACTCCAGACTCAAGGCCTGATTCTCCCTGTCCACTTGGGCAAGTCCTCTCACCCCCGGGACCTGGGTCTTCCCACCTGGAAGATGCCCGTGGCCCCGCTGTCGCCACACCACCCACCCCCGGCTAAGAGAGGCGGCCTCAGCTCCCTGAGTCCTCCAGCTCAGTGCCTCCCCCTTGACTCTGCAAGGCAGGCCCTGTTATCACGTCCACCTCACAAATGAGGGCAGGAAGATGCAGGGAGGTGAAGCGCCGGCACAGTCACGTTCTGGTGAGGGCCCTCTTCCCGCCTCCTCCCTGTGTCCTCATAGGGCGGCAGGGGGAGAGGGAGCTCCGCGGGGTCTCTTTTAGAAGGGCACTAATCCCATTCATGAGGGCTCCACCCTTGTGCCCTGAGCACAAGGATGGGAAATTCTTAGCACTTTCTCTGTTCCTATGTCCGTGAAATGGCAGGGAGAAAACGCAGGTGCAGGTCTTTGCAACTCTGCAAGATGGTGCAAGCTTTGATCCTGCCCATCAGGGCCTCCTGCCCACTTGCTAGGGCTTCTCTGGAACCCTTGGAGTTGCTACTCCAAGGGCTCTGTCCTTTATCCCTTCATCATAACCCGGAACCAGGCTGCACGAGAAGAGCCTGTCTGTGCCCTGTGAGGTTGGTCGGAAACACCACAGTGGGGTCACGGAGCCTTTCTTGGAGGGCTCTGTAACCCATGTGTGCACGGGGCACAGGGAACACTTGGTCCTCCCAGCCTCATGGTAGGGCTTTGGTGGTTGGCGCCCACCCGTATTTAGCAGGGAGGACCCTGGAGGCCTGGCCTCCCGGTGACGTGTTGAGTCTACTTTGGGAATGGCATCCAACACTGACCTCGCCTCCCAGTGCCTAGACTGTGTGGCATCCGTCTCTGCTTAAATCTGAAGTGGAGTTTGAAGTCACCAGGGTCTGGTTGCCAAAGTGGTCGACAAGGCTTTGGGGGTTCTGCTCCACGACACCCACACCGGGGCACCTAAGCCAGCCACACGCCATCCTCGGTGGAGTCTGTCCCAAAGCCACAAGACGGCCACCAGACATCTGACTCTACCTTGAGTCTGCAGTGATTGCTTTTCATGCAGCTCGCGGTGCTTCTCTGGGAAAGATGTGATGTCAGGACGGGTGTCCACGTCCGCTGTGGGCCACCATCTGGGGACGGGGCCCCCTAGGGTTTGGATCCAGCCCAGGTGTAAATACACAGAGGGTCAAACATCCTAGAAGCACCTGGGAATACCACTTGAATGTGTTAACTTCAAATCCGTGTTCAGAAGGACCCAGAGTGTAAGTGGCTCTTGTCTCCGTAGGTGAGGAGCGGGGACGCTGCTTCACCATAGAGGATGTGATGCCTGTGAGCCCCCAGCTCACCTCCGAGTCCACGGTCAACGTGCTAAGTAGGTGCCTCCGACTTTCCAACCTGGGCCACGGGCTGGACAGGGCAGAGCAGGGCAGAGGGAAGAGGCAGGGTGACTGCTTGTTTCTCAAGAGCCGATGCCCTGACACTCAGATGCTTGTGCTGGCCGAGCTCACAGAGCTCGCTCTGCCAGTTATTTATCCGGGGTGGTGACAGGTTGCTGGAGTCTCCCAGTGCTGTGACCCTGGCAAGTGAGAGGGCATCCATACCCAGTGACTTCCTCTGTTTGGGATGCTCTAACAAAATAGCACAGACAAGGCAACTTAGAAGCCACAGAAATTTATTTCTCTCAGCTCTGAAGATTAGAAGTCCAAGATCAAGGAGCCAGCACGGTCACATTCTGGGGAGGGCCCTCTTCCTGCCTTCTCACTGTGTCCTCACACGGTAGCAGGGGCGAGGGAGCTCTGGGGGGCGGTCTCTTTCATAACGGCACTAATCCCTTTCATGGGGGCCCCACCCTTGTGACCTAAGCACCTCCCAAAGGCCCCACCTCCTATACCATCACCTTGGGCGTGAGGTTTAGCAAGTGAATTTTGTTGGGGGGGGGGGGGGACACAGACGTTCACACCATAGTACCCAGGGAACTGAACCAAGCTCTCCGGCCCCCAGCGAGACTGACGTCATGGCCTTGGCCTCACCAGAGCTGGTTCAGACCCATGTGAACCTGCAGTACAGTTCTGAGTTAGCATAGGCCCTGCAGGCTAAGGGCCAAGGCACAAAAGCCCCACCGAGGAGGGGATGGAGCCTGGGCCGCTCGTGCAGGGCGGGGGCTTGGGGACCAGCTGGTGGACTCTGCCAGGAACACTTGACTCGGGAGGGCGAGCACTGAGTGAGGCTGCTGGAGGCTGACGGCATCCTTCCATCCCCTCGGTCAGAAATGATTCGCTCGGCCACGCCATTCCCCCTGGTCAGCCTCTTCTTTATGTTCATTGGCTTCATCCTGAGCAACATTGGACACATCCGTCCCCACAGGACAATCCTGGCCTTTGTCTCCGGCATCTTCTTTATCCTCTCCGGTAAGTGGTGCCGTTTTCGCTCGTGCACTCTGCACTTCTGACATCTGATTCCTAAACCACTCTGCTCTGGGAAGCCCTGGTCCCAGCTGCGGGTCAGCCCCTGCACAGGACCCGCCGCGTCAGTGGCTCAAGCACAACTGAGCCCGAGCTGGAGGAGGGTTCCGAGGACCCGGGCCCGTCCATCACCTCTGGAGGAGCAGTGACCTGACAGCTCCCCCTGGGCAGAGCTGGGATGAGAACCCAGGGTCCTCCTCATGCCATACTGTCACTGCCGCTTTCCTCTAGTTCCCACTGGTAATGAGTATTCCTGGTATTTTTGAGGGCTATGTCTTTGTGTTTTTACATGAAAGAAATACAATCTGCCTTTGGAATGATGGCCTCTTCATCTCCCATCCCTCAGCTATCCTCCAGAGACCCCCTACCCCCTACCCTGGGCTACCCAGGCCCCTTCAGTGTGGATCTGTCCTCCTGGACCGACCCCAGACTGTACTCGATCATTCACTCTTTCTTTCGTTTATTCATGTGCTGACTCATCCATTCGTGTATCTCCCAGGCCTGATCACTGGGAGCTGGGATCTCTACCTACAGAAAGGGCAGTGTATTAGGGGACATAAACAAGTGGGCAGGAAATGTGGACCCTGCCTGACAAGGGCTCTGACAGCGTCAGCAAGGACTGTTATGGGGGCCAAGGGCAGCGGCGGAAACTCAGACCGGGAGCTGGTCAGGGCTGGCCACCAGGAGCAGGCGAGATGGAGGGTAGGTAGGAATTAGGTAAAGAGTGTGAGGTTGGGGTGGGCGGAAGGGAGCCTGGAGGGAAGAGAGAGGATGAAGGCCAGGGGAGACTAAGCTCAATTGTGACTCGTGGTGGCGGGAACGTCAGGAGGATGTGGCGAGAGGTGGGGGGCGGCAGCTGAGGTCGCCTTGTTGGGGACTTTGTGAGAAGCCTCGGGAGGATTTTAAGCTGAGGAAGGACATGACCAGATTTGGATTTTAGAATAATCCTTCTGGAGAGTGAGGGGAGGAAGGAAGCAAGACACGGGGCAGGGAGAGCAGGCAAGAGGCTACTTCAGTTGTGCAGGAGGGAGGGGATGGGGAGGGGCTGACAGCGGGGAAGAGAGAAGGGAGAGGCTCATGGACACCTGGGAGGTAAGCTCAGTCGGACGAGGGCTGGGCTTCAAGGGAGGAGCCAAGGGCTAGCATGGAGTTCTGCTCGGGCCCTGGGTGGGCGATGCACTGCATCCCTCATCCAGGGATCACAGGAGAAGCAGCAGATTTGGAGCCAAGATCATGAACGTAGAGTGGGAAATGCAAAGTTTGAGGTGCCCACGTGACAGCTGGAAGCAGCGCCCAGAAGGCTGCTAGGGGTCAGGGTTTGGGGCTCCTGGGAGTAGAGACACCAAAGGTGGAGACACAGCTGTTGGCATAGGGTCTAGGGGAGGGAATCAGACGTGGAGGAGATTACTGCAGGGGGTGTGGAGAGTGAGCCGGGAAGAAAGGGTGGTAAAAGAAGGTCGGCTCTTTCTCCCCTTCAGGGTGTCCTCTGCGTTTTCATGAGCACCTTTTCTTAATGCATCGAGCCAAACGCATGGCTCTCAGGGCATGGATTGTAGATGCCCTGGAGCCCTGGATTTGTTGATAAGAGGAGATACAGATGGAAGATGGGTAGGTGGATGGCTTGAATAATGGACGGATGGATGGATGGACAGATGGACAGATGGAAAGAAAAGAGAAACAGCTGCCAGCACCAGGCATTCTGGTTGCCACCCAACTTCCAAGCCACTTTAGGTTCCTTTTCCCAACATTGTCTTGTCAATATAGCTTGGGAGCCAGGTGGCAGTCAGAACACTAGATGCCCAAGAGCTTTTCTTTCTTTCTCCTTCCTTCCATCCATCCTTCCATCCATCCATCCTTCCATCCATCCTTTCTCCCATTCGTCTGTCCATCTTTTTTTCAATCCACCCACCTATCTGCCATCTATTCTTCCATCTGTTAATCCCTTCATCCATCCATCCTTCCATCCATCCATCCCTCCTTCCATCGTTCCATCCATCCATCCCTCCTTCCATCCATCCATCCATCCATCCATCCATCCTTCCATCCATCCATCCTTCCATCCATCTATCCATCCATCCATCAATTCTTCCATCCATCCATCCATCTATCCATCTAACAAATGTTCATTGAGCACCTGCAGTGTCCTCAGCCCACCCTCTGCACCATGATGTTTGCACCTAGTCCAAGAGATACAGACCCAGGTTAAGCTCTTTCTTTATCTATAAACTTCACAACAGTCAAGGCCACACAGCAGCTTCAAAGCACCTGAGGTTTCTCAGCGGTGGGCAGCAGGACCCGAGATCTCAGACTGAGCTTGGCCACATGAAGTGTTTTAATGACAGCAGTAGACAGGGTTCCCTTGGGCCAGCTTCATTCCAGTGTGAGTTAAGTGCCAAGGAAGGCCTGAATCATGCTTGTTTTCCCGTAGCATTCGTCCTTCAAGGTGCCCCAGCTTAATCATGTGAATGGAATCAAACCTGAGCAGCTCGAAACAGTAATAAATTCTGTCCTGTTTCCGTTACAGTCACTGACTGACCGATGCTCAGTCGGTCGTTTGCGCAATGGCGGGAGGAGTTCGGGCAGCGCTGGCCTCCTGGTGTAACGCTTGCCAGAGCCTGGACGATCTCTCTTTGCCTCTGCTGCCTAACGACCTCAGTAACTGGCCGCGCCCAGGGGCAGGTGGGCTGCACAGAGCCACGGTTACATGACCATCTGTCCAGGCTCTGGAGGCCCTGGCTATCTCTGCCAGCGGAGCCTGCGTTATCCCTCAGTTCAGCGGAAGCCGCTTGCTAAGTCAGTGGTTCACACCCTGAGTTCACCTGAGCCTTGCCTGGGGAGCACTTAGGACAATATGCCAGGTGCCAGCCCAGGCCACGTGACTCAGAAGGTCCGGGGATGGGGCTCACGGGACGCACATCTAACAGGTGGTTCTGGGGGGGGGGGCGGTGAGAACCCTCGGGCTCACCGTGGCTCGGGAGGTAGCTGGACAGGAGCTTTCTTACCTGCAGCCGTCCACTTTCTAGAAGGTAATGGTCTAAACAGGGCCTTCAGGAGGAGGGCTCCTGCCCTCCTCGAACTCCAGAGTGGGGTCATGGTCACCCAAGGCCGAGGCCTTCTCCCTGAACGCCGAGGGGAGGCGGTGCCCCACCGGCGGCTCCCCGGCTTCCTTGCCGAGCGCCCCTGCCCCCCTGCAGGCCTCTCGCTGGTGGTGGGCCTGGTGCTGTACATCTCCAGCGTCAACGATGAGATGCTCAACAGGACCAAGGATGCGGAGACCTACTTCACCTACAAGTACGGATGGTCGTTTGCCTTCGCTGCCATCTCCTTCCTCTTAACGGAGGTAAACCCCTCCCCGCGGGCGGGGCGGGGCGGGGCGGGGCGGGGCGGGGCGCTGCCCCGGGATGGGAAGGGGGAGGAGGAGGCCACGCTCCCCCTGGACCCGCCGCTCTCCGCCCTTCCCTCCCCGGCCCCGCCCCGCCCCCGCCTTGTCCCCGCCTCGCGCTCGAGCTCCCGCAGCCGCGTCCAAGGCCAGGCCCCAGCACGAGCTCCCCCTGCCTGCAGAGTGCGGGGGTGACGGCCGTGCACCTGTTCGTGAAGCGGTGCACCGCCGAGGACGTGTACGGGCCTCACCCCGGCTTCTACCGCCCGCGTCTGAGCAACTGCTCCGATCACTCGGGCCAGTTCCTGCACCCGGACGCCTGGGCGCGAGGCCGCAGCCCCTCCGACATCTCCAGCGACGTCTCCCTGCAGATGAGCGGCACCCACCCCGCCCTGCTCAGGCGCCCCGACTACCACCAGCTGTCTTCCTCCCCCTGCTGAGTCCCCGCCCGGACCGCCTGCCCAGACAGCCTTCCCTGCCCCCGCTGCCCCTGGTCTGCGGCCCGGCTGTCCCCGTGCTTAGCTGTTTCCACCTGACCCGTGCCCCCTCGCTGCTCACCCAGAGGAGCTCCTGCAGCCCAGGGTGGGTGTCAGGAGTCTGGAGCCAGCGAACGGGATGACTGGTTGAGAGCTGGGGGTCACCCCACCTCTTCAGTGCCAATCACTGGGCGCTCTCCTTCCCTGGGAGAGGTGGGCCTTCCTGCTCTGTCTTCCCCCCCGCACCCTACGTCATGGACCCAGGCCAAGGCCAGCTCTGCGATGCCAGGTTCCTCCCAGAGACCCAGCTGGACTTGTGTGCTTGCCAACTGGCCTGGCCCTCGCGTCGTGATCTGGGCTACGGGGCCAAGAGGCGGCTGTGATACGGAGCTCTGGCTGGTTCAGAGTCGTCCCGCGCTGTCCTTGTGAAGTCCTCCACCGTTTGTTGTCACCCCCCCCATGCCCTGTCTGCCTCGCCCCTGCCCCAAGGCCTGTGGGTCTTCTTCCTCTTCTCCCGCCAGAACTCAGCTGCCCTAGCTTTGGTCCCCAAGGGGCTGAGAGGGGTCTGAGGCCGCTCTGATGAAGTCACAAAGAGGTGTTAATGGCTGATGATGTCTTCATATGCATGGCCCGTAATAACATATTTAACAAGGGCCTTTAATGCCTTAACCCAAAGCAGTGACTCTGACAATGAGAACTGCAGAAGGTGGCTGGTCCGGGTTCATACTGCCAAGCACTGTTTCAGGCCCGGGGGATAGCGTCCCCGCTCACATGGGCAATATCCCTGGTCCAGGTCCCTAAAATCTACTCATGTAGACGGACGTCTATACCACCAAAGTAGAAAGAAGGCAGCTTTCAAAGGGGCTGCCTGGGATTTGGAGCTGGATTTGCTGACGCCTGAGTCTAAACAAGCCAGACTTAGAATGATCTGCTCTCCTGAGGACGCCTGCCAACATCGGGGTTTGGCAATTTAATCCGAATACGGGGCAGCATCTGCTTCCTGGGTATGGGGCGTATGTAGGCAGATAGACGCCTCCAGAAGATGAGGTGGCGTGGTGCCCGTTTTCCGGGTAGGAAACCTGAAGCCCCTTCCGTGAAGTTCACAGAGGGAAACGGGAAAGGCCCAGTGCCGGACGGGACCCCCTCGGGCCTCCATGCGTCTTCTCGCATGCCCACTTTGGGATTTGAGGTTTTGAGTAGCAAAACAACGCCAGGCTCTCTGCTGTGTATTTTTGCCGCACCAGCTGTTCACTCTTTCTCTTGCTCTTTTTTTAAGATAGCATTCAGTTCTGGGTGCAAAAAGCCACCGTGGGCAACACGTGGGCTCCAGAAGGAAATACAGAAAACCACACTTGTGGCCGGGGTGGCCTTCAAAAGGGGAATGCCATTCGTTTGCTGGGGCTGCCACGGGCTGCGTGGCTTAAACAACAGACAATTATGTTCTCACAGTTCTGGAGGCCAGAAGTCCAAGATCCAGGTGTCAGCAGATTTGGATTCTCTCGAGGCTGTTTTCCTTGGCTTGCAGATGACCATCTTCTCCATGTGTCCTCACAGGGTCTTTTTTCCTGCACGCCTGCATGCCCCCTGGTGTCAGACTGGATAAGAGCCCATGCTAACAGCCTCATTCTAACTTAAATCACCTCGTTAAAGGCCCTGTCTCCAAATACAGCCATATTCTGAGTCGTGGAGGGGAGGGCTTGAATATACGGATATGGGGCTCTGGGGAGGCGGAGGGGGACAGTTCCGCCCATAAGAGGCAGATTGCCTCGTAGCTGGATTGTCCCCTTGTTCCACGGATAATAGAGGAGAAACGAGGGAAGGCGACTGTGGTCCCTGTCCTGCCACTGTCCCCGCGTGGGTCCTGGGGAAACCCTCTTCTGCTCCTAAACTATTTCCAAGCCCTCCTCCCACCCCCACCCCCACCTCTAATGATCCAGCCTCGTGCAGAAAGCTCCAGACAGCCCTCCCGTGTGACTGTTCACCCCTCGCCTGTACACTGATGGCAGCCGGAAAGCCCGCCTTCCACTCCACAGGCACCTGCCGTGACTTGTATCCTTGGTAACCGCTTACAGCTTCACAAGGAAACCGGTGCTCCCCGCAGCAAAGGACTCGTTTAGCGTACTTGGAGACCGTTACGTAACATTTCCAAACTGGACAGTTGTTTAGATGTGCTTTACTCCAATCGTTGTCAATGTAATTAGGTCCTCGGATGCACTTTTCTCTCCCTGAAGTACTCTCTCTCTGTCCATGTGCCAGGCTTGTTTTTGTGCACATGGAAAAAATAGAATCCACTCCTGAACACAAGCTGATGGTTGACTGTGAGTGACATCATTAGGATGGGCCTTTATCGGCCTAGATGCTGGGCTGCTAAGTCAGGCAGCTCTTACCCTGGGAATGTGCAATTTACACCTATCTTCGGGACAGGTTCTGGGTCTGTGTCTCCCCTCCTGGGTGACGGGTGAATGTATGAATTACTGTGCAACAGTGATAGTTTCTTTTCTGTCTATAAATTCATCTCAGAACTGGGACCTTTGCAGCCTCTCCACAATCAAAAGATTTTTCTCAAACATTAAAGTGTATAAACTCAACTCATAAACCATAAATTAGGGTCCACTTCCCCAATACACTTTCTGACCTTTTGTTTCCTCAGGCACTTAAAAAAAAAAAAAAAAAGACATGAGTTTTTATTTTTTCATCCTCAAAATATGGGCTGGAGAGACTAATACACCAAAGTCTGCTGCATTATGGAATAAAACTACTCGGGGTTACCAGCCAGGGGTGGGGGACAATTCTGACCTTTGTTCCCTCTCACCTGGAACTCGCCAGCCTCCTTCTTCCTCCGGGGGTTGGTCAGTGCTGTCACCTCACCCCCGGAGATGACCTTCAAAGAAATGGTCGTTGTCAGGGCTGCACGGAGTTGAGGGGAGCAGCTGGGGGCAAGTCCACACCAGCTTATCAGTGATGTACCCGAGGAGCACATGTCAGGGAACCCCCTCCTCAATGTTTGGGTAACTCCTTCCTCCCTAAATAAAAGTGGTGTATTGGGGTTCTCCAGAGAAATAGAACCAGGAAGACACATACATAGATTTATTTTAAAGAATTGGCTCCCATGATAGGGGAGACTCGGCAAGTCCAAAATCTGATGGGGGAGGCCAGCAGTCTGGAGACGCAGGGAAGAGTTGCAGTTTGAGTGGGAAGGCTGTCTACTGGCAGATTTCCCTCTTGCTTGTGGGAGGTCAGTCTTTGTTCTATTTAGGCCTTCAACTGATTGGATGAGGCCCACCACATTACGGAGGGCAATCTGTTTTACTCAGAGTGCACTGATTTAAATGTTCATCACATCTAAAAAACACCTTCACAGAAACAGCCGGAATAATATCTGGGCAGCATGGCCCAGCCAAAGTGACACATGTAATTAACCCGCACAAGTGGATAAAGGGCAGGGGAAATAGCATTCTGCCTTAAGAATTGCAGGGTGGGTGGCAGGTGTGTGCATGGGGGAGTCAGCACGGCCACGCACAGCCAGGCACGGCCACGCCGGGGGCACTGCCCCTTCACAGGCAGCTCCTCTAGCTGAGGCCATTTGCCTGGTGAGTGCGTGGAACCCGTTTGCAGTTCTCGCAGCCTTGGCTTTTATCCCACACGCATCGAATGCACTCTCACATGCTAATATGACGCTTGGGAAGTTAATTAGCCTTTGGGACAAACTCTCCACGTCGAGAGCGGGTGCAGAAGTGGGTGAATGAGTGGATTCTGCCGAGTGCACTTGCGCTCAGGTGCAGGCAGGCCAGGGCCCAGGGAGCGTGAGCTCAGCCATGGTGGGGGGGCCCAGCGGCCACCACCTGCAGCCCCCGCACTCCCCGCTGGGTAGAGGGCGGTGAGCTGTACCCGGCCAGAGCCCCTCCCCTCCTGGCAGAACTAAGGTCCCTGGATTCCCACACACCCCTGCACTGGGATCCTAGACCTCTGCTCTGTGACCTTGGACAGGTCACAGCCTCCCAGGGTCCACCTAGGCTTTCTCTTGTCTGTGTAAAGCCTGAGTTCCCCGTCTGTTCTGGAGTGAAGATTTTCTGCCTGGGTGGCCCTGCCCTGGGGGATTTGCACACGAGGAGCCCTCTGCCCTGCTCCTTCCAGGGCAGCAGTAGACCCAGCGGTCAGGGGCCTGAGTTACCCTCAGGGCGCCGCTCCACCCTCTGTGTGTTGCCAGCAGCCAGGGGACGCCAGTGTTTTCATTCATAGGATGAGGGCATTGGATAAAATCGTCCCCGTGCTCTGCCCCCATGCTTGTCTCCAGCTCTAAAGATTGCAGGTGTTAGAGGCAGAACCCAGCCAAGCCCAAACGAGGGGCCCCCACCCCACCTCCTGCCAGGAACAAGCAGGCAACACCCCGAAGACTGTGGAATTTGCATAAAAGGTCAGATCCTTGGGGAGCCCAAGGAAGAGCGAGATGGGTATGGAGTGCACGTGACAGCCCCAGAGAAGCGGGCGGGACGGGGGACGTGGGGGCAGCGGCCACGCGATCCCTTCCTCTCAGCCACGGGCAAGGGGGAGGGGCTTCTCCGCCCGGGCAGCGTGATGGCGCGTGCCGCCTCGTTCAGCCCACTGCAGAGGCTCAGGGGCGGGTTCAAGGTCAAGCGGCACCACTTTCATGCTACAGGAGGGGCAGAAAGACGCTTCCCAGCGAGAAGGTACCCAGGTCGTGGCTGTGTCTGTCAGGAGCTGAAAACGTCCAGGTGGGAGCTGGGTGAAGGGAGGGAATCGGTGGTTCCCTGTAAAAGTTCAGCCTAGGAAGGGTATGAGGAGCTCGGCCTCCGCCTTGGATCATCAGGCAAGGCGCCAGCCGGTTACCCCGGTGGGTTGAGGACTCGGGGGTACGATCTCGGCTTCCTTTGCTGAGCCCCATGCAGCCTTCCCGCAGGCTAGGGGCGGGCCCTCGGAGCTGGGCTTCGAGCCTCCACTGCCCCAGCCCCTCCCTCCGGGCCAGTTGGTAGGCGGCACACTTGGAGTCTCAGTTTCTCCATCCACGAGATGGGCAGCCTCCGCAGGCCCCCTTCCCTGAGGAGGAGTGAGTCCCAGTGAGAACCTAGATGGGGGT
This sequence comes from Balaenoptera acutorostrata, assembly GCF_949987535.1. Taxonomy (NCBI): domain Eukaryota; kingdom Metazoa; phylum Chordata; class Mammalia; order Artiodactyla; family Balaenopteridae; genus Balaenoptera; species Balaenoptera acutorostrata. The sequence goes on from NC_080083.1 coordinate 63,711,656, forward strand.
TCTGGTGGTGCCGGTGGAGGGGATGTGCTGGTGCGGGCTGAGCGCTGGCCTGGGGTCACCACCTCTGTGACCCAAGCTTCGCTGGCTCATCGTGCTGAGCCCTGCCCTCATCCTGGCTTTCTCCCCACCCCTCTCCTCTCTCCTCACCTGCAGGAGGGGTGGTTTGGGGCAGGATATCCGAAACTCCATTGCCCATTGAACCTGACCTTGAGCTCTTCCCTTTTCAAAGCTGGTGGCGGCTGGCTTCTGGCTTAGGCACTGCAGCAGATAGGACATCTCAACAGCGAGTAGCAGTTGACTCAAACTGTGTTAGACAATAAAAGCATTGATTTCCTTCACGTGAGGAAGGCAGGAGTCGGTGTGGATTTAAGGGCTGGCTGACTCAGTGGCTCAGGGATGACGTCAAAGACCCAAGTTCTTCCCGTCCCTTGGCTGTGCTATCCTTGGGGTGGCTGTATCCTCAGGGTGGCAGCAAGATGGCAGCAGCAACTCCAAGGTCACATCAAGATGCCACAGCATCAGGAGGAAGAGACAGGCTGTGTCTTCTTCTACGTCCTTCTAGAAGCAAAGGCAACTTTCCCAGAAGCAACCCAACCATAGGCTCTACCTCATGTCTCATTGACCAAAACTGGGTCACATGCCTGTTTTCAAACCACTGTCTGGCAAGGGGAGGGTTGAATGTGCCCCGGCTACTTACTGACACATAACACATTATCCCAAAATGCAGGCGCTCAAGACAATCACAACTGCATCAGGGTTATTTCTGACGGTTTTAGGGGTTGGCTGGGCTCAGCACGGTGGTTTTCACTCAGGGTATCTCAGGCCGTGGCAGTGACCGTCATCTCCAAGGCTTCCTTGCTCATTTGTCCAGCAGTTGGACACGGAGCAAGGTCCCACTGGGACCTCAGCTACGGTCAGTGGCTAGGGACCCATGCACAGTCTCTTCAGAAGGCCTGGGCTCCTTCAGAACATGGCAGCTGGGTCTTAAGAAGGAGCTTCCCAAGAGACAGACAGAAGCTGTATTGCCTTTCTTTAAAGTTACCTGGGAAGCTACCTGGTGTCATTTCCATCGTAATCACCAGACCACCCAGACTTAAGGGGAGGGAACGTAGGTCCTGCTGGTTCACGATGTGAGGAGGGTTCCCGCTGGGAGGAAAGAAGGAGAGATGGGATCTGTCATGGTAACCATCCTTGGAAAACAGGATCTGCTACACCATGGTTGGCTTTGGCCCCGAGATTCTGACTTTGTTCTGAGGTGCAACCTGAGAATCTGTTTCTGTGACAAGCTTCCAGGAAAGGTCAGGCTGTGTGGTGCTCCAGGTTCCAGGGGCTGTGCTCCAGAGAGCTGAACTTTTTAAAGCTCCCAAGGTAGTAATAACACGAAACAGAGTTGAGAGCCACTGGCTTAGATCTGCCTTGGACGCGGGAATAAATCCCCTTCTCCTGAGTCTAGCCAGGGAGTAGTGGCTCCCAAACGAAACGCAGGAAAGGAAGGGCAAACGGTACAAGGCTTTCTCCTTGCTCCCTCCCGGCCCCCCAGGCTCTGCCTCCTTACACAAGGCTGTGCTTCGGGCCAGATGTTAAGTCCGTGGGCTCAGGCCCAGTGTCTCTGTTCCTGGGCCCCTTCCCTCAGGAGCTGGTGTCCGCCGGGCCGCAGCAGGAGCCTGCCCTTGAGAGGGAGGACGGCAGCACCCAGCATTCCGGAGCAATGTGCTCTCCACACCCCTGTCAGGGCCCAGGGTGGGCCACTGGTCCCGAGGACATCCGATGGAGGCTCAGAAATGACCTTGCAGTCTCAGGGCTCAGAGTGCAGAGTTTAAACCGATCTTCACCACTGATCTTTGAATAATTCATTCCATGCTCAGCACTTGTAAGAACAAGGATTGAGGGCTTTGGAGGTTTCTGGTCAGGCAACAAGGAGGCCAGGTGTCACAGTCTTCTCAGCAGATTGCACTTGGGTCAATTTTTATCTTAAATGCACTCACATTCACACATCAGCCCCCTACTCCACTTCAGATACAAGAGAATCTGCATGAAAATTCTATGAAGTCTATTTTTTTAAAATGTAAATGGTAAAGTCCTCCTTGGATTAAGTTATTTTTATAACAAAATGGTACAAAGACTAAATTAAAGTCTAAACCCCACAAGAGGCTCCAGGTGAGTACCACATATTAAATCCAAAGCAATTCTCGGTGCCCTAAGTGATTAAGGATGGATAGACGGCTGTCCTACAAGGTCAGTCATAGGTTTGGGGAAAATGGATTCACCATCGTGAATCCAGACACGCTTTTTTGCAAAGTTTCGTCTTCTTGTCAGTTTAAACACTGTGACTTCAGCTTCAACTCCAGCAAATGGGCATCACCAGATGTCGGCCTTATCAACAGGCATGTAAAGCCCTTTTTAGAGTGCTAGGCGCATAGTAGGTGCTTTGCAAGCATTATCTCATTTAACACTCTCAATTCTGCACATAGAAGGACACTGAGACCTAGAGAGGGGTAGGGACTTGCTCACGATCACACAGATAGTATAACATTTGCAGTTCTCTGCAAGTCCTGTTTCAAATGGTTGGTGTCTGCAGTGCTAAGCGCCCACCATGGCCAAAGCACTCACTTCCGTAATCAGAGAAAGAGTCCAGGTTCCATCCAAAGATAGACAGAGAAGGAAAGCTCTCATTAAGTGGGAAAGAAAAGCGAGGTTTGTTCCCCTGAAAGCTGCTTGTTAATCCTGAGTCTTTGTCTCCCTTCTCTACTCATGATGCCAGCCTGCGTAGGAAAAGCTCACTGTTTCTTCCTTTACCCATACACAATACTTCTGACACCAGCCGTGTGGGGTTTTCCTGACACCAAACAACTCTCAGTGACACCAGCTGAGTGTCCTACAATTCAACTCATTCCTGACACTCTCCAGAGTCAGCACAGACCCCACAGACTGAGGGCTCAGTCCCACAAGACTGCCCTCACCACTTCAGACGCCAATCACGAGACATAGGTCCCCAGGTGACCCACAACTTCTGTCTGACTTGGCTACAGATTAGAAGTTCCCATGACTCTCTTCCTTGGATCTGATCACTTGCTAGAACTCAAGGAAACGCTAACTTACTCTTACCAGTTTATTACATAATAACGGATATGAAAAAGGATTTAGATGAACAGCAGATGAGGAGATACAGGGGTGAGATCTGGAAGGGTCCGAGCACAGGGAGTGCTGTGCTTGCGGAGCTGGCGTGCGCCACCCTCCCAGCGCGCGGGCATGTTCACCAACCTGGAAGCCCTCCAAAGCCCGTACTTCCGGGTTTTTACGGAGGCTGCATCACTTAGGCACGACGGATCATTCAGTCAGTCTCCAGCCCCCTCCCCTTCTCGGAGGGTGGAGGGTGGAGCGGCTGGAGCGGCTGGAAGTTCCCGGCTTCTGATCATGGCTTGGTCTTTCAGGGGACCAGCCCGCATCCTGGAGCTGCCCAGGAGCCCACCCAGAGCCGCCTCATTAGAACAAAAGACACTCCGGTCACCCCGGAAATTACCAGGGTTTTAGGAGCTCTGTGCCAGGAACTGGGGTCAAAGACCAAATATTAGAACACAGGATGCTCCTAGTGTCCTTAGGACAGGAAATCACAAGGGATTTAGGAGTTCTGTGCCAGGAACGGGGGGCAGAGACCAGTATATGTATTTCCCGCTATGTCACACAACCAGTGTTGGAAGTGGCCGCAGAACAAGTCCCGATTTTCTTGGCTGAGGTGCAGTCAGTGGTGGACCCTCACCGCACTCTCTTTGCTTGTTAGCACGTGGAGGAGGGCTCACAGCCCACGTGTGGACTGCCCAGCGAGCACGTGACCAGGGCTCGTCTGTCACATCCTCACAAGCTGATCCAAGCGTCGGGCTCAGATCCTGGCGATGAGCTCACGGCCGGCTCTGGCCCCCAGACCTCATTCTCCCAGGACACCTGGGGCAATGGCCATGGGCAGTGACACCCCGCCGGCTGGCTGGAAAGGAGGGAGGACATTTTCGTTTGCTCAGCACAACATTTCTGGAAGCGCTGTATGTGTGAGCTCTTGTCCATGAGGTGCGAAAAGAAAGTGTGGCGTGTAAATGAATTCCCCTTCCCCACACCTAAACGCGACAAGTGCCACCTTGTTTTTCTAAATCAAATTACATCTAACTTTGAGCCCCGACTCAGCTGGCTGGTGAGAAATTCAAAGTCCCCGAGGGCGGCTCAGAAAGCCAGCGGGGAGGGGACGCAGAGGCTGCGAGGTCGCTGGAAATCACAGCCCCACAGGGGAGGCGAGCGAGAGGCAGCGTCCGCGGTCCTCAGAGACACGGCTCCCCGCCCCCGGGCCGCAAGGGCTCTGCTCTGCACGACTCCTGGAAGCCACCAGTTGCTCTTCCTGCCCATTTCCTCCCCGGCCTGGGACTGTCCCACAGTGGAGGGCTTCCCTCCAACCTGCCCCCTTGGGAAGACATTCCACCTTCTCCCTCGGTGGGTCCCTACAGACACAACGGTGGATGTTCTCTTCTGTTCCTTCCACTTCCTGTAAGTCGGTAGGTGGGTGCTGAGGTTTGATGGGATGCAGGTCTGATCCACTGGCAATAGCACTCCTTCAGGAGGCTTGAAAACCCGGCTGTCTTTCCTTTGTGACGTTAGTGACCAATGATTGTCACGGCCCAAGTCCGTTATTTTACTGTGATGGTTGCAGAACGCTGACGTTCTAGTATCACCCTTTCGTCATGGACGAGGTGGAAGCCGGCGGCCCAGAGAAACTTCCCCTCCTCTGCTCTGTGGTTTCGGTCCCTCGGTCATCGCTCTGTAGCTGCACGTGCCCTGTTGTAGACACGTGCCCAGTCCCCAGTGGGGGGACATTTGGGTTATTTCCAGCAATAACATCCACTACCAATATTTTGCCAGCCCTCCCCCAGAAGCCGCCCTTTGACCTTATCTTCATCTTGGAGACAAATCTCCCGGCTGTGAATATTAACATTGTTATTCTTTCTGGCCCCTGTGCTTTCCCTCTGCTCCAAGGGCATTAAACAAACACATCACTACTAGCCTCCTCTAAGAAGCCTGACTGATTACATGGCTCAGCTTTTGGAGATGCCCAGGGCAAGGCTACATCATTACCGGGGGCAGGTGTCAAGTTCATGTCACAGGGCAATGCTACCAGGGGCCCGCGCGCCCGCTGCCCCTGCCCCCACGTGGAGAAGGGGACTTTCCTGGGGGCCCCCTCGAGCTGTGAGTCGTCAGCTCCTGAGGCCCAGGAACAGTGCAAATGGATTATGGTGAATAGGGAGCTAAAGCCACCTCTGTGTGGGAGAAGGTGTTATAATATAAGGCTGCCGCCAAATTAACGTTATTAAACAAATGTGCAAAAACAGCAGCCGTCATTACTCCCAGACAGTAGCTCAGTCTGGAGCTTTCAGCGCCGTTTTGTGCCCTAAACACAGGGCTGTCTCTGCTCCTGTTCCTCTGGTCCTTCCGGAAGGAGGCCCCAAGCAAGCTCCCAGAACCTCTTTGTTTCCTCGGGAAAGAAGAAAAGGATGGGAACTAAGATTTGTTCGGCACCTACTATGTGCCAGGCCCTTTACACATGGAACTCCACTGAATCCTCAGGATACTCTAATGAAGGAAGTGTTGTTATTCCCATTGGACAGATAAGCAAACTGAGTCTAGGAGAGGTCATGGAACTTGCCTTCTGCTCACTGGGCTTGTAGATATGAAAGCCTGGCTTTGACCAACCCCCAAACCCATGCCCTTTGCCCTTTGCTCTGCTGCTCCAAATGTTCCTGGAACAATATCTCCCCAGCCTCCCCTCCCCCTCTCTACAGACACCTCACATCAAGGTACCTGCCTAGGGCGATGGCTTTCAGAGTTGGCTCTGTCCCAAGCAGGCTCTGTGTCTCTCTGCTCATGGCCTGTCCACTGCTTCAGCTCAGCCCCAAGGCCAAGATCTCTCCCAGGAGACAGACAGGGGGGATGGAGGGAGGAGGGGGCTCCAGCAGAGGCTGGCCTCCTGGCGAGTTGGCTAGAGGACACCAGGTCCTGGCAGGGGGACAGAGGCTCAGGAAGGGGTGGCCCAAGCACAGATCTGCCTGGTCACCAGGCTGGCCTGTCTGGTGACGGTGGCCCGTGATGGCCGGAGCTGGTGCACTGTCCTCCCTCTGACCAGCAGGTGCCTTCACCTCTCTCAGCCTCCACCTCACCCATCAGATGGAGGTCGGACGCCCGCCTCTAGGTTACATGTTAGAAACGTGACAAGGATTCTGCCAAGGATTTGTGTATATGAGGTAGTCATGAGTCTGGTGGGCAGAGCCACTGAGGGCCGTCCCAAGAGCAAGCTCTGGGCTGGAGCTGGGGCTGAGGACAGCGGCGGTGAAGCCCAGATCTGGTCCCTTTGTTCTCAAGACGCTCACAGCTGAGCAGAGCGCATGACCACGATGCAGACCGCGTGGCGGCTATTATTACCAAGTGGTGGACCCTGCGAGCAGCGCCAGGGCCCCCTTCAATGAAGGACCTTCCCTGCCACTGGGAGGCCCGTGACCAGACACTCAGGCCCCCCCCCTTCCTTTGGGAATTGCCTCACCCGCTGTCACACCCTTCCCGGGCGGCCCGCATCCCTGACAGCTCATTTTGGGGGGATATAAAGGCTTGGCTCTGCGGGGCGGCTCAGGCTCCCTTGTTGGGGGGCGGGGGGGGGCGTGTCTGCCTGCCTCCAGCGCCCCCTGGCGGTCGGGCCCCAAAGCCCAGCCCTGGGCCCACGGATACACCCCGAGCCCCTGTGCTTCCCCGGGAATCCCACCTGCAGCGCGCATCGCTGTAATTACACAACTGCTGCTGAAACCTCCCGGGCGGTGCCTTCCGGTGAGCCTGGCCGACCGGATTCTCAGGCAGCGGCGGGAACGTGCCTTCGGAGAGGGTCAGGGGCCCAAGCTGGGTCCATTATGGTCCCTCACACCGTACGGGCTAAGGTGGGGCCCCCCCTGCCGCCCCCAGGAGGGCAGCGCAACCTGTACCGATTTCCCGCGCCGGGCGGACGCCTCCCTGGGCCGGTGTCTCAGGATGCCCCCGGCGTCATGATGACGCCCCCGCCCCCCGCAGAGGTGGCTCTGGAGTCGCCTCTTGAGTAGCCGATGCCCGTTGCTGCACGCAGCTCTAAGCCTCGGGTCTCTGCGGTCCGCCGGCTCTGCTCCGCCCTGAGGGGACCGCGCCAAAGAAGCCCTGCTTCGCAGCGCGGCGGCTGAGAATAGTCGTCGCTCCCCATTGACTGGTCACCTCTTCTCCGGGTGAACTATGTCCCGGTCCCCTTGCCAATCTGTAGGCGCTGTGACTCTGGGATATTTCATCAACCTGGTCACTGCCCTCTGTAGACCCTGTAAGATTGCAATGTCTTTTTTTCCTTGAAGAATGTGCTGTATTAACAGGAATTGCATGACAGGGAAAAGGGAAGGGGGCCCGCAGTCAAATAAATATAAGGAATACCGGTTAGACCAAATCTACAAGTCAAAGTTTGTCTAGGTAGCTATAGACCATCCTACTCTAAGATCTGCCTTGCGGGCCCTACGAGGGAACCACTAAACCATGTGTTCTTAGGGGAGGATTCCATAGGCTTTAAAGGTGCAAGTGGTTAAACTGCATTTTTGATAGATGAAGGTGAAAGTGTGGAAAATTTTATTGACATTCACTTTTAAGAGCTTTACACCTGTGGTACACCAAGGGAAAGGGGTTCTTAGAGCATTGATTAAAAACTCCAGCACTGATTGCTGGAGACCGTCATTGCCCTCCACGTGGGCCTTGTGCATTTGTCTGTTTGGTTTGTCAAGAAGATGACATAAACCTGTAACCTAAGGTGATTTCCCAGCCTTAAGCTGATCTTTAGCAGCCTGCACCTGGAGTATTGGTTTTGGGAGTTGAAAGTCTGTACTTGGCATTTACCCCCTGCCTTTACCAAATTATTCACTTGTCCATTCAACCTAGAACTTCACCCACAAAGAAGCATTTTTTTTTTTCAAATTTCGAATGCTTCTCCAATTTTATAAGGAAAAAAAGCTAACAACTCTGCCCTCTTATGGCCAATTTATTGATTTTCTTCTCTTTAATACATTGCCTTGGGATAAAAAGGAACAAGCTTATTCCCTTTGTGACTTTGACATTGCCTCATGTGCATTTGCTTCCGAATAACATATGTCGGCTTGCGGAAGTGCAGAGGAACCTGTGAACATTCGGGCTGATTCCAACAAAAACATCTCCTAGTAACACTTTGCCAAGCCTCCCCTATTTTCATTTTCTTATCTTTGATCTTACCTTCCTTTTCAAGACCTGTCTCCGAGCAGTGAATATCAATGTTGTTACCCTTTCTGGTCCCTGTGCTTTCCCTCAGCTCCAAGGACATTAAACAAACATATCACAAGCTTCCTCTAAGAAGCCTTCCCTGGCTAAATGGCTCAAGAATGGTCACTTCTTTGCCAGCTTTGGAGAGGCCCAGAGCAAAGCTCGCAGGCCATTTCCAGGGAGGCATAATAGCAGTAGTCTGATAGATGATGCCGTGTTTCCCTTAGATTTTAAAATATCCCGTCGCACCCCTGGGAGTTCACTGCAGTGCTCTGGGGCACCACAGTACACAGTTTGGGAACTGTGGTCCCAGGGCAGTAAATTGGTGATTTGATGCCCCATCACCCTTGAGCTCTTATTGTGCATTTCCTGCAGAAGTGGACATTGCCCTACACAGCCCAGTGCAATCACCACCGTAGAGAGTTCACAGTAACGCATCACTACCGTCCAAGTGCCACCATGGAGGGCAGGATAAAGGACCACAGTGGACTAAAGGAGGAGTGACCAGGAGCGCTAGTGGGACTCTTCGTTAAGGTGAAGGGTGAGTGGGAGTGTCCTAGGAGGAGGGGCTTTCTAGCCACACCATGCGGAGTGGGGAGCTTTGCGCATTTGGGAATCGTGAGTTCACTGGGGCCCAGAGACTAGAGACATAGGTTGGGGCCAGAAACCAAAGAACTTTGAACTCCAGACTAAGGACTTTGGATGTCCTTTTGGAGGCAGTGGGGAGCCAAAGAGGCTTCAGGCCGGACTCATTTTTTTTTTTCATTGAGGTGTAATTGACATAACATTATAATAGCTCCAGGTGTGCACTGTAACGATCCGATATTTGTATCCGCTGCAAAATGATCGCCACAATAAGTCCGGTTAACATCCAGCACCACCCACAGTTACACATTTCTTTTTCTTATACTGAGAACATTCAAGATCCACTCTCCTAGCTATGTTCAGATGTGCAGTACAGTGTTGTTAACTAGAGTCGCCATGCTGCACGTTACATCCCCAGGACGTATTCATTTTATACCTGGAAACTTGTACCTCTTGACCCTCTTTATTCATTTTATCCACCTCAGTCAACCCCCAATCTGTTCTCTATAGCCATGAACTCAGTTTTTTGTTTGTTTGTTGTCTTCTTTTGGTTTTTGTTTTGTTATTGTTGTTTTAGATTCCATATGTAAGTGAAATCATACAGCATTTCTCTTTTTCTGTCTGACTCATTTCACTTAGCATAATGCCCTCAAGGTCCATCCATACTGTCACAAATGACAAGATTTCATTGTTTGCTATGGCTGAGTAATATTCCATTGTATGTATATATATATATATATATATATATATATATATATATATATATATGTATATATATACCACATTTTCTTTATTCATTCATCCATCAATGGACATCTAGGTTGTTTCAATGTCTTGGCTATTGTAAATAATGCTGCAATAAACGTGGGGATATATATATATCTTTTCAAATTAGTGTTTTCATTTTCTTCTGATAAATACCCAGAACTAAAATTGAATTGCTGAATTTTATGGTAGTTCTATTTTTAATTTTTTGAGGTACTTCCATACTGTTTTCCATAGTGGCTGCACCAATTTACATTCCCACAAATGTGTACTAGGGTTCCCTTTTCTCCACATCATTGCCAACACTTGTTATTTTTTGTTTTTTTGATAATAGCCATTCTGACAGGCGTGAGATGATATCTCACTGTGGTTTTGATTTGCCTTTTTCTGATGATTAGTGATGTTGAGCATCTTTTCATGTACTTGGCCATCTGTATGTCTTCTTTGGAAAAATGTCTATTCAGATCCTTTGCCTATTTTTTTGATTTTTTTTTTTTTTTTTTTTTTTTTGCTATAAGTTGTATGACATTTTTGACAATGGTCCCCCAGGCCACAGCCCAGATGCGGGGAGGAACAGGGAGAGAGGCTGGGCTATGAGACAAGTGGGAGGCTGTTCACCTGCCCAGGTGGAGCCGACTGGAGTCCCAACGGGGATGGAGGGGTGATCGCCCCTCAAAGAGCCGTGTCCTGGTGACTTCTTACCCCACCCGGGCCCATGAGGATGGAGGCCAGTCCTCTGCTTCATCTCACTGCACAGCTCACCTCACGGCAGGAGATGCTCCACACACATGCACTTGATGGTCTCCAAGCAGACCTGTCCCAATGCAGATCTGAGAACCTAGACGAAGCAGCAGCGAAGAGGTCAGCTCTCAGGGTGCATAACATCACTGTTAATTCTGGAAGCTCTGAAGTCAGACGGCTTGTGTTTGCTTCCAGGCTCCATCATGCTCTCCCTTCCTCACCCACCAAAAGAATCACTCTCTGGGTTGTCATGGGGATTAAATGAAGACACTGGGGATTAAATGAAGACACTGGTTCTTAGCCAGCACCTGGCACAGAGTAATAGTAAAATAAATGTTAGCTAATGTCGCACCTCTTGAAAGATCTGTGTCCTGATGAAGGTGTCACTTTCATCAGAAGCAATATAAGGACCAACAATTTGTTTGATCAGTAAATTCTTAAGAAATAGGATGTTGGGCTGGGCTCCAGGAGCTTGGATGGAGACGGGAAAGGGACAGGATGGGGACCTAAGGGGCAGAAAGATTCCAGAAGGGAGGCTGGCATCCAGAAGCCAGCAGAGTGGTCAACAGATGCTTTGACTCGAGGGGGTGGGCTGAGGGGCAGAGACTAAGGAGAGGCCATGGGTGGACCAGGATGTAGCAGACCGGACGGATGGTGTGGGCAGAGTCGGGAGAGGCTGGCAGGCGTGAAGTGGGGGAGGAAGGGACAGCGTGAGACAGAGTCATGTGTCTCCCATTCACTCCGAGCACAGAAGACCTTCCCGTTGATCCCCGGGGTCCTCAGGACTGAAGCCTGGGGTTCAGGCTCAGGGTGGACCCACCCCGGGAACCTGGGGAGAGGAGAAAACAGCCCCAGCGCGATCTCAGCTCCCAGGGAGTCTGCTGGTGCGCTCCGACACAGAGGGGAAGCTAGGCAGAACGGAAGCCGTGCCTCCAGCGTTTCCTGGTTGCGGTCATTGGCGCACGCTCCTTAGAGGAGGAAGGGCTTTCCCTTGGGACAGCAGTCCAAAGAGGATTAAATTCATGTCTTTCAAAGAAGCACCAAAAGCCCACCACAGTTCAAACGCATTTACCTGAACAGACAGAACATTTATAGCAGGAAGAAGAAAGATAGCTGCCACACACGCACACACACACACACACACACACACACAAATGCCAAGCTTCCAAAGGCAGAGCAGGTGTGTCCCGCTGGGAGAACGGTGCAATCAGGAGGCTGATAATTAAGCTGCAGATATGTATGGAGACAGTTCTTTGGCCAGAGAACATTGCAGATTGCTCTGAAATCCCATCATCTCTAGCTAGAAAGAGGAAAAATGTGGAGAATCTAGCAATTACCTCTGAAAGCGTACCCGGTGACGGGCGGAGGGAAAGGCGGGGAGAGGACAGGCCCTGGGCACCAGGTCTGAGCCGGTGTCTGGGGCAGCGGGAGAGGAGGCTGGGGGCGGGGGGCGGGCAGTGCTGCAGGCTCTCCCATTTGGGGCTCCCAACCTCGGATGCGGGCACGCACCCGTCCCCCGCTGCAGTCTTTCTGTCTTTGAGAATGAACTTCTCAACAGCAGAGACCCAGCTCCATGAATTCACAAACCATGACTTCCCAGGAAGTTCCCTGCCTTAAAGAAGCACATCTGTAATTAACTCGGGGGTCCGTTTAGAGAAACAAATGCTCCGCGGCAGGGCCCCGCTGGTTGCCATGGAAACGCCCAGCGCGCAGATGTAGGTTCTGGCGTATTCTGGGATGGAACATGAGTGCCCTGCTCTTCTGGTGCAGCCATCTTGGTGCTGTGGACACTGGGACAGTGGCTGAGAACCAACCGCTTCAACTTGCAGACACTGTCCACTAGCAACTGAGGGTCCACAGGGGATGGGAGAGCGAGACATGGAGGCTGTAAATACAAATTTAAAGGGCTGAGCCTAGAGGGGCAGCTGAGCTAGTGGGGCCCGTGATGAGGGAAGGCTCTCCCAAGGAAGCGGCATTTGAAACCCAGCCCCGACAAGTAAGAGTTCCTGGGGAAAGGCCTCAGGCAGATGCTTCCAGGCTGGTACCGGCCCGTGCAAAGGCTCTGAGGTGTGTTTGAGAACTCGAAGGAAGCCCAGGTCAGCGAGCAGGAGGGCGGAGGGGCTAAGAGATGGCGTTAGGGACAGGGTAAGGATGCAGATTATAACTATTGGACACACTACTTGATATTTTTTGGAGAGGAAAAAAAAAGCACTTTACAGAACCACTTTCCATAAAAATGGTCAAGTCAAAACTGCCCGGACCAGACACACTAGTTCACAAGGGCCTGTTTCAGTCCTTCTCTACCGGGTGTTCTGAGTTAATTGTCTATTTCTGAACACTCTGCAAGAGAACTCAGCAGAGAACAATGATGTCACGTTTTTAGTGTGAATTTTGTGTTTATGCTGAATTATTGCCCCAGGAAAAGGTGGAGAGTCACTCACACGTGTTAGGTGTCGGCCACCTGCCAGGGGCTGGAGGGGCCACTTCAGGTGTTTGGTCTCCAGCCTTCTCTTCAGAATGGCCCGATGGAATAGTGACTCTTTTTTCCACTGCATTCACGAGAAGCTGGAGTTTTGGAGAAAACAAATAACTTGCCCCAAACCACCCAGCCTGCAGGTGGAGAAGCCTGACTGCTCTCACGCTCCCAGGATCGCCTGCCACCCTCAGCTAAGCTTTAACCTAATCGAAAGGTACCTGTTGAGCGCCCACTGCGCGCCAGAGGCCGTTCCGGCGAGAGCCCCCGCCCCCCAGGAACGGACCTTCCAGTGGGCGGGGCTGGGGATGGAACCCGGTAACACACACCTGAGGTAGGTGCAGGTGCGATGAGGCCCATAAAACAGGATCAGGGCTAAGAGAGTGGGGGCGGCCTCTCTGAGGGGGTGACATTTGGGTTGAGCCCTGTACGGTAGGGGACATTTGTGGAATCTGTTAGAAGTAAAGGTTTGGATTAAGTTCAGAAAATGGTGGCATAACTCTCGGTGCGGAGCCGTTGTCTAGGCTACCTGCTTGGACACAAGGGGAGAGCGCCATCTAGCGGCCGGATCCCGCAACTGCATGGATGGCGCCTGCAGGCTCGGCGCATTTAACATCCACACGCGCAAGAGAGACCCAACCCTTTATGAGCCCCCTGCAATTCACAGACGGTACGGTGGGTATTCTCAACCCCGAAACAAGTAAGTAAGTAAACAAACAAACAAGCCAATAAATGAATGAATGAATGAATAAACGAATAAATGAATAAATAAATTAAATAAATAAATCTCCAGAAGCAAAGGATCTGCTTATAAAAATCTGATTGGGAATAAGAACAGAAAAAGCCGACCCAGCCTACAAGGTCAGGAAGCTAAAGATGAGATTCTGAAGACTGAAGGAGATCAGGTTGTACGTCTGCCACGGGGTTACTTTTCTGAGCAGGGGTTGCCATCCAGACCAAGACTGGCTCTTTCCCCCCACCTCTGGGTGTTCTCCAAGGGAGAGAGTAGAACTCCGCGATCTGGCAGCCGGAAAATGAGATTTCCACATCACCCGGCTCTGTCTGCTCCTCTGTCTGCCCAACTCTGCTCTGAAAACACAGAATCTAAAAGGACAACGGCCTTGATTTCCCGGTGGAGGAAGAGGGCAGGAGAGGCCTGTGAAGACCTCACATTTCTACAGCTTTTGGATGAGAAGCCTCTCGGATTTGGAAGCTGCCTTGTTTTTTCAGAGCACACATCCTGGTGGTTGTCACTTAGTACACGCTGACTGAGAACGTACAGAGTCCACCGAAAGTGACTACGAATTCCGTAGTGCTTTGGAACATCCATGTGGTTGATTCAGCACAACGGCATCTACACAATTTCAAAAAACAGTAATCTGTACCCACGCAGACCTTGTTTTATTGCACTTCACTTGATTGTGCTTCACAGATATTGCATTTTTTTTTTACAAACTGAAGGTTTGTGGCAACCCTTTTCCCACGAGCATTTGCTCACTTCACGTCTCTGTGTCACATTTTGGTAGTTCTCGTCATATTTCAAAATTTTCGTTATTACTACTATACTTGTCATGGTGATCAGTGATCGGTGATCTTTGATGTTACCACTGCAAAAAGATTACAGCTCACTGAAGGCTCAGATGATGCGTAGCATTTTTTTTTTTTTTTTTTTTTTAGAACGTGAATTTCTTTTTTTCTTTTTTTTTTTTTTTAATTGTATAGCTACTTTATTTATTTATTTATTTATTTTTGGCTGTGTTGGGTCTTCGGTTCGTGCGAGGGCTTTCTCCAGTTGCGGCAAGCGGGGGCCACTCTTCATCGCGGTGCGGGGACCGCTCTTCATCGCGGTGCGCGGGCCTCTCACCATCGCGGCCCCTCCCGTTGCGGGGCACAGGCTCCAGACGCGCAGGCTCAGCAGCTGTGGCCCACGGGCCCAGCTGCTCCGCGGCATGTGGGATCCTCCCAGACCAGGGCTCGAACCCGTGTCCCCTGCATTAGCAGGCAGACTCTCAACCACTGCGCCACCAGGGAAGCCCGATGCGTAGCATTTTTTAGCAATAAAGTATTTTCAAATTAAGGTATGCACATCTTTTTTTAGACATAAAGCTATTGCACACTCCATAGACTACAATATAATATAAACATAACTTTTATATGTATTGGGAAACCAAACACTTTGTGTGACTTGCTTTATTGTGATATTTGCTTTATCTCGCTGGTCTGGAACTGAACCCGCAGTCTCTCTGAGCTCTGCCTGTGCACGCGAGACACGGCATTTACTCTGTCTGTGGGCACAGCTGCTTCTCCAAGTCGACTTTGAGACCCTGACAATCAGTCACTGTCCCTTGGGGGTCTGTGGCCCATCATTTGGGAACCTCTGCTTTCAACCATTCATGAAAATGGTACCCACATTCCAAGGGGGCCTGGGGACAGGGGGTCCCCACCCTACCTTCAGGACTTGTTTATTTTTTAGTGTGATAGTTTCTCTTTTTTTAAATTTTATTGAAGTATAGTTGGTTCACAATGTTGTGTTAATTTTTGCCGTACAGCAAAGTGACTCAGTTATACATCTATATATTCTTCTTCATGTTCTTTTCCATTCTGGTTTATCACAGGGTATTGAGTATAGCTCCCTGTGCTGTACAGTAGGTCCTTGTTGTTTCTCCATCCTGTATATGATAGTTTGCATCTGCTAATCCCACCCTCCCACTCCATCCCTCCCCCACCCCCTCCCGCTTGGCAACCACAAGTCTCTTTTCTACGCCTGTGAGTCTGTTTCTGTTTCATAGATAAGTTCATTCGTGTCATATTTTAGATTCCACATACAAGTGGTATCATATGGTATTTGTCTTTCTCTTTCTGAATAGTGTCTTTTTCAAACTCAGGGTTTGTGGTTCCAGATTTTCAGACCCAGCAACTGCTTTGGATTCACGGGATTAAGGAGCGCCCCTCCTCAAAGCGTGTCCTTCACGTGGCCTCTAGGACGCCGCCCTCTCCTGGCCACTCAGTGTCCAGCTCCTCTGTTGCTTCCTTCTCCTCTCCAGAGCTCTAAATGCCAAGGGTGTCCCAGGGCTCAGTTCTGAGACCTTTGCTCTTTGTACTAGCTCCTTGGGGACCCCATCCGGTCTCATGGATTTCCATGCCATGTACGTACGTGCACTGGCACCTCCCAAATGAGTATCTCCCCCAGGACCTCCCTCGTGAGCTCTGAACCCCGAGTGCCTGGTGACACTTCCACTGGGAGTGCGAGTAGACAGCACTCAGGTAACTGTCCCAAGCTGAACTTCCGGCTCCCCCAAGCCTCCTCCTCCTGGTCTTCCCCATCTTGTGACGTCAGCACCACCCTTGGAGTCATTTTTAGCTCTTCTCTCTCCCCCCAGCCTCCCCCAATCCAGTCTTCTTCGCTCTATCTTCAAAATACATCCAGAAGCTGTCCACCAACTGACGGACACTGAACAAGATGTGGTTTATCCACGCACTGGAATATTATTCAGACTTAAAAAAAGAAGGAAACGTGACACATGCCACCATGTGGACGAACCTTGAGGACATCACACTGCGTTGATTCCACTTATATAAGGTCCCGAGAGCCGTCATATCCATAGAGACAGAAAGTAGGGGGTGGGGGGAGGGGAATGGGGAGTTCGTGTTTAGCGGGTAGAGTTTCAGTTTTGCAAGACGAAAAGAGTCCTGTGGATGGATGGTGGTGATAGCTGCCCAGCAGATGGACTTAATCCTACTGAACTGTATACTTAGAAATGGTGGAGATGGTAAATTTTATGTTACGTGTATTTTACCACAGTTAAAATTTTAAAAAACAACACCCAGAATCCGAGCACTTCTTACCCATTTCACAGCTACCACCCTGGTCCAAGCCACCGACATCTCTTGCCTGAATTGTTGCCGGGGCCTCCTGCTGCACCCGGCCTCCTTTCAGAGCCGAATCCACCCAGCAGCCAGGGCATCTGGGTGAAGCCGGGTCACGCCAGCCCTCCCATCTCACTCTGGGTCCTGGTGGTCTTATGACATCCGGGCTGGGTTCCTGGCTGTCCCCAAGCGCACAAGTCCAGGGTCTGGATGGGACACAGAGGCAGAGACAGGAGCCGGTCCTAAGTCTGCACCTGCGCCTCGGTGATTTCCTTGACCTCATGCCCTCCCCTTCCCTCCTCCTGTGAGTCCTCCCAGCCACGCTGGCCCTCAGCCTTCCTGCCCCAGGGCCTTTGCTCCAGCTGCTTCCTCTCCGGAAACGCTTCCCACCAGTGTCTGCCAGGCTTACCCCTCTCCTCTCACCTCCTTAAGTCTTTCCTCACCAACTCGGCCAGCTTCTCTTCTGGCCCATTCCAGCCCCGATGCTCTCCTCCCTGGTGGAATTCCCTCCGTCTTCTAGCAAACTACGCACTCTGCTTCCTAACTTTCTATGTTGAGTGTCTCCCTCACTAGAAGATAAGCCACAGGCTGGGGGTTTCTGTCTGCTCTGCTCACTGATGCATCCCCCGTGCCGGGCAGGTATCACGTGGTCCATAAATCCTCAGTGAATGAATGAGTGAGTAGAACCAGGGGCAGGTGACCTCGCCCCGCTGTGCTTCCCGTAGGCCGCACAGAACAGTGCTTCACAAACCTTAGCAAGAGTCAGAATCACCCAGAGGGCCGGCTGGACAGACTGCTGGCCCCCAGCCCAGAGACTGGGATTCGGGAGGTCCGGCAGGAGGGCAGTCTCCGCACTCCTAGGAAGCCCCCAGGCGCGGCTGGTCCGATATTTCACCACCTCTCCGCGCTGGCCGGGGTGGACGGGGAGGGGTTGAAGAGAGCACGCCTGGAAGAGCGTTCCCCGGGGCATCGTGACCTGGGGAGAGACCCCGGGAGGCGGGCAGGACAGGGAGGCTGGAGCAGAAGCCCCTCCGCGCCGCCTCGCGGGCCCAGGAGCGGGAGCCCCTCGCCAGCGCTAAGCCGGGGGGAGGCGGGAGGAGCGGGACGTGGGCGGGGAGGGCGGCCGCAGGGAGGGATGGTCGGGCCCTGCTCCAGGTCGCCGCGCGGCTTCCCGGCCGGGACACAGGGCAGGAAAAGTGCCCTTTGTGCACAAACAGCGCGACCCCGGTAACTGGTGAATTCACCTCCCAAATAAGGAGACGCCCACCCACCACCCGCACATGACCCGCAAAGCCCAGCGGTTCTCGTTCTCGCGTTAAGAAAGGTCATAGAGGTCCTACACGGCCGGCGCGTCTCGCAGGCTCTGCATCTCACGTGCGTTCTCCCTGCTCCTTTCTCATCTCCCCTCCTCCCCTCCTCTCCTTCCCCTCCCCCTCCACAGTCATCCCCTCCCTCTCCTTCCCCTCCTTCTCCTTCCCCTCCCCCTCATCCTTCCCCTCCCCCTCATCCTTCCAGTCCCCCTCCTCCCTCCCTCTCCTTCCCCTCCCCTCATCCCCTCCCCCTCCTCCTCATCCCCTCCCTCTCCTTCCTCTCCCCCTCCTTCCTCTCCCCCTCCTTCCCCTCCCTCTCCTTCCCCTCCCCTCATCCCCTCCCCCTCCTCCTCATCCCCTCCCCTCCTTCCCCTCCCTCTCCTTCCTCTCCCCCTCCTTCCCCTCCCTCTCCTTCCTCTCCCTCCCCTCCCCCTCATCCCTCCCTCTCCTTCCCCTCCCCCTCATCCCCTCCCCCTCCCCCTCTTCCTGTGCTGCTGCTTCTCCCCTCCCCCTCCCTCCACAGTCATCCGTCCCCACCCCTCTCCCTCGCCCCCGCCCCCCTCCCTCGCCCCCGCCCCCCTCTCCCTCGCCCCCGCCCCCCCCTCCCTCGCCCCCGCCCCCCTCCCTCGCCCCCGCCCCCCTCTCCCTCGCCCCCGCCCCCCCTCCCTCGCCCCCGCCCCTCTCCCTCGCCCCCGCCCCCCTCTCCCTCGTCCCCTCCCCCTCTCCCTCGTCCCCGCCCCCCTCTCCCTCGTCCCCGCCCCCCTCTCCCTCGTCCCCGCCCCCTCTCCCTCGCCCCCGCCCCCCTCTCCCTCGTCCCCGCCCCCCTCTCCCTCGTCCCCGCCCCTCTCCCTCGTCCCCGCCCCCCTCTCCCTCGCACACACAAAGGGCACACACCCCTCCTCCCGCCGCACAGAAGTAAATGCACGAGCACAAACCCTGGCGTGTCACGCCCTTGATCCTTCCCCACCAGCACACACGTGTGTCTGCACAGAACAGGAAGGGTCTCTCCCAACCCCTTCACCCCGCAGGCCCCTGCAGCTCCTCCCTGTCTAGAAAGACGCACCTGCCCCGCGCACACCTCTCCCCGTCCTCTCTAGGAGTTGTCGCCCCCGACTTGCTCTGACCTCTTGGAGACACAGGTCACAAGGAGACTTCCTCACACCCAGAAGCCCTGCACGCTGCCCACGCCCACTCCTAAGGCCCTCGGGCCCAACACGGAGAACAAAGACCAGCCTTCAGGACATGGTCCCGGAGCAGTTAGGGGTGGCCTTCTAGGATTAATCGGAATCATTTCTGCTGGTGCTTGAGAATCGGTGTCCTGCTAGCAGGCGGCGGCACTTGCGGTGTGTCAGGCGCTGTGCTGCACCCAGGGCGGCCAGAAGTAGGGAGCTGCAGGCCCTGCCCTCAAGGGCTCAGCGTCCACTGGGGACGGGGGGAGCAGCCCCGGGGGGTAGAGGCTCTAACACAGTTACTGGGCACCATGGGCGCCCACAAGTGGGCTGTCAGAGGTACCTGGGCGGGTCACAGAGGAGTGGATGCTTGGGCTGGACCGAAGAGAATGGGCAGCCCCTTGTCCAGGCAGGCAAAGAGGCTAAGACATCCAGGGGGCAGAGGAAGGACAGAGACCCAGGTGGAACCCCGGGGCAGGGGGGGCGGCTTGTGCTGAAACCCGGTTCCCAGACCTCACCCAAATATCCTGTGTTCCTTGTATCCTTCCAACAGGTTTTCTTCAATTAAGTGGGCCAGAGTGATTTTTGTTGTCTTCTCCCCTCAAAGTATCTTCCTTTCAACTGTGAACTTAAAACTCTCTCTAAAAAAAATAAAGTCTTTAAAAACAAAACATCTCTTGCCCACCGACTACCCCTGTCCGTAGGACATACAGTTGTGAACAGCAAGATGAGACACCAGGAGTGCCTTCTGCCTTTCTCCATCCCCTGAGATGACCAGTGCGAGGAGTAAGATGGGTTCCACAGCCTGATTTGTGTGGAGAGGGAGGGAGGGGAATAC
The DNA here is from genome assembly GCF_949987535.1 of Balaenoptera acutorostrata. NCBI lineage: Eukaryota > Metazoa > Chordata > Mammalia > Artiodactyla > Balaenopteridae > Balaenoptera > Balaenoptera acutorostrata. Next base: position 63,731,720 of record NC_080083.1, read on the forward strand.
GTTCACGTGGTCAAGGTAACGGATGCCACTCCCAGCTAAAGCCAGTCTGTTGCTCTTTCCTTCCTCCCTAGTCACAGAGCCCCTGATGTTTGGCTGGACACGTGGCTGCCATGAATAAAGATGACATTTCCTAGCCTCTCTTTGCAGCAATGGCATCTGTTTCCTTTTCGCCTTCCCTTCTTCCTCCTAACTGGAATGTAGATGTGAAGCCTGGCGCTCAAGCAGCCATCTTGGATCACAAGATGACTGTGTGAGTGGAAACCATTTATGGAGGAACAACAAGATAGAAGGAGTCTGGGGCCCTGACACGAAAAAAAACACACTATCCATACCTCCAGATTTCTTGACTATGAAAGAGAAGTATAATTCTACCTTGTTAAACTATTATTTTGGCTTTTTTTCTTTGTTCCTTGCAGCCAGATCTGATCCTATGGTATATCCATGGGTGCCTCTGGGCCTTTCTGTCTCTAGTTGTGTTCCCACTCAGTCCCTCCTTCCTGTCTCCATCAGTGTGACCCCTTCACAGCACAAATCTGATGACTTCCAATGGCTCTCCTTTGCCCATAGGATACGAAATAAACTGCTTGACCACTCGTGGTCTTGGCTTGGAGAAAACCAGTTTAATTCCTCCTCCTTGCCTGATGCCCTGCTATGACATTTAAAAGAGATATTGGTGAAGATGGCAGGGCTGGGCACAGAGCCTGGGGGCTGGTCAGGGGAAATGAAGATGTAAGGTGAGTGCTGGTGTGATTGGGGAGAAAGGGAAGCCACATGGGTGACCCACAGAACCTTGGTCCTGACAGGTGATATAGTGGAGAGAGAACCCAGCCCATCACTGGGGAGTCGGCTGGGACCTGCATATTTGGGCTCCTTAATTGGGGTGAAGCTAATAGCTTGTTAGAGGACTAAGAAAGGAAATCACGTGACCCGTTCAGTCCCCACATCCTTTACTCTGGCATCTTAATTGGGTATTTGTGTGTCTGGAATGAATACTTAGGAAATTGCAGCCACGACCCCAAGGGAATGGATTTTCTGTTCTCATCCCTCATTCAGGATGTTGGTTCTTGGCCCGCCTGATGAAACTGCCCCGTGGACCACTGGTCGTCCTTTGGTTCCTTGGTGGTCACCGGCACAGAATGTGAGCCGTGTTTCCAAAGGCTACTTGACCAGTCTGTCTGGGGCAGAGATCCAATTTTACTTACTGTCCCAGAAGCCACGGTGGAACCAATAAATATCTGATTAATAAGTACTGTTATTTACAGGTAAAGATGGTAGTGTAGAGAGGGAAGGAACCTTTTCCACTAGTTTGCACCAGAGCTGCTCTGAGGGAAGGAGGAGCAGCCTTTGATTAGGAAAACACCAGGATCGACCACTTTGGCGGGGGAGGGGAAGCCCGGGGGATGATTAGAGAGAGAGAACAAAAGCCAAAGAAGAGCAGAAGTCTAGTGGTGGGTATGCATGGAGAACAGGGTGTGAAGGACCGCACGCAGGACAGAGGCAGGACAGTGTAGCCCAGGTTAGTGGAAACAACCAAGGGAACATTTAAAATAGCAAAGTCAACTTGCAATGATCTTTCTGGTGGTGCTGAGATGTGCCTTCCTTTTGCCACACCCTCAATACCCCGCAAAAGTCTATGTCAGTGGAAGTTTGAGAAGGACTCCAGGTGAAAAGGTGATTCTCCACGGTGGGGTCAAGCTCAGGGTGGAGCTAGTGGCCATCCTGCCAGACAACAGGCGCAGACCAGGAGCCGGATGAGACCTGCAAAAGGCTCAGGGAAGTGAGACGGGGATTCAAGCAGGTCTCATCTTGATTTTAGGGGGCAGCGTGAGCCCAGGTGATATCTGGTCGTCAGTGGGACTGGGTGTCTCTCAAGAGAGCAGGTGCTCAAAATTAGCTCTCCCTCCAGGAGAAGGGTGAGGTGAGGTTGGATGAGCTGGCCTGGCATGGGGCAGGATGGTGCACACGAGATGGGATAAGCCACCAGGACTCAGGCGCCTGGTTCTTTTGGGACCAAGCGTCCAAGTAGGGGAAGACGCTGGTCTAGGTTGGAGGAGCTTCCTGTGGTTTGAGGGAAGAGAAAAGTTAACTGGGCCATTCAAGTGCTGAACCCATGACCTTGACCTGAAGTCCGTACCTACCTCTGTCTACAGACAGTTCTTGCCTCCGAGGCAGGTTCAGAGCTTAGAAGACACTTTCCAGTAGAAATGGCCCCGTGCAAGATTCTTAGGTTCCCTGAAATTGTGGGCTGTGTCCAGCCCCCAAGACCAGCGTGAACTTCCAGTGTGTCTGGACGTGGAGCTAATAGGACTTGAGATCCTAACTTCAATTTAACATATTATTTCCCACAAAGGAAAACACAGTGCTAGTTGTGATTTAAAAACCAAGCAAACAAAGAAACAAGGGGTGTTGCTTCTTCTCCAAGCCCATCACGAACGCGGACATCTCGAGGACCTCATCGCCAGCTCACGTGGGAGGGACAGGCTTGGGGAACTCATGGGGAGAGAAGTGGGGACTCACATGGAGCGCAGGGAGCACGAGTTAAACTCATGAACCAGTAAAACGGACGTGAATCAGTTACTAAACCTTTAGCTCAACGCTGGGCACTGCTCACCTAGTTCGGGATCTAGAGAGGGAAAGGCAGCGGCTCTCCACCCACCATCTCGAATCGCCCTCACACACTCTTGCCGACTGGTCACCCAGCTTCTGCTTGAATGTCCCCAGGGATGGGAGATTCACTACCACACAGGGAAATACCTTTGTGCTCTGGAGAGCCCCGCATGGCTGAAAGGTAACATAAACACATGTACCAAGTTTCCTAATCTCATTCTGCCCTTGGAGTTGGAACCCGCCAGCCCCTGGGGATGGGGGAAAAGGGGGGAGGATGCACGTCTAGGGTGGAGAACCCAAAGCCAAGGTGGGTCTTAAAGACCTGAATGTTGGGGTCCCTCCCTGCACCCTACCGCGTGCTGTGTCCTATGGCACTGGGACTGCTTGTCTCAGTTTGAGCTGCTATAACAGGAGCACCTTAGACTGGGTGACAGACATCAAACATTCACTTTTCACTCTCTGGGGAGTCTGAGTGCATGACGCCAGCCTGGTCGGTCCTGGGGTCGCTCTCTTCCTGGATTCTGTGTGCGGTGGAGAGAGAGGGCACGGTTCTCTGCATGCCCTTTTAAGGGCATCAGTCCCGCCACAGCGGCTCACCCGCACCCCTCACCCAAATCAAATCACCTCCCAAAGGCCTTACCTCCACGTACCATCCACTGGGGGTTAAGGCTTCAACACACGAATTTTGAGGGGACACAAAGATGCAGACCATAGCACGGCTGTTTATTGAGCACTTACTACGTGCTAACAGTCTAGTAATTATTATATGCTAGATAGACAATTACTATATGCTCGATAGGTACAATTACTGCTTCCTTTGATGGGTGAGGAAACGGAGGCTGGCAAGGTGCAGTAACTTGCCCGAAGTTTACCCAGTCAGTAAGGGGCAGAGCTGCCAGGGTCCCAAGTCCATACTCTTGACCACGACCCGCGGTCCTGCCTGGGTACCTCGTCAGCCTGAGACCCCTCCACTCCTCCCAACCAGCCTCCTCCTCTCTGCCTTGCAAGAAACGCGGCGTGTTCTGCATTCATGGGCTACAAGAGGACCAGGACAGAACGGGTCATAGCTGAGCGTCTCTCTATTCCAGGAGACACCGTGGGCTGTTCCGAGGGAGGGAGAGTCTGCTTTCTGGGGTACAGACTGCGGCCACCACAAGCGGCCGCCTCGGAAGGCGCAGGCAGAGAGGTAGACGCAGACGGCAGACTCAGGAGCAGCTGCGCCGAGCACCTTCTCCCTGGAGAAGAAGAAGTCATCAGTTTTTAAAAATAGAAAACCCAAAGTAAACCAACATCTTCAGAGGCATTCTGTGTGCTGTTCTCAGAAGTGAAAAGATTTGAAGCTTCCCACTTCTCTCCTCTCTCCTTCTCTCTCTCACACACGTTCCCCAGCCTCCCCCTCTCTTGGAAGCTTGTCTGTGATACTCAGCCTAGCAAGGCTGTCTTCCGGGGTGTCTAGGCTTGGTACCAGTGGCAACACCGAAGAAATGTATTCTTTTCATATGCTCGTCTGCCTGTGTCTCAAGCCAGAATAATGATTTTCTCCTAAATGAATAGATCTTCGCCTTTTTCTCTCCTCTTAAAGTGGAGCAGGCAGCACTTTCCTTGTACTGGATTGGGCTGCACCCCATGACAGCTCAGCCCTGGGAGCCCTGGGGTGGCGGGGGGCAGTCCATGGAACATTATCTTTAAAGAAAGAAAAAACCTAATTTGTTAAGCAAAAAAGTAGGATCTCTTTATTGGTATTTTTAAACCTTTATTGAGATATACATTACATACTATAAAGTACCCATTTGAAGTCTATAAATCATTATTGTTTTAAACCACTAAGTTCCAGGGTTGTTTGTTACACAGCCAAAGCTAACTGGTATAAATAATGTATTAATATTGACAGTGAAATAAAAGCACTGAATAAGACATGAAATAAATAGCTTCTGTACAGTCAAGACAACTAAATCAGTAAGTGGCACTGTTATTGTTATTGGCACTATTTGTAACAGTCAACTATTTATTGAGTTCCTGCTACAAGCATTTACTATTCTCCAACTCATTCGGATCGCTCAGTAACCACCCCGTGAAGGAGGTTTTGTTGGTTCAGTTCCGGTTCCCATAGATTTTAAGAAATTATTACTGTCCATTGCAGGGGTGCTGTCGGGGACCCAGAAGAATTAGATGACACCATCTCTGCTCACAAAAGTGGGCGAGGTGTACAAATGTGAAACGCCTCAAGAACACCGTCTATCTGTTCTCTCATTTATTTATTTCAGAAGCATCTGTGGAGTATCCACTTCACACAAGGCTCCGTGTTAGACCGAGGGAAATAGAGACTAAGTGTGGGTTCCCGTTCCCCCATGCCCCCCACCTGCTCCCGCCTTAAGGGGTCTGTCTAGGGGTGGTCTACATACATAAACGCCGATCACACATCACAACACAGAGAGATTCCAAGAAAATAAAGATCAGGGAGGACAACACTGGCAGTGAGACTCAAAGCACTGTGTGATTCCAGACTCCGTGCCAGGAAGTCAGAGAGGACCAACAGGCAGGGCTGCAAGCTCCCCGCTGAAGGCATAACTCTGTCATATCAACAAGAAAATAGCCTACACGCCAGCAGAAAACTAGGCAAAGGCTTTGATCAGAGCGTTCGCTGGAAAAGGCACTGAAAGTTCTTATGAACCTGCTCTCATAATACGAGAAAATTTACCCTGATACACCATGTTTTACCTAGAGGATGGGCAAAGAAGTAAAAGTTTGATTACACTTTTGGAGACGCTCTTGTACATTGATGTAAAACGGTACAACCTTGTCTAGATCAACGTGGCAACACTGATCAAGATTATAAACACACTTGCCCACTATCAGCACTACAGAATTGCACGTGTGTGAAACGACATATGTACAGGATTTTATGGCATTATTTGTGTTGGCTAAAGATTAGGAACATCGAATCAATAGGGACTTAAATAAATGAGGATACATCTACATAATGGAATAATATGCAGCCATTAAAAAGGAATAAGAAAGGTCTTATATACAGAAATTGGATCATTTACAAGATATATTGATAAGGTTTTTAAAAGTAAGATACAGAATATCATTTATAATGTGTTGTTATTTTTCTTTAAAAAAAGGAAGAGAAAAATATATTTGCTTGTTTTTAGAGACTATCTCTGAAGGATACATGCAGCACTCAGCCTCCTCATAACAACCACTGATGTAGGGATTACTGTTCTGATTTGTAAATAGGGAAATTGAGGTTCAGAGAGTTTAAGTTGCGTGGCCAGGGTCGAGCTGGGATTTGAACTCAGGGCTGTCAAATTCCAAAGGCTTTTGTTTCAGGCTCACTGCTCAGCACCCACAGCTTTGACGCCTGTATGTGTAAAGAAATGAGGTTTCCAAGAGAGGGGTGCATGTCCTTCTCTGGTCTTGCGTGAAACTGAATGCATTTGTCAGAAAACTACATGGCACTGGCCTTGGCCCTCTGTGAGATGTAAAGGTCAAAATCATGGCCTCAGACATTTTCTCAAAATTGCTGATTTGAAGTGGCGGTGTGGTCTCTCAGAAACACAGCTTCCCAAACTTTTGACGATGACCAGGAAGTCTGTGCTAACGGGTAATGAGAGCTGGATAGCAGGCCTGCTGTAAATCAATACCGTGGAGCAGCTACTCTGTGTCTCTCTTACAAGACCTCGTCCTAGACCGCCAGGTCCTGTTGGGAGGCATGGCATCTGCAGGTCAGTCGGTGCATCCACCACAGTTCTCAGGCGCGAGCACCGGGACCCAGTCTAGCTGCTTTCAGCTGAAGAGGAACTTATTAAGGACTATTATGCAAATCACAAATTCTGCAGGAGGCCAGGGAATCAGACTTGGAGGAGGCGCCACGTTCCTTCAGAGGCTCCGGGTAGAGATGCTCTTGCCCCAACACAGGCACCTTGGCTCACACCACAAGCGCGCCCTCCCTGCGTGGGCGGCCCCGCCAGGACCTGCGCCTCTGCTCTGCCCCGAGAGCGCCACCTCTCCCCAGCGAACGGCAGCTGCAGGCAGCGCCTGTCCGTTGCCTGACGCTGCTCGCCAGTGGAAGAGCCGCGCAGGTGCGTCAGACCGCGGGGTCCAGGTCACGTGACAGCACTGGCGCTGCAAGGCAGGCTGGGAAAGTGAGTTCTGCTTTCACCCCGGGGCGGGGGAGGAGAAGTCATAGTGCGGGAAGCTCTCCAAACATGGGAAGGGCGCTCCTCACCAAGACAAACGGAACCCTAGAGACCGCACGGAGCCTGACGCCTTCCATCAGCAGGCGAGGAACCTGAGAGCCAGAGTGGGGAAAGGACTGGTCCAGCATCACACGGAGGGTGAGAGGTCGCGACCAGCATCTTCCCCCGCGCTGACTCCTGGGCAGTGTCTTCTGGTTCCATCAGTGTCTCTGTTCATTCGTTCAGCAAGTGCTGAGTGAACGCCCACGGTAGTGGGGCCTCTCAGACACACGGCTCCGCTAGCAAGGCCAGTGCTGAGGCGGGGCCCAGGGTCAGACCTCGCTGCTGCCCTCAGGAAGCCGACGTGCCGTGGGGAGGGCCCCTGGGTTCGTGAGCCAGCCGGCGCCGTGTGCAGGCCACCCGGCCTCGTCCCTCGATCCCGGAACGCCAGCTCCCGGCCTCCTACTCTGGGAAGCCCTCCTTCACCCGCTCAGCCTGCAGGCACGGCCTCATCCCAGTTGCCCCTTCTCCAACCAGCATTTACCGAGCACCACGCATGCTCCGTCATGAGACAACCCCGGAAACCACTGAGATGCTTAACGTGTTTCCAGGTGCCAGGACGGCCCAGAGGGACTCAGAAAAGGACCTGAAGGAAAGACTGTATTCTACTCCTGAGGGTCTGAAATCTTTCCCCGGAGGAGATGCTGCTTGAGCTGGCACTTGGGAGATGGAGAGGCGTTTTCTAGGCAGACAGGTGAGGAAAAGTGGTCCAGGCAGAGGGGACAGCACTCACAGGACAGCGGGTGGGGGACGGCCGTCAATTTCACACCTGTCGTGTGACCCTTGGGCAGACATTGTCCAGGGCTGTGGGCCTGTTTTTCCAGCCCCTGCGGTGTGGGCGCCCCCCTTATTCACGCCTGGGGATGGTTCCGTTTCCTCGACACTCCCCTGCACGTGGGCCTCCCAGACCCCTGCTTGTTACCCACGTGGGAGCTGATTTCGAGCTCTGGCTGAGTGGCATCTTCCTTTCCTTTTCATGTAAAACGTGTCACCACATTTCCGCAGCCCCAGTTGCTCTCTGGTGAAAATTAATAGACAAATAAATAATTTTTCACAAAACTGATTAGCAGAGAGGAAGATGGTAGCGTGTCTTGCCGACTGTATCTCTCCCCAGCTCGCTGCCAGCTGCCCGAGGGTGCCGAGGGGCTTGGGCTGTTTGGAGGCGGCGCCGTCAGAAACGGCAGGCCCTCCAGCCCACCGGCCCCGGCCTCCTCTCCAGCCTCTGGCCAACCGTCCACCTGCTGGCCAAGCGGACTCTGCCTTCACGATGAATAAAAGCTTCAGTTGGTGGAAAAGACTGTGATGGGACAGAACCCACATTCTGGAGTCAGACAGACCTGGTTGGATTTCGGCATCTGCTATTTACTAGTCAGGGGACTTTCTTAGCCTCAGTGTCCTCCTCTGCAAAATGGGGTTGCTGAGGATGCCAGTCTCTCAGGGCTGTGGTGAGGATTCAGTGAGGCGACGCATGGGAAGCCCCAGGGTGCCGGGTAGTGTGACCTCCGTCTCACGGTAAAAGACCCCGAAGCTCTCGGGGTGAAGTGACCTGCCCAAGGTCACACTGTCGGGGAGCTGGGTCTCTAGGTCTGCCTAGTCCAATCCTCGTGATCTCACACTGAGCCACCCTCCAGCTTTACAGAGATGCAGGATGTCCTCTGAAACAGCCCTGGGTCTCAGATCCTGCCTATGACATCGGGCGGCAGAGGGCAGCAGGCAGCCTTCCCAAGTACTGCCCCTCGGTTACTCCTCCATCATGAGATGAGAGAGCAAAGGACATAGCTGTTACCATTCTGGGAAGTCAGAAGTGAGAAATGGCATCTGTACAAGGCTATTCATCGCAGTGCTGTTTGAAACAGCAAAACAGTCTAGACGTCCATCTAAAGGGGACTAGTTAAATCAGTTATGGTGCACGCATACCATGGAGTGATATGCATGTTTAAAAATAACCAGGAAGCTCTCTGTGTGTTGAAATAGAAGGATTTCTAGAATTTAGTGTTATGTGAAAAAAAGCGAAGGGCAGAAAGGTATGTTAATTTACTATTCATCAGGGGACCCGTTCTCTGCCTGGCCTGTTCTCTCTCCACCCCGCCTGTTGGGTCCTGCTAAACTGCCCTGACCTCCCCAGATGTCACTTTAAATGTGCCCTCCCCAGGGAGGCCTCCCGGCCGCTAGGTCGGCCCAGCTGCCCACGGTGTGTCACGTGATGCTCGTGGCCTCTACCTGTCACTGTGTGTTTTCTGCCTGTCTGCCCTGCTCGGTGCTAACGGAGGTGAGACCTGCCTCGTGGACTGTCACACACCCTGTCCTCTCTCCCTGAGGACCCGACAAGTGGATGGTGATGGCAGAGGTAACAGAAAGCCACCCGCCCCCCAGAGAACACAGCACGACCCCCTCGGCTCTGCTCCCTTCTCTTGGAAAGCACCGAAAGAGCCACATGGATAGACAGCTATACAGTGCCCTGTGCCCTGATAGAAAATCCTGGGGTCCATGCTTCCTTCACAAGGGGCACCGTCGAAGCCCTGCTAACAGAGGGACAGCCCCTCCATGAGCAAGGTGGCAGCAGCCGCCCCTGAGGAAGACCACAGCTGCTGGGGAGGGGCACGTGCTTCTTGGGGCAGACAGGAGGGGGCTCAGCAAGAGCCCGGAAAAGCTCCGTGGTGGGGTGAGCCCTCCTCTCACGGGATGCGGTCGGGGCCACGTGGTCAGTGAGCCTCCTCCTGGGAACTGCCCTGTGCGTCCTACCCAGTGGCACACTCTACAGAGTCGGGCATGATGCAGGGGCCCCTGAGGGAAGGTCACGGCTGCTCCCCGGTCATCTTTTGGGGTCTGGGAGGCATGGCCCCTCAGGGGACGGGCACCATCTCTCCACCGTGGTGGCAGGGGACCCGCGTGGGGGGCAGCGGACACCCACGTTCCCTGACTGCTCAGCAGGCTTTCAAGAAACGGCCTTCAAAACAGAAAAGTGGGGACCGCACGGGACCCAGAGGAGCAGGAAGGGAAGGAGGGCGGGAGGGAAGGAACAGACAAGTCTGCCATCAGCCTGTTGACCATGGATTCGATGAAGACCTGTGATGGGACCCTGTGCAGGACCCAGGAGCCCTGGGAAGCCACGACAGGAAGACAGCAGAGACCCCAGAGGCAGATGCTGGCTCTGCCACTTCGCAGCGGAGGGGAGAGTTGCTGGCACCTTTGTGCTATGGCTCCTGTCCCTAGGATACAAAGGCTCGCCCCGTATTGGGTTATTGGGTTGTCGGGATGCTTAGGAAAAGCGCTGACTCAGAGAGAGCACTCAGGCTGCTGGCCATTACGTCCATCAATTTGTTCAGCTGTAGGATAAAACGGTTGGATCAGATGCTCTCTGAGTTGCCCTCCAGTAACCCTGCGTACATCAGTTAGATTTTTCTGGATGTATGCAGCAGACTTGCAACTCTGGCTGAGCTCTGCAGAAGGGGATGGGGGAAGGGGGTGCTCACAGAACTGGGGGGCAAGAACCAGAGAGGGTCTGAAATCAGGGCGGTGGACCCCACTGACACCCTCTCCAGGGAACCAGCACCAGCAGGGGGTCCAGATCCTTGCCTCACCCTCAGGAGGCCCCACTCCTTGGCCAGCAGAGAGCAGGGTACCCAGATCAACCGGACCCCAAGGCTGCACTCAGGGGAGACCAGGTCCTCCAGGGGAGGTGGGGTGCTGTAGCCCACAGAGAGGGAACGAGAGCCCTGGGGGCAGGACCAGCAGACACCCACTCCCCTGGGTGGTGAGACTGAGGTCTGGAAGCTCTGACTTCTGGTTCTACCCAAGATGATGAACAACCTGGGAAAACTAGGCCGGTTGCTGCTGAGGCTTTGAGAGGCTGTGTCTCCCCGTGGTCACTTTCTGTGGGTGGGTTTTCCATCATCGCCAAAAAGCTCTGTCCTGGAGGATCCCACTCGCTGGGAATTCCTGGCGGTCAGCTCTGACACAGTGTGCAGCACACACAGGTCCTTGATAGGAGCCAACCGATGGAGACGGTCAAGCAATCCCCGCGCAGATGAAATTTCCAGACTGACAAAGGGGGGCAGCAGCATTCTGCCTCAGAGGAGTGCAGCGTCCGTGAGGGATGGGTGTTGGGGTCTCCAGACCAATGGGGGCTCACTTCCCTGATGATTTCTGTGCTGGTTTCTGAGCCCGGGTGTTCAGCTCTGGTGATTGACTCGCTTTTCTGACCCTCAGCTTCTTCACCTGGAAAATGGAGGTGATTATAACACCTCCTTCATCAGGGCTGTTGTGAGGTTTGATGAGTTAATCATTCATTCCACAAATATTTGTTGAGCATCTCATATGTGTTGGTCACAGTTCTGGGTGCTTGAGATACATCAGTGATCAAAATAGACAGAGACACCTGCTCTCACGCAGCTTACATTTTAGTGAATACAAACAGAGCCACGACTACCAGGTCGGTGCTCTACTTCTTACTAAAGTGTGAGTGACTTTCAGCACGGTTGGCTGGCAGCTCCAGGGCACCTCTGTTGGTATGCATTCATCATGACTGTTCACAAAGATTCCACCTCTTTTTCTGGGCACACAGGACTTGCTTTGACCAAAGCAACACGAGCAGAAGTAACGGGGTCTTAATAAATACAGACAGACAGACAGACATAAATACAAAAATAAATATTAAACCCAATGTAGCCATAAATAAATAAATAAATAATTTTAAAAATTAAAAAAAAAAGAAAGAAGTGATGGGGTCCTGGGTGGAAGCTTTATGAACCAGTGCACAGTGCTGGGTCTCACGGATGCTGTAGCCAGGCAGGCCCCTGGTGACAGAGAGGAGCAGTGCCCCTGTGGGGACTTCTCAGCTGCCCTCCCTGCCGGCCTTTCAAGTGGGCTGGTAGCGTGAGAGAGACATAGGTTTTCTGTGGCATTAAACCACTGGTTTAATCTGGGACTTGAGGGTTGCCTATGATGGCAGTGTGACCGAGCTGCACTGATGGATAAATGCCCCCCACCCCCCCACCACTGGGGCGTTGCAGAGACTCCCACGGTCTCCTCTCTGTAGCTGCAGGTCCACAGGAAGCAGAAACTTAAGAAAGTAGGTCCCTAGGCAGAGAACGCCAACGCAGAACTCCTGCCTTGCTCCCTTGCTCTGTCCATCCGGGCAGGCTGGACGGCTGCCATGTCTCAGGTTCACTCTGGGTGTAAACGGTGGCTGCAGCTCCATGAGCACCGGCTCCAGGAGGGTCGAAAGACTGCGGATTCCAGCACAGCCTGGAAGCGGCTGGACCTGCACCCGGTACCCACCCCCTGCCCCCAGCCCAGCCATGTCTCCAACCGTGGGTCCCTCCCGAGACGCCTCTCATCCTGTCACCCCCAGGACATCGTCCCTCTTCCCCTTTCCTCTGACCCAGCCCTATCCGCTGCTCTCTTTCTACCTCTATTTACTGGGGCCGTTGTTTCAAGAAAGAAACTCCTACACACAACCCTCCTCCCACCACCACTGATCCCCTGCCTGTTCAAAGACAGGCGGCTCAGATGGGGTCCAACCTGGAAAACGTAAACTACTCTGAATAGTTAAAATAGAGAGAATTGAATCCAGGGAATTGGTTCCATAGGAGGCAGAGTCACTGGGAAGTCAACTGTGATAGTCAGGGTGCCCGAGGCCAGCAGAGCAGGGAGCCGCCCTCACCGCTGGGCAGAAGGGACGGAGAACAGGGCCTGGGGTCAAGCGGGGAAGCCTGGGACCGGAGCAAGGAGATGCAGGCTCTGGAGACAGAGAAGAAGGGGAAGACCCCTACTTCTCCCTTCCCCCTGCCCTCCAGGCCCCTCCGGTGCGTCCCATTGGCGGAATGAGCTAGGAAACACAGCCTCAGAGACAGGGGAAGGGCAAGCCGTGGGTAGGAGGCACTGAGGCCGGAAATCAACACACCCCCCATCCAGCACCCACGTCCGCATAACCTTCTTGGGTAGAGGCTGCTTTTTCTCCGCAACCCACTCTCCCCAGGGCATGGGGCTCTGCCGCTTTTTCCTCTGAACCTTTCCATCTTGGTTGGTGACACTGCTGACTCAATACCCATTCCCAATCCCTTTCTTCCTTACTTGCCTTCACTATTGGTGCTGGAAATTTAAAAACTCACTTTCCCAGCCTTCTTGCAGCTAAGGATGGCCCTTGACCTATAGGCAGAATCTTCTGGAAACTTTGTTTTTCTTGATTAAAGGGAACAGACATGGCTGTGACCACCTCTTTCCCCTTCTTCTGGTCTTGAGTGCCATGAAAACGTCTGGAGCTACAGCAGCCATCTTGCAACCATGAGGTTAAAGAGCCAATACATTGAGGATGCGGGAGCAGAAAGAAAGACACTAGATCTTTAATGACACTATCAAGATGTTAAACCAGCCCTAGATGGCTCACCATCAGACTTCTCGGTGTATGGGATAATTAAATGCTTTTATTACTTAAGTCACTGTTAGGTTTCTATGTCTTGCTACCAAAAGCGTTCCTGAAACAGATAGGGGCAATCTTACCTATACAGCTCCCCAAGCCAGGATCCCAGGAATAAAATCCACCCCCTCCTTCCTCACCCTCCATGTCTCATAAGTCACCTGGAGATCTCACCTCCTCTCTCCTGGCTACGCTCACTGCCCACATCAAAGGTCAGGTTCTCATGCTGCCCGTCTCCCTCTCCTAAGCCTCACCCCACTGCAGCCAGAGGGATCGTTCTAAAATGCATACATTGCACATTGAGGAGTGTCCCTTTTTGGCTTCAAAACTTGTACAGGCTCCCCACTGCCTCCAGAATAAAACCTAAACTGCTTAGCAAAGCGGACACAGCCCTCAAGACCTGGCTCGCGAACCTCAGCCATTCCTCTCCTTGAACTTCTGCTAACGGTTCCCTGAAGTCGCCATCTGGCCACGCACCCCAAGTCTTGGCATACTCTGTCCCCCCGGCCCCGGCGCAGAGGCCGGCCCAGATCCAGGTGGGATCTGGACCCGCTTCTTTCACTGTTCACGCCACGCTCTATCGCTCTTTTACTGGCCTGCTTTTTCCTTCCTCCTTTACCGGAAAGCCAGTTCCTTGACAAGCGGACCGCGTGCGTTATTCATCTCTGTACCCCAGTGCCTGACACACTGCAGGGATGTGATAAACTGTGTGGAGTAGGGAGTGAATGAGTGAGTGAATGAACGGGGCCGTGCGTTCAGGAGCTAGGAAGTCAGCTGCTGGGGGGAGCTGACGTCTTGTGCTTTTGCAGAGGAGAGAACGGCAGTGACCTCAGCCTCTGAAAACCTGCTTAACAACCCGGCTTCCTGGAACTTCGCCCAGCAGCTCCGGGGAGCAGAACGCCCTCCCACGTGCAGACAGAGCTGAGTCCCTTCTCCTGGAATAAATTCTGTCTCAGGCCACCTGCCATCAGGGAACCATCTTGAAGCGCGATTTTCCCAGAAATGTTACCATTTGTCTTGGAACGCTTGAGGGCAGGTGATGGCGAGTTGGGATCCATCTCTGAGATTCCTCTGAGGCATCCTGTTTCCTTTCTTCTCAGAGGGGAAGATGACTCAGGGAGCTCTGAGCTTGGCACACCTGTCTCCCGTGAGACAGGAGTGACTGGGGTGAGAGCTGGGGCTACTCTTAACGATACAAAGCGCCCTTTGTCCTGCCGGTGAATAAATGATTATCGTGTGGATTACACAGCTCTCCTGTGATGCAACCGCACGGCCCCAAAGCCTCCCAAGTCGTAAAAGAAGGCTTAATAAAGAACTAATGGACTGGTAAAACGAAAAGTGGGATCAGTTAGTTCCCTTCAGATGAGAGCTGCTCATAGAACATTCGTTGTCTTAGCCCCGCCACACACGGGTGTGTGTGCGTGTGTGTGCGCGTGTGTGTGCGTGCATGCGTGTGCGCGTGCGTGTGTGCTTTGGGGGCAGGGGGGCCTGTTTTCTGAAAAGTGACCATCGTCACCCTCTAAAGAGTCTCCCACACAGCTCACTGCTTCCCCTGTGTCTGTTCCTCCCCTTGGGGAAGTGCAGGCGACACCAGCTCAAGGGCGCGGTGATAAACTCCAGCGACAGTCCCAGCAAGCCCACCTCTGTTGAAGCATTTGGACGGTTGAAGCCCTTCTCAGCTGCAGCTGCAGTGTCAATGCGATTTTAGGTTTCATTGAGGAAACGGCAGTTCCTTAGCTGATGTATTCAATCAATTAGACGCCAGTGGCCACAGAGGCCATGCCAGCTTCCCAAGAGCCCGTCACAGGGACCATGAATCACACAGTGTCAGGGTGGCGTTGTTCACTCAATTCTGAGTGACGCGTCCTGAGAGCTGGAGCTGGGCACGAAAATAAACACGGTGTGTGTCCCGGGACCAGAAGGGATCGGGAAACGGTCTGGGATGTAAGTGGCTGCTGTCCCTCTGCTGTTTCCTTCTCGGTCCGGTTTTATGGAAACCTCTGTCCGAGACAAACTCCCAGTGCCGCCCCCCACCCGGTCCAAGCTCAAGTCTCTCCCCCTCTCCATCCCACTGCCCCTGCCCAGCCCAAGCCAGCACCTTCTCCTGCCCAGAGGCCCACAGCCGCCCAGCTCAGGGTCTCCTTCTAGAACCCTCTGCTCTCTGCTCCACGCTGATGCTAGTTTCAGCTCTCCAAAAGGTTTGCCCATGTCGCTCAGTTTCTTGCTCCTAAGTTCCTTCGATGACATCCCACCCTTTCAAGAAAAGATGCAAAATCCTTTGCGACCCAACTCTTGAGTCCGTGCCAGCCCCAGCCCTCTCCCCTCCTGCCAGCCTGTCCCCACCACCCCCGAGTCCCCAGACGCTCCTCCCTCCCTCGAGCAGACCTGTGCTGAGCGCCTGGCCTGGAAGTCTCCCCTGTGCTCCGCTCATCGTGGGGGGTTGCATAACTGTCCCCTCCCTCCCCACACCTCCGCCCGGGCTGGACTCCCTCAGCCCCTGCCTTGCCCGTCACAGCACTTGGATGTAGAATTTGTTGTCACCTGTCTGCCTCCCCTCCTGGCTGGGAGCTTTCTGAAGGCAGACTCTAGCCTTTGACTGGTACCTGTAGCGCAGTTTAATCGCTGTCTGTGAAGGGATGGGGCTTCTGGCGAAGGAAAATGTGTGTCTTCTGGGCCTGGTGCTGGAGGGTGCCGGTGAGAGACGGTGTGAGCCAGATGGAAACAGGAGAGGAAGACAGGGAAAGAGAGGGCCCCCCAAACCAGGAGCAAGGCCAGGCCTCTCACCTGCATTTTGCTGTTCAGTCTGGCAAGCACGCGATGACTCAGGAAGCAGGTCTGGCTGGGAGACAACCCAGCCCTGAAGGCGGCCGCAAAACGCCGCTCCTGAAAGCGGCTGCTTCCGAAAGTGGCCGCCCCAAACCCCAGAAATCTCCCCTTTCGGTAGAGCAAGCCCACCCCAGGACGGGTCTAAGAAGGACCCTTGGGGACTGCGGGGAGGAGGCTGGGACGGTGGCTGGGACAGAGGGGAGAGGCTGGCTCAGGAGGTGGCAGGGACCTGGGTCTGAAGCCTCACCGTGCCCCTGACAGCGTGTACGTGGAAAACTGCCGAACCCTTCGAGGGTGTGTACAGAGCACTTGCTTTCATAGTACCTGGGGGTCGTGGTGGGGTTTGAGTCACATGGTGGTGTCACCACGGTGACCCAGGGACCCGGACACACTGGAGAAGGAGTGACAAGGCAGGACCCAACTAGTAGAGCCGCAGAGGACAGTGGGAACTTGCTCAGAAGGACTGAGGGTCCCTGAGCTCAGTCACAGGAGGAGTGAATTCGGGCTCCTCCTCAAGGCCCACCTGTGGGCCCTGTGGCTTCAGCTGAGGGCAAGAAGCTCAGCTGAGCGTCTGCACTTGACCTCAACCTTCCAGAGCCCAGACTGCGGTTCTCCACCACCTCCCACTTGCCCAGAGCCCTTCTGGCCGCCACGCAAACCCGGACACGAAGCCGGAGCCCGAGCCCAGCCCAGGGCCCCGAACATCACCAGGGCAGCAACCTGCTGCTCCTTCCCCGGCTCGGGCCACCCAGGCCTCAGCCCGCCAAGGACAGGCTCCGCCCGAGCAGCCCCCAGGCCTGGGGGTGTCCGTCCGCCTGGGAGAGCCAGCTGCAGCCCCGAGCGGCCCGAGGCCGCCCCCTCCCCGGGGACTGCTTTGTCAGCAGGCTCGAGAAATGCATTAAATGCCTGTCTTCATTCTGGCTGGTGATCCATTTCCTGCTTTTTTTATATTAGAAAATCATGGCAATTATGCCTTAAATACTCAATTTTTACAGTTCACGTTTAATTTATGAAGGGCCGGC
Source organism: Balaenoptera acutorostrata (assembly GCF_949987535.1). Lineage (NCBI taxonomy): Eukaryota > Metazoa > Chordata > Mammalia > Artiodactyla > Balaenopteridae > Balaenoptera > Balaenoptera acutorostrata. The sequence goes on from NC_080083.1 coordinate 63,748,834, forward strand.
AGGCCCAGCGCTCGGCCTGTGACGACGGCTCCTCGCCCACTGCCTTTTTGCCTCGGGGCCCCTTGAGGAGAGGAAAGTGTGTGCTGGGGTGCAGGCCGGTCCCCGGAGCTGTAGGACTTATTTGCAGCGGGTCAGGCAACCCTAAGTGTCCAGACTCAGCTGGGACGAGCGGAGGGGAGGGCGCCCCGGCTCGGCCCAGGGCCCCGATGAGCTTTGATTTCCATCCACTTGGCTCTGTTTTGGACTTGCTTCGCATCTGCCTGATTCCGCTGGTCGGGTTCATCAAAACATGTCAGTTTCCTGCTCAGAACCTTCGAGGCCCCCCTGCAGCTCTCAGAGGGAATTCAAGCCGCTTAGGCGAGCTCACCAGCCCTGCTGCAGGCTCAGGGCTACTCGTCTCTGCGGCCTTCCCCGCCCCCGACCCCTGCCGGCTCCCTGGTCCGGGCTGTCCTCCCCCTGCCCCTCTCCCACTGGCCAGTCCTTCCTTCCGCCCCCAAGAGGCCCCTTCTCTGGACTGTAACGCCGGGGTGGGGATGTGGGTAGCACGCCTCCCTGGCACTCGGAGCGTCCTAGGGCTGCTGTAACAAATCACCACACGTTTCATGGCTTCAAGCAGCACGGGTTTATTATCCTACAGCTGTGCGGGTCTCCCTGGGCTGAGGTCAAGGTGTCGGCCGGGCCGTGCTCCTTTCCGGAGGCTCTGGGGGAGCATCGTTTCCGTCCGTTCCAGCTTCCAGGGGCCGCCTGCCTTCCGTGGTTCAGCCCTTCCTTCATCTTAAGAGTTAGCGGCGGGTTCAGCTCTTTCAACATCACGTCACTCTGACCCTCTTCTGCTTTCAGGGACCCGTGTGATTACACTGGGCTCACCCTGCTAATCCAGGATCACCCCCTGTGTGCAGGTCATCTGATTAGCAGCCTCAATTCCATCTGCAGCCTTGACCCCCTTATCTCGTAACATATACATATATTCACAGGTTCCAGAGATTAGGACGTGGGCTTCTTCGTGGAGCCGTGATTCTGCTTCCCACAGAGGGGGTTCGATAAACGCACACTGAACAAAGACGAAGGGTGAAATGAACCTACAAACGTCATGGACCACCACCCCCAACTGCCTTCATCACGAACATTCTTTGTGCCTCTTTGTCACTTAAAAGTGCTTCTGTAGAACCACACGCTCTAAAGATAATCTGCTCGGAGAAAACCAGTCGAGGCTGGGCTGTCCCCTCACGAGGACCCCTGCATTTCACCAACAACGTGGCCAGGTCAGGGTGCCTGCCCGCACCCTCCCGTCGCTGCCCTCCCCCCGTAAGCAGGTCACTGTTCCCCACGAATCCCAAACGCACCGTTGAGAATCACCTCTGAGACTTCACTCCCCCGTCTGATACTTTCGGTGAACTCTCCCAGCGCAGGTGGGTGGATGCCACCCTGGGAAACCATATATCGATAAAAATCTGAATTTACCAGGAGAGTCTTCTAGAAGTAGATTACTCATTACCAAAGGACCTGGCACAGAGGAGCGTTTTAATACAGGAGCTGTATTAAACTGTATCACTTTGAGAGGGTCGGGAAGCCTTGTCAGGCGGGCATCAAACATTCTGCCACCCGTAGGAGCCAGGGAAGCAATGGAAACGACAGATCAGGCTGGGGAAGACAGCCCAGCAGCCAGACCGATGCAAGCACGCAAACGTCATTTTATGCTGGTGATGTGAAACATTTCACAATGTTGTCGCTGATTCTATTTGGACAGCGCCTTCTCTCAAGCCTAGACCAAAGTTAGGTAACTCTTTTTTTTTTCCCTTTCGTCTTTCTATGTTTTCCTTGTGAGGGAGAACCAGGACCAGTTGCTATAGCAACCAATTTATTTCTGCAAGTGCATTTTAACTTTCATCCAATGTTCTGTTGGACGGGAAGTTTCTCCTTCTGGGGGACTGACTTCCGCAAGCTGGCTCTAAGCCCGCAAACCCTTCTCCTGCTGCTGCCTTAAGGGTTAATGCACATATTTACTCCCCAGGGAAAAAAACAAACTTTAAAAAAAAGGCTTTTGGAGGAGAGAGAAAAACAAAGTAATTACATTTCCAAGCCTGCTGTCATGAGACAATAAGCTTGCAGGATCTCGGGAGAAGTTTGCCACCTAAGTGGGGGCTCTGTTTTCTCCTCCCCTCCCCCATATGGTTCAAGGAAGCTACTCATTTACCTTTTCACTCAGCAAATATTTATGGAGCATTTCTCTCTGCTAGGTCCTACGTTCGGTGGTGGAGAATCAGAACTGAATAAAACAGAGACGGCCGCTGCCCTCCTGGGGTTTGCCGTGTGTGGAAAAGACAGGCATGAAACGTCTCCCCTCTCAATCACTAAGTGATGGTGGCGATCACAGCCGAGAAGAAAAGTACATGAGGAAGAAGAAAGAGGTGCTCAACCCCGGCCGGACGGTCTGGAAAGGCCTCTCTGAGAAGGTGACACTGAAGTTGAGACCAAGAGTTGAGACCCGCAAGGAGAAGAGAGAACTTGCTAGATAGAGAGCAAGCCAGGTGTGTGACGGCCTTGAGCTGGGAAAGAGCTTGCAGGCTGAGAAGGGAAGGTGAGCTTCAGCCAGCCGTGCAGGGAGAGGGCAGCAGGGGCGGGAGGGCCAGGTCGGGCCTTAGTGTTTGACTCTCCGGGCTGGGAGATCTGGGACCTGGCTTCCAGCAGGAGCGAAGTCACTAGCATTTGTCCAGAGCCCTCTGGCTGCCGAGGGTGAGTGACTGCAGAGGACGCAGGTCGAGGGTGTCCGGGGGAGGTGAGTCAGCCAGAGCGGGCGATGCCGTTCAGGTGAAGAAGCAGCTCTGGAAGAAGACAGACTCCGTAGTGCCAGCGCCCTGGGCACAGTGTCCCCTGCAGGTCTGTCCCTGCTCCAGAGCAGAAGGTCTGCGAGGGCCGGGCCCTGCGGTTCCGACTGGGCAGCCCAGCGCCTCCTGCCTCTGGGCCTCACAGGTGCGCGGCGTTAGTTTCCTGGGCTGCAAGTTGCCACCAGCTGGGTGGCTTAAACGTCGCATGTGTATTTTCTTGCATTCTGGGGGCTAGAAGTCCAAAGTCAGGGTGTTGGCGGGGCTGGTTCCTTCTGGACGCTCTGAGGGAGAGCCCGTCCCATGCCTCTCCTCCAGCTTTTGTAGCTGCTGGAAACCTTGGCCGTCCTGGACTTGCAGCGGCCCCCCGCCGTCCTCTGCCCCTCTGTCTCCCCCCAGTCTCTTGTAGGGACACTTGTCCCTGGACCTAGGGCCTGCCCCTCATCTGGGATGGTCTCGTCTCAAGGTCCTTGACGACACCTACAAAGATCCTTTTTCCTCATAAGGTCACCTTCACAGGTTCTGGGGGTGAGGACACGGACGTATCTTTTGGGGGGGCCACCACGCAACCCACAACATGTGTCACCTGGGTCAATAAATAAGTACATCACATTCGCTCTGCTTAATCACTCATCAGAGAGAATGCGACCAGCCCAGGGCCAGACAACAGGAGGAACCTGTGGGACGAGGTCGGCTGAATGAAGAGCCAAGTGTAAGTCAGGTGCTCCCTCAGAGAGCCGATCCTGATAAACAACTAGGTCCTACTGTGTATCAAATACCCTGTGATAAACCGTAATGGAAAAGAATATCTTTTTAAAAAGAATGTATATATATATATATATATATATATATATATATATGTATTACTGAATCACTTTGCTGTACAGCAGAAATTCACACAACATTGTAAATCAACTATATTTCAATAAAAAAAAATATAAATGATGTATTACTGCAAAGAAAAAAAAGAAAGAAAGCAAATCCTTTGCTTCTCAACCAGCCCTATTTTCAGGGTGTTTTTAATTCATCATCAGTTTCTCTAAGTCCATCTTTTAGAATTGTGTCCAGAGACCAGCATTTCTGTCTGGTAGAACTGACTCACTGTCAATACACGGACAGAACTTGACGCAGAAAGGCAGACTTCACGTCCCACCGGTGGACACAGACCCAGCCTGTGGTTGAAGCCCTCTTCCTGCCGAGACGGACAGAGAAACGAGTGCCAGCTCGAAGGTTCTGCACCCGTCCGGAAGCAGTTAATAGTTCCGACGTCTGCACTTTGAGGAAGAGACAGGCTGTGATGGTTAATTCTCTGCATCATCTTAGCTGGGCTGAGGGATGCCCAGTCAGCTGGTTAATGATGGTTTCTGGGTGTGTCTGTGAGGGTGTTTCCAGAAGAGAAAAGCACTTGTCGGGACTTCCCTGGTGGCGCAGTGGTTAAGAATCTGCCTGCCAATGCAGGGGACACGGGTTTGAGCCCTGGTCTGGGAAGATCCCACATGCCGCGGAGCAACTGAGCCCGTGAGCCACAACTACTGAACCTGTGCTCTAGAGCCCACGTGCCACAACTACTGAAGCCTGTGCGCCTAGAGCCCCTGCTCCACAACAAGAGAAGCCACTGCAATGAGAAGCCCGCGCTCCACAACGAAGAGTAGCCCCCACTCGCTGAAACTAGAGAAAGCGCACGTGCAGCGACGAAGACCCAACGCAGCCAAAAATAAATAAAATAAATAAATTTAAAAAAAAAGCAAAGCACTTGTCAGGAGACCAAGAAGAGCCACCCCCACCAACGCAGGTGGGCATCATCCAATCTGTGAGGGTCCGAATAGAACAAAAAGGTGGAGGAAGGGCGAATTCTCCTTCTCTTGCTGAGCTGGGACATCAGTCCTCTCCTGCCCTCAGACAGCAGAGCTCCTGGTTCTTGTGCCTTGGGACTCAGACTGGTTTTTGCCACCAGCTTCCCTGGTTCTCCAGCTTGCAGATGGCATATCGTGGGACTTCTCAGCCTCTATATTTGTGCGTCAGTTCCCACAGTAAATCTCCTCTTACACACCTACAGGTATGTGCTCTATTGATCTGCTCCTCTGCAGGACCCTGACTGATACACAGGTAACAGGAAATGCTCCTCCGAATGTCTCGGTCAAGGTCCCCGGGGCCTCCACCCCACGCTGGGGGGCAGACATCTCCTCACGCCCCATCACTCCTCCGCAGCCTCCTCCGCCAGCCCCCGGCCCCGACTGCAGATGCGCGGAAGGCCCTGTCCCGGTGCGATGGCGTCAACCATGGAGACTAAAGAACGGCAGCCGCTACAGATTGGGAGGGCAGTATGTGCACCCACCCCCCGGGCAGAGGTGCCCCGAGCACGTCTGCCTTCGCAAGTTAACCGCAGGCACCGACGCGTAGATTTAGGGACCCCACTCCTCCCAAGGAAGTTCTCCCCAGGGTTTGTCTTCTGCAGACCCTGCCCATCCCAGTGGCTGCCCGGCGGACCATCCTCTCCTCCGGTATGACGGGTCCGCCTCCTGTGACCCAGGACGGACGGGCATCGGGCCCCTGAGTCGGGCAGGTGACCCCGCAGGAGGGCAGGCAGGAGAGCATGCTAGGGGCCCGAAGGCCTCGTGGAGCTGGGAGCGGCGGCTTCTCTTTCCAGGGACGCACGGGCTGGTGTGTCCGGAACCGGGAGTGGCAGGGGTGAGGCGAAGGTGGTCTTCAGGCCTGGGAGGGCCTGGGACTGCTGACGACACTGACCGGCCTTAAACGCCCTGTCTCTCCTCAGCCGAGTCCCCGGGGAGGTGGAGCCCCCAGCTCAGGGGCCTCCCAGCTCAGGTGTGCGGCTCTCTCCTCCTGGCACAGGTGCCAGCTCTACCCTGTTAGCGCCTCAGCCCCCAGGGCCTCTTTACTCTTCTCCAGGGGCTCCCCTAGAAGCCTCTTCAGCCCGTGCTACACTGGTAAGAAAGTCCCAGGCAGCTGGGTTTAGAGACACAGTTGTGCATTATGAATAAAGGGCAGCGGGTACCTGAGTGTGCTCGGCGTCTGCTGGTGACCCAGGCAGGCCCGGCCTCCCCCCGGAGCCGCGGGCGAGCCACGGGCCCCTCGGTGCGGGCAGCCTGAGCCAGACACGGCCGCTGGCTGCTCTTGCAGGGACCGTCCTGCAAAGTGACGAACGTGAACGACCTGCTTCCCCCATCTGTTAGGGCCATCACTAAGATGCTTCCAAACGCATCCCAAAAGGTTAGTTCCTTTTTTCTCTTCCTTTTTGCTTTTTTCCAAATATTTATGAAGAGATTTTCCATTTATCCTGACACATCTTCTCCACCGTGGGTGTCAGCTGGGAGGGCTCAGACAACAAACTCCAGAAGGTATTTTCCCCAAAGCAGCATCTGGCTCCATTGGCAAGTGCAGCGGGCAGCTTGCTGGGAATCGGCCGAGGCAGAGGGAAGAGGAGCCCAGGGTGGGCAGCCCCGCAGCCCCCAGCCCGGGCACCCAGCTCTGGGATGCCCTGGCGCATGGCGTCCGGGCATCGCGAGAGAGCAGGGTGCATCCACCGTTTGGTGTCCCACAGCCCCAAGCCCCCGTGGGAGCCCAGGCACAGGACCCTCAGAGCAACCCCACCTGCTTCTCATCCTTCAAGCCCTCTGATCTGATGCCAGAGTTCCTCCACTCTCCCAGGTAAGCCACGCGGGTGGGAACCGGCTCCTTCGTTACCTGTGGCGCAGGGTGCCGGAAGGGAGGGGCTGGCTCGGTCCCCAGGCTCTCCCATCCCAGGAGGCGGCCTGGAGGTAGAGCCACAGCCCCCTTGTCCTCACCAAGGAGCATTTCCCACCTGCTGGGCGGAAAGGCAGACAAAGGGCCGGACAGCGTGACCCACCCCAGGGCAGAGGGAGAGCCTCATAGAATCTCCCAGATCACACCCGATTAATAGCTGCCTTCCCCACTGATCCGAGGGCATAGCCAGCCCAGCTGATGCCAGGACCACCACACACACACCCTCCCGCCATTCCCTGTTAGTTAGCACAGAGACTGAGCCAGGCTGCAAGTGCCAGCGATGAATTCAGCTGAGAATCAAACACTTTCCAGGAGAACTTGGGTCCAAAGCCATGCTGGCCCTGTGCCCTGATTCTTTCCCAGGAATTCCTTGGTAGCTTTAAAAATTACTGATGCCCTGAGTGTGTCCAGAGTGGTCAGAATCTCTGGGAGCGGGGCGTACATTTCTAGGGTAGGCCATTGTCAAGGGTATCCAGGGTTGAAAACTATTGCACTGTGGGAAGAATATGTTCCATGGAGACAGCCAGTTCTAGACTGGAACACGAGCTCTTCTATCTACTAGCTTTGACCTTGAATAAGTTTCTTGGAGCCTCAGTTTTATGATCTATAAAATGGGGATGACAACATCTTTCTTGTTATAAAGTGCCTGGCATATTAACTGCTCAGTAAATTAGAGCTTCTGTTAATCATATCCCATCATGAACCCATCTTGTGGGACAGAGGTTGTTGAAGCTGGACACGCAGAGGAGCCCAGCAAGGACACAGGTCAGGGAGCTGAGACGCACAGGGCCATTCCCTGCAGAACTGTCTCTGGGTGGAGGCTGACAGCAGGCAATTCAGCCCCCTGGCAGTGCCGTCCCACAGGCGACAGCACTCTCCACAGATACCGCACCAGCCCAAAGAAGCCTTCCCTTGAATTTTTAAAAGATCTAGAGCATTTGAAATAGCTCCTCTAGGAAGTCAATTCATTATCCATCCTCTGTTTATGTGGAAACGGTCTGTTATCAGATCCAGCCGAGTATGGAGCCAGATGTAAGCATCTGCAAATTCACTCTGCCTGGTGCTGCCTTGTGCCAGGGTGGGTGGAGGAGGCCTGAGAGGGGCACGGCCCTTGTGCCGGGAAACAGGCACTGTGGCAGACACGCCCAGGAAGACACCAGTGATTTTTCGGACCGCTTCAAGAGGGCCCCAGAGTCTCGGCTGCCTTGTTCATCTGCACAATAAACGTGACTTCTCAGTTCATGTTATGTGCATCTAGCAGTGACATCAGAGTTGAAGGAGATGGGTGAGGGGTGTGGTCGGGGTCAGCTGGGACCACACTTCTCAGAGATCATCTCCTTCCAGTCTGACAGCAGCCCTACAAGGAGGCGGTACTGGAGGAGCACTGAGTGACATGCCCCAGAGCTGTTCCCTACCCCACTGTGTGCCACCGGCCCAGCTCTCTGGCCACAGCAAGATCTCGAAGAGGGTTTTGGCAAAGGACGGCAACGATTTTAATAATGTCTTTGTCACCCAGAAGCTCCACAGTCATAGGTTCCTATGGGGACAGAATGATACCACTTACTTAGTAAAGTCAAAATTATAAGTGTGGCTTCTGGAAGCTGACTGCCGAGCTGCAGAATCGAGCTCCCTCCTGCACAACCCTGGGAGAAGGACTCACCTTCTCTGAGCCTTCATTACCTCCTCGGTTAAACGAGACCAATCATAGTACCTATCTCAAAGAGTTCTGGAGAAAATCAGGTGCGTTAGTATGCGGTAGGCATTTAGGATGGAGACTGACGCTCACGAAGCGCTGAGGAAATCTTAGCTCTTGGAAGCCTCGTGTCAGTGCCTTGCCTGGGCTTCTTGAATCTGTGCAACAGCCCCACGATGAGGCAGGTGCTTCCTTCCCCATTTCACCAGGGCCCAGAGAGGTGTGGCCACTAGCCCAAGGCCACACAGCAGCCAGTGGCAGAGCAGGACCGGAAAGCTTCAGTGACCCGACTCCAATGACCTTCCCTTTCCTCTTCATGAGAAACGGCCTCGGAGAGGAAAGCAGCAAAGTCCCAGCAGCTCTTCCATAACACAGAGAGTGGGAATCGCCAAAAGAGGAAGCAGAGTGCCAATATTGGGTCGATTTCCATGATCCAGAAAGGTGTCTGCAGAATAAGGCAAGCTCTCCCACCCAGTGGCAAGCGCAGCCCCAAGGGGGCCAAGGGCAGCCTCAGCCCCTACCCCAGCGGGCAGCCCGTAGCCACAGGAAGCCAGAGATGAAAAGAAAGGTGGTGTCGGAAGTCGCCAGACCTACCCTGATCCAAAGCCTTCATTCCGCGGCAGGGCGCTTGGCAGCAAAGTTCTGCTGGAGAGGCTGCCTTTTCTTCGAGCTCCTGCACAGTGCAGTTATATTTTAGGAATGAAAAGCTCCGCTTTGCTAAGAGCACAAATGACCCACGTTCGCGGCAGAACAAGCGGTCACTGGCCACCTTCCCCAGCCCCGTTCTCAAGCGTTTCCGCCGCCTGCACTGCCGACCCATTCCCTGGAGTTCTGCTCGGCCCTTTGAGCATTGGCTCAGTTCCAGAGGTGGCTGTGGACAAAGGAACCTCTCAGCCTGTTTGTCATGTCAACTGTTTTGAAAAGAATGTTCTCAGAATAACTGGCTAACTGTCAGCGTGCGGGGCCGGAAGCTTTGGCCAAGTCAGGTTGTTAATACCAATACACTCATCAGCGGGGCTGGTTCCCGAACAAATTCTAGAGGGGGAGGCCACCCAGTACGGTGACCCGAGCGAGCGCAGGCCTGACGGGATCTAGCCTGAAAACACATGGGTTTGAATAAGCCCACAGGTCCAGGAGGGTGGCAGTCCGAGGCCAAAGCTGTCACGAAGAAGCCGCTGCTCCTGAACCGGGGGCGGCCCCTGTCCTCCACTCTGGCCAACCAGGACGGGCGATGGGGGTAGCAGCTGGGGGAGTGGGGGGCTCCCGAGGCCGGTGGCTCCCATCACCTGCCATCGGCCCAGCTCACCTCCACCTTCCCGGGGAAACGGGGACTCTGCTTCGTCCCACCTGGGTTGCAAGGTGCAGGCCTTTCCTAACCTCTCCAGCTCTGTGTGACTTTGAACTCGATTTCATCTGGATAAATACAAGGAGTGGGGGAGGAAGCAGATGTGGGCGGAGGGACTTCGAAGACCCTGAGTTTCTGCCACCCCCGGGGGGTGGGGTGCAGTGTGTAGCTGACAGAGCCTGGCGGTGCCCGGGCTCAGTGGGTTACTCTCTGTTTAGCTGCAGGTTCTTCTTCTACAAACTGGCGGGGGAAAGCATCCACCTGCCACAGCTGCTGTCGTGATAAATGAACTGATGTGCACACAGGCGCTGGCATGCAGAGGGCACTCACGAAAGGCGGCTTCCCCTCCCTCTGCACTTCTAGGGGCTGGCCTGGCGTGGAGACTGAGCCCGCCACTGCCTCACCGCGGCAGAGCCGGAAGAGAACGTATCCAGCTCCAATCACCTTGCCTGAGACCGAAGTGATACGCAAATGAAATGGAATAAACTCGAATACATAAAGCCGAGTACCATTTTCTGATCTGCGCTCTCCTTCAAAGGATCCTGCTGAAATACTGAAGAAAAAAAAAAAGGTCATTCTTGTGGCGTACCTAATCTGATGGGGAGAGGCTGTCAGGACCGGGATCTGGGGTCATTCTTCTCGGATTCCGAGCAGATTGGATGGGTTGCAGATAAGCCTCCACACTGAGCCAAGCCCCGGAACCTTCTAAGACTCATCCCCAACCCTTTGCTATAAAAACTCAAAATCACTCTTTATGTCTGTTCACCTGACATACCTCCCAGGCTCCCCAAATCCCCTTACTAAGCCTTGTGAAATCAGCCAAACCACCCGCTCGGGGCATGGAAATGAGATATGACAAAACGTTGCCACACAAGGTCATTATTTCTGGAGGACAAAGGGGGAGAACCAAGCTTTTGATAAAGGCTTTCGGAGCCACTGCTGCAGCACAATGACCGAGCGCCCCAAACCAGCCAAGGGCGGCTCCCTTCCTGCTCCCCTTCCTCTGCCTGTGGCCGCAAAGGCAGCCTCCCCACGACTTTGATGTGCATCTTACGGGGTGGGAGCCGGCTAATACCGTATTCCTCTCCCACAGCCGCTGCCCGCTGCGTCACCCTGCAGTTGGGATTGTCAGACGGTTCTGAGCTCATTGAAGCTTTGTCTCCACAGCCAAAGTAAAAAGCCAAGAATTGTGGGAACTACCCAAGTGATCTGCTGAGGGGGAAGGAAACCACTTTGTTTTGAAAAAGACAGTTTTGGAGGGCCGGTCTAAATACCTCCACCTTCTCAGCTGTCCAGAGAGGTAAAAATGTGTATGATGATTTGTCCCCTCCCCCCAACAGGAAAACGCATCCTGAGCGGCCCCCTGGGGGAAGAAGCCCAACATCCAGCCTCTCCGGAACAAGAGCGGTCCAGAGCCTCCTCCAGAGACAGCGAAGGGCACCCCCCCCCTCAGCTCTGGAAATGTCACCCGGGAGAAACTCCAGGGACCTCAGGTGGGAGTTACATACTGCCATTTAGAGCTCTCTAACCCGGCGCAGCAGAAATCCCGGATTTAAATCGTGCTCACCCAGGCATGATGAATGGTCTCAGACGGTCTTGAGTTGGTTCTAAGTCCCCTCGCTGGCGGCCAGGTCCTTCTGTGACTCCGCACCCTCACTACCTCAGGACGAGGCATGCTTGCCAGCTGGGGGCCCACAGATAGAAAAGCAAACCACCAAGCTCCCGTTGGAGTCCCCTCCCCTCTAGTGAATTAACAGGTAAAAATAACACAGTCAAGCAACACTCAGCCAGAACAAAGAGTCCGTTCAGTGTCCTTGGAAAACTCTGGCCTTAAGGTCATCGGGGTCTGAGCTGGGATCTTTCAAGGTGTGAGACCTTGAGGAAGTTACCCTCTAGGGGATGTATATTACATTTTCTGTTATTCTCACTATTACCCCCCTTACAACACCTCAGGAATCCGAGGCACAGAGAAGTAATTTGCTTGGTGGTCTCCAAAGAAAGGTAGAAAAGGGAACATCTACTGCTCATTCCATGAAGGGTTGCTAAGTGGATGCGGTGTGCAAGCCTACTTTATTTGACCCTTAAAACAATTCTGGAAGGGGGGCTGGAGACCTGCCTTTCTCCCCAGTGGTGCTGGCTTGTCCAAGATCACCTTGCTAGTTACTCGTGGAATCAGCACGACACGGCAACTGTCTTGGCTCCGAGCTGGGCGCTTTTTCAACCCTCCCACACCTCCTCTGAGAACGGCGGGGTGGGAGCTGGTCTAACACTCCTCCGATGAACAGGGTTCTGCCTCCGTGGGACCAACCCAAAGGTCGCTTGTTTGGAGGCGGACCCCATCATCCAGATGTCACCTCTCCGACCTTAGGGGAGATCGAGGGAAGCTACTCGCCCCACTCCCCCACTCCCACAGATCAGATCAGTTTCTCTCGAAGTCCCTGAGGAAGGCTGCAAGCAGAACAGAAGGGAGGGCTTGTCCCCGAGTGACTCAGGGGCTGACTTAGGGTGTCAGTTTTCACACCATGTTTCATGGAAGCCTAGGTCCACAGGGGTGCTTTGGGGGCTGCAGGGGATGGTGTGGGGGGATGGGTACAGGTACCTTGGGTCCCCCATTCAACCAGAGCAACTCCAGCTATCGTCTACAGGGCTAACTGGTGTGAGACCTGGCTTGTTTACAGTGGGCTTCTGTTTAAGATTTAATTTGAAGCAAAGATTTGCTGCTTTTTTTAAAAAAAGAAGAGAAAGAAGAAGAAGAAAAGAGAAGCTTGAGATCCACCTTTCTGGGAGCTTCTGAGAACAGAACCCAGAATTTATCCTTGTGGATATTAGGGGCAGAGGTAGGCAGCCCTGTTCTGGGCCAGAGCGAGTGGTCTCACACCTGGTGCACACCTTCAGACACACGCTGGGTACCTGCTGTGTGCAGACCCCGGGACCAGGTGGTGGGTGGGCGACAGTGAAATACACGTGATGGCTCTTGTCCTTTGAGACTTGGAAAAAGCAGAACAAACACCCCAAAGGCAGAAGAAGGGACCAACAAGCGCTAATTAATGCAGCTATACTATCTTGGAATTTCCCCCCTCTTATTTACAGGCTCTATTTTCCCCAATCAGACTACCATTTCCCAGGGGGCCAAGAAACACTGCTCACTCAGCAAATGTTTCTTAAACACTTCTCGTATATGTCAGGTATGGGAAAGGCTCACAATCTCATGGAAGAGAGACCAGTAATTCCAGCATGGGGTAATTAACTTTCTTTGGGTAGTAGGGGCCACGGAAAGTGCCAAAAGGAGGTGAAATTTGCATCTTGCATGAAGAAAGCAGCTCTCCGTAGACCTCCTTTCCTGGGGTCCAGGGCTGCATCCCGCAAGACACCCGTCAGTGATGCCAACGATGGGAGCTTTGGGAGGGGATGAAGTAAAGGCACGCTGGACATCCAGGTGCTGGTCTCTGAGAGCCTCCTAGAGGGAAGAGTTTGGAGCTGGGTTTTAAAGGAGGAGGAGCCCGGGTTGGCTCTGGAGAAGGGAGCGTGTCCAGGCTGGGATCGTGCCAGCAGCAGAGGCAATTAAGTGAAGCCAGCAGGGCCTGAGGCAGAGTCTGGCAATAAAGGGAGGAGGTGAGGGAAAGCTAGTTAAGCTCGAGTAGAGTGAGAGGGAAAAAGAAATAAAGGTATTGAAGAGGGAGCTGGGAGAGAGAGGGAACCAGCTGGGGGTGGAGACGCTTGAATCCAGTACAAGTGGGGTGTTCCTGACTGGCAGACATGTACCATCCGAAGTGTAATGGGGGAGGAGCGTCGCAGCTTCCACCACAGTTTCCCCGTCTGTCCATAAAACAGGGATCAGGTGTTCTTCCCGAAGGGCCGCTGGCTGACACCTCCCTTCGGCCTCAACTGTAAAGTCTGGGTCCTCCAGCCCCTGCCGGCGGACCTGCAGGAGCTGGTGGCCGGGAGCCACCTAGGTGGGGGGAGGGCCTGGCCTGTCTCCCAGCTGTGACCCACATCTGGGGCTTCTGGAAATCTGACCTGAACACTCCCACTCCCACACTCACGCCCGATTCATTCGTCACCAGGTAAAGGCGTGGATAGGGCACGGGGAAGGAGGGACACACACACGCACACCACATATTAAAGAGCCCCCAGGGCCATGTAAGGAAGGCGGGGTGTCCTGGGCTGGGAAAGCGGGGAGGCTGGCCACGCCGTTTCCCCTCGATCCCCCTGGGGAACCCGTGCCCCGGCTCCCTTCGCTCTGATAATGTGAACGAACCGGAGAGGAGAGCGGAGCGCGCGCGAGCGCGGGCAGCGGAGAGGCGCGGAGGGAGAGAAAATCCGGGCCGGGCGAGAGGGAAGAGCGGCGAGCGCACACCCGGCGGGGGCCGAGGCTCGAGGGGCGGCGCCGAGAGGAGCGGGGCGCGGCGGCGGCGGCGGCGGCGGCGACGCGGAGGGCGCGGGGCGGAGGCGCGGGCCGAGCGGGGAGGGCGGGCCGAGAGGGAGGAGCCCCGGTCGCCGCCGCCTGCCGCCCGGCGGCCCGCGCAGCCCGCACTCGCCGCCGCGCCTCGGAGTTTGAGCCCCGGCGCGGCGCCGCCCCCCGGCCCTCGGCGCCCCCCGGCCCCGGCGCCCCCGGAGCGGCGCGCGGAGGGAGGAGGGCGGGCGGGCGCGGCGGGCCGGGCCGGCGGGCGGCGGACTATGAGGCGCCCACCATGGTGCGATGCGACCGCGGGCTGCAGATGCTGCTGACCACGGCCGGAGCCTTCGCCGCCTTCTCGCTCATGGCCATCGCCATCGGCACCGACTACTGGCTCTACTCCAGCGCGTACATCTGCAACGGCACCAACCTGACCATGGACGACGGGCCCCCGCCCCGCCGCACCCGCGGCGACCTCACCCACTCGGGGCTGTGGCGGGTGTGCTGCATCGAAGGTACGGCCGGCCCCGGCACCCCTCGCCACGCGCGCGCGCGCCCAGGCGCGCGCACACACACACACGCGCGCGCGCGCGCGTACACGCACACGCCCTGCTCGGGGCGCCGGCCGGGAAGGGGTGGGCGCGGCCCTGGCTCCGCGCGAGACACAAAGGAGCCGGGGCGAGCGGGCGGGTCCCCTCGCGGCCAGCTGTGCAGCACCTCGCGGTCCCTCCCGACTGGGGACGCCCCCACCAACACACTGGCCCTACAAACTCTCCGCTGGCACACGCACACCCCCTCGCACACAGACACAATGAAACACACCGAAACTCACGCGCGCGCGCGCAGCCCGAGACCGGAGCGATCCCGAGGGGCCGCGCCAGCGCCCCCGGGGGAGGCGGAGGCTGGCGAGGGGGCGGGAGGAAGCTAGGGTGGGGGGGAGCGGACGGCCGAGGAGGGAGGGAGCAGGGGGAGAGGTTGCTTGGCAACCGGTGTCTGCGCGATTGCTATGGGAACTGGCCATCCTGGGGCGGGGCCGGCCGGGGGCGGGGAGCGCCGGGGCCGCTCCGCGCTCGCTCGAGGCCTGGCCGAGGGGTGGGAGGGGGCGCTGGGCTCCGAGCGGGTCTGGGGACCCCGGTCGCCCGAGCCTGGCGCCTGCCGAGACCTTGCTCCGCCACGTACTCCTCCAGGGGGCCACCGGCCCACTCCTCCCCGCTCGGTGGGGAGGGGAGGGGAGCGTCACCAAGTCTCCCCCCCACCCCCCCGAGTAGGGCAGCTAGCCCGCCGCCGTCGTCCCAAGGCCGGGAATCTGCGGTAGACCTGGGGCGCGCAGGGGCGACCCGCGGACCGCGAACTGCCTGGGAGGGGCGTGGCCGCGGGTCCCGGCAGGAGGGACGCGGCGCTGCGCCCTCCAGGTGCGCGGCCGGGCCCTGTAGTAGGTGGTGTACGGATGCAGTGCCTCTGGGGGCCGGGACTGGGTGTCCCCGGACTGCGGGGACCGCTCCCTCCGGGGGAGGGACCCGGACTCCTCCAGCGGCGACGTGCGCCAGACTTCAGCGCCTCCCGCCCGCCCCGCTGCGGAACTTGAACTAACAGGTGGCTTTGTCCGGGCGGTCTGTTCCCCTCCAGGTTGTGCACGGGTTCGCCGCTTGGTCTTGGCTTTCAGATTGGAAAAGGGGCGGGGGACGCTGGTGGAGGGTTCCTCTCAAAAATCCTTGGACAGAGTTTCCTCCTCCTTTTTCTGTAACCTTTCCGCGTGTGTCAACTCCGCGTTCCGTGGTCGGGGAGGTTCTCCCGCACCCCCGGCCTTCCTTCCTGCAGTTCCAGCCCCTGCGAAGAGTTCGGCGGGGTGGCGTCTTCCTGGAGGTTGGTAGGGAGCTCTGGAAGAGATGGCCCTTCTTCTGGCCGTATTTGGGGTCGGGTAAAAGGAGGCTTTGTAAAGCAGGGTCGCCAGGTGAGGTGGCGCTTGCTCCCTTTCTCCCCACCCCCGTGATGCCTGTTCTCATCCGGAATCCTGCCCACCCCTGCCCCCCACTTTCTCTCCCAAACGGAGGTGCTTTGACCTTTGAATTTGGAGCTTATTGCCCGGGCTGAGTGGAGTCTTCCAGGAGCAGGCATGTGCAATCAGTAGTTTGGGAAACACAGCCACACAAAGGGCCGGCGGGCCCACCATCACACCCCCCTCTTTTCTTTGGGAAAAACATCATTTTTGGTTGCAGATGCTCAGATCACGAACACCTACTCCTCTCCTCTGGAGGATGTGCCCACGTCACTGCCTGCCAGGGCACCTGAGTTAGACACAGAGCAAGGGCGGCTGGGCCCCCATGTTCTACCTCGCAGGCCCCACTGGGTGCTGCGTATGTGGTCCAGTAAGTCGAGCCTCTGTCATCACCCAAGCCCACGCATGTGGGCCCCAGGCCTTCCAGGTTCCCGGTCGAAATTGGAAGTCACTCCTCCATGCCGGCGAGCCTGGCCTCTGCAGAGTGGCTCGAATGCCTCCTTTATTAATTTCTCATCCTAATTAGGATTGATGCCGCACTTAGCATCTTGCCAGCTGCCTTGAGCCGTTTGCACTCGATGTTCATCAAGAGAGCCCCAAGCTGATCTGGGCAGCTGGCTCTGCTGGCGGAGGGAGGGTGGAGAGCTGCCATCTGGGGACTTCACCCGAAGAACTGGGCCGCCTCTGTCATCCCCCAGGAGCTCAGGGGTTCTGGGGGCCAAACCAGGCCACTTCCAAGGGCCAGGACATCCTTGGACCAAGCCAGGGCTGGGAGAGCTGGCTCCGGATCCCTCGGGGTGCGCTAGAATCATCCTGGCAGTCCTTCAGCCTGGGTGGAAACGGCCAGCTTATCTCACAAAAGCACATCGCAGAGTCCGACGGCTGTCTGCCATCTATGACGTCTCCACCTGCCAGCGAGGGTCCAGGCCGAGACCCGGATGACACATTAACCCCGGGCCGCTCCCTGGGGACATGGTCACCTCAGTATTGGCTTCTGTGTGTACAATGCATTATTTCCACCTGCTCTCTAGCAAAGTACCCCAAAGCATTTCATGGGAAAAAATGAAAAGCTCAAACCTCTAAGCTGAAACTGAAGAAATACTGCAGCGGGCAGCTAATAAAACACCAGTTGTGACAGTGGGACTCTGAAGGGTTTGCTGGCACTCACAAACAGCAGATTCAGTTCCGTGGCTGTTTCACAGGAATGCTGTTGTGAGGTCAGGAGAGCCCAGCCCTCTGTGTACTTAAGGTGTCCGTGCAGGCTGGCAGGGCTGCGTGCAGAAGACTGCTGCTCCCAGACTCACCACGGCCAACGTCGCCCTTTTCCGCCCCCAGAGCCGGGTCTCCCCGCTGCCCCTCCATCGGACAAGTGCCAAAATCCTCCAGCGCACAGAGCCTTGTACACGTTACCGCACGGCACGCTCACAACAGCCCTGAGAGGGTGCCCTCTTCACCTCCACCTGCAGCGTGGGGAACAGAGGCTCAGAGAGGGCAAGGCACTTGCCCAGAGGCACCCAGGTAGGAGGCTGCAGGGCCAGCATCGAGCCTTTGTCTCACTACAAAGCTCTCCCCACCGTGTTGTCCTGCCCGTTCCCAAACATCTTCTGGGTTACCATTAAAAATAGAACCAAGTACTTGACTATCCAGTGGAGGAGCCCGGCTCTGAGGCTGGCTTGCGGCAGTGTGAAGGCATTTGGAAGTGAGAATGTACAACTGATACACAAATTGCATAACACACACTCCCTTCTCGCTTCTCTCTGTTTCTGTCTTTGTCTCTGTGTGTCTGTCTCTGTCTGTCTGTCTCTCTTTCCCTACCACGTTCTGGACTAGCCTGTTCCCACCACAAACAGCCATCTGCTTCCTCCGTCCCCTAGACCCCCACCTCCTTCTTTCTTTGCATCTTTGGTGACATTCAGCCCAAGGCTGGGGACACAGGAAAGGAGTAACAAATCTTTGTGGATTTCTCCACCAAAGCTACCACCCACCAACATTTGTTCAGTCTCTAACGCATTCTGGAATCAGGCAAGGTGTAGAAGGTAAACAGGCATTCCGGAGCATGCACTATGTGCCAGGGACCGGAGACCTCGTGTAGACACGGGAAGGGAAGGGGAGACTCTGGGCCCTGAGGGCAGCAGCTTATGCGGCAAAGCCCCCGTGCCCACTGGGAGCTCGAGATGTTCACGGGGGCTGCCAGACACCAGGGTCCCCGAGCGAGCCGGTCACTGTGCTGTCATCGGGAGAGCTCTGGGCCCAGAATACAGGGTCCTGGCAAAGTCCAGCCTCAGCAGCACCACCCGCCCAGGTCCCCCATAGACGGAGCTGCCGTCAGCACACTCGCAGCTCGGTCAGAGCCTTGAGATGGCAGTCTCAGTGCCAGGGGTGGCCCCGGGCCTGCTGCTTTGTGTCAGCTCTGTCCTGGGCACCTACTGGGGAGGGGGTAGGGAGACCCTGGCCCCTGCGAGTGAGAGGCTCCTTTGCCCCATCATGCTCACTCCACCCCCGCCCCCCCGCGGGCAGCATCTCTCACCAATGAGTGTACCCAAACTTCATTCACACCACGGCCCCCAGAGGAAGAGAAGGTACTTGCACTGCACCCCGGGGGCGGGGGAGGAGAGGACAGCCATCGGTGACTACCCCGGGGCACCAGCCACTCCAGGCCCTGCCCAGTTCCTGGGGGGCACACTTCTGGCATATCTGGAACCCTTTCACGGCCGGTCAGCTGGGAAGCTCTGCCTTATACCACACTCCGGACACAGGCCCGTTCAGGGAGGTTTGGATCTGAATGCCGTCCTTTCCCCTCCTGCCCCAGGCCAGGCACTGGGCTGGGCGCTCTTCCTGTCTTTCATTTTCTCTTGCAGTAACTCACAGGCAGCCTGTCCAGTGAGGCCCGGGGGGTGTGCGAGCAGAGAGCAGGCCCCCCTCCCGCAGCACCCAGCCCATCAGCTGGTCCCCTCGTCCACAGGCCCTCCTTTGCCCTCCAGGGTTGCTCGTAACAGCCATCACATCAACCTCCGTGCAGGACTTAGCATTAGTTTGTATAACTGCCAGCAACTCTGCAAGGTAAATCTTAATTATCTGCCTTTTATAGGTGGAGAAAATGAGGCTTAAGATAGCCACGGCTCCTGGGTGTCAGGGATGCCTGCCTCTGTCTGGATCACGGTTGAGGCTGAGCAGATGAGCCCAGCTTTCCCGCAGCCAGGGGATGCCCTTTGTTTGAACCACGCAGATTTGGGAAGGGACAGGTAAGGGGGCTGCCTTAATCAGCTCGGCTGCCATAACAAAATGTGATAGACTCAATGGCTTAAACCACAGACATTATTTCTTACAGTTCTGGAGGCTGGAAGTCCAAGATCAAGGTGCTGGGCAATTCGGTTGGTTCCTGGTGAGAGCTTCTTCCTGGCAAACAGCCACCTTATCCCTGTGTCCTCATGTGACGGAGAGAGCTCTCTGTTCTCTCCTTGTAAGGGCACTAATCCCATCATGAGGACCCCACCCTCATGACCTCATCTCTCTAGTCACCTCCCAAAGCCCCACCTCTGAATACTGTTGGGAGTTAGAGCTTCAACATATGGATTTGGGGAGGACGCAAACATTCAGTCTGTGACAGGCCTGCTCTTCCTCTGTCCCTGCTTTGTAGCTGGTGCCCAGTCTCTCGTCGTTCAGGAAGGGGCCCTGGCAGTCCCTTCTCATGTCTACCTTCCCTTAATGTCCTGCTCTGTCTCTTCACCCTCCTCTGTTCTTCACTCTTTTCTCTCTTCTGACAAGAAAAACCCAGCTGGAGCTAGCTGACTTAGTGAAGAGAAGCTGGGGATCTTGGTGGACCCCAGCCTGACTTAATGGTCTCGCAGCAGAGCCGGCTTTGGAGGAGCCCCGTGTCCAGGGCTTCAGAAAGGCTCAGTAGGAAACCAGCAGCTCTTTAAAGTAAATCTCCTGGTGTCAGTCTGCTCAGACGACCAAGACTCTGGGGATATCTAGGACGTAGTAACAGACGCAGAGAGTAGGAAGGGGCCTCAGGTCATCAGATCCAGGGTGTCAGAGAGCCTGGTGGGCCCCTGTCTCCTCATCTGAAAGTGGGGCCTGGCTGATCTGGAACATTCCTCCCACCTTTGTCTTTCAGCCACACAAGCCCAGAGAGCCCTGCCCACAGCCTCCAGGTAGAACCAGGTTCAGTGTGGCCTTGATGCAGCCCACAGGAAGCCAGGTTCTCCAGCTGGAAGAGCCTTTGAGATTAGTTCAGTGCCTCTCAACCTTATTTCTGCTAAGACACACGTGTAAAGGATATGTCACCTGCCTGCTGGGCATGCCTCATCCATCCATCCATCCATCCATCCACCCCTTCATTTATTCATGCTCACGGAGCACTGCTCTGTGTCAGACGTGTGGGGCTCTGAGTCACAGGGGGGGACAGGACAGACATGGCCCCTGCTCTCTTGGAGCCGAAGTTCTAATGGGGTCGCTGACGCTTCCAGGTACTGATGAGTGTTTTGACGAAAACAGAGCCGGGTCGGGGGCGCTGGGAGAGGCTGGGGAGGGTGGCCATTGGTCAGAGGGACATGAAGGAGCTGTCAGAGGAGGACTGGAGGGAGCACTTCCAGGAAGAGGAAGAGGCAGGAGAGGCCCCGAGGCAGGAAAGAACCTGGTGTGGTGGCGGAGTGCGAGGAGGGGGGGCGGGGGTCCATCCCTGCGGAGGGGCTGGGAGAGGCCTCGAGGTCAGGGTCAGCACCCTGCTTTATCTGCTTTTTATGACAAGGGATCTGTGCTTGGGGTGGGGAGGGGATGGCGTTGGGATCTGATTTACGTTTTCAGAAAGTCCGCTGGCTACCTGTGGAGAACAGAGATTCTAGGAGGGAGGGAGGCCGCCAGGAGGCCAGTGTGGGCGTTGCTGCAGGTGCCCGGACTGGAAGCCTGGGGCCAAGTGGCAGCAGCAGAGATGGGGGGACGTGGGGGGAAGGCTGGGGCGGGGGCAGGGATCGAGCACAGCTGGCTGGACGGGGGGCTCGGTAGCTGGCAAGCAGCGGTGCTCTGTCCACATGGAGAAGATGGAAGAAGGAGCGTGGCTGGGAGAGGAAATCAAGTGTGAGCCCGCGGGGGTCCCAGGTTTTCACACTACTGCCCAGCCCCCCACAGCCAAAAGCGTGCCGGAAAGTTCCGTAGAGCACAGCTCAGGGGAGGCACAGTGGCTCGTACCCGTCCAGGTGTTGTGGGTTCACCACCGCTGCCCTCACGACAGGGCGGGATTTCTCACCCTCGGTACCGTGGAAATTTTGAATGGGATCGTTTTTTCTGCGGGGCTGCCCTGTGTGTTGTACAAGGTTAGCAGCGTCTCTGGCCTCTACCCACTAGATGCCAGCTACAGCCCCGCCTCTCCAAGTTGTGACAACCACAGACGTCTCCAGACTTTGCCAAAAGTCTCCTGGATGGTGGAGGGGGCCCAGGCAAGATTGCCCCCCATGGAGAACCGCTGCTCTAAGGGAAGTGTCATTTCGGTTGAGGGCAAGGGCTGATCTGATTCCCGGCAACTAAAAGGAACTCCACTTATTTCTCTTTCCTTCGAGAAAACACACGGAACCTCGGGGGGTGGGGGGAAGGGGGTGTTGGGGAGCATCTCTGTTAAGGGGATGACCTGGCATCTGCTTTAGGTGACCGCAGATGTAACTGGTACCTGGCTCCATTCCTTTCTTAAGAGTCGTGAATTGCAGGTGACCCAGCTCACCCTGCCTGTCACGCCCCAGCAGGTGTCCACACGGGTGGGCACTGCGGATGTGGCTGGATCCTTCCACTCTGCAAGCAAAGGAAACCAAGGCTGGAGAGGCAGAGGGACTTTCTCAAGGTCACACAGCTGGTTAGTACAGAGCCGGGGGCAGAAGGAGGTTTGGGGCCGTCTGGTTAGAGCTCTGTCGGCCCAGTCTCCCTGTGGGCCGGCACCTGGGTGAAGACCAGGCAACTAGCAACCACCGTAGCACGAGGTGAGCAGCAAGAAATACAGAAGGACGAAGGGGACTCCCTCCCCCTGGGCCTTTCTCTGCTGTCCTTGCCCCATGGCATCTCGAGGGCTCCCTGAGCATCGGGACGGGGCTGGGGTCCAGACAACACACCAAATGAAGCTCCAGGGTCTTTGCAAAGCAGACGGCACCTCCCCTGAGACCCACGGCTCCCAGCTGGCCCGAGGATGCGGGGAGTGACCTCACACTTAGCCATGCCTGGCCTTGGCATCAGGCCGCCTCCTCCGCCCCTCCCCCTTCCCCGGAGCTAGGATGGAGGCAGGGGAGCCGCCCTGCTGGGGTGCTGGAACCAGAGCTGTGCTTGGGTCCGAAGAACCCTCTGACTGTTTCTGCTCCCCAAAACATCAGGACCTCTCCATCACCCCCACGTCTACCCACCCCAAACTTCTATCTGTCCTTCAAGTCAGCGTCCTCCGTAAAGTTAACCCCAGCTCTTTCTTTGGGCTCCTTGAGCATTCTGTCCCCCAGCTGCAAAGGACCTCACTGCCCACGGGCTTGAAAGGGCTTTGGATTCTAACTGGAGCTGCTCTCGCCCCTCCCCCGCTCGTCACTCCCCTCCCCCACCTCCGCGATTGCAGAACTAGAGCAAGGTCCCCACTGTCACAGCATCCAACCCTCTGTGCCTCGTACCTCACCAAGCCCACAGAGGCAGAGGTGCCCAGCAAGTGCCGTTTATGTGTCCTCCCCCCACCCCACTACAACCCCCTGCCCCGCCATTGCCCCATTTACAAAAGAGTGTGCAGAGGCCCAGGGGAGTTTCTGGACTCAAGCCCAGCTCCAGAGCCTGGAAGGAAAACAAATGATTAAAAATTGTTTGCCTCCCTAGCTCCCCTGCCATCAGCCTGTCACCTCCTGGCCCTGGGGAGACAGACAGGGGCTGCGCGCTTGTCTCAGCTCACTTTCCCCCACCTGCGTTAGTCCATGTGGAAGTGGCAGTGTCAGGTGGCTCGCACTGAAGTCACATGGGCCTCGGTTTGAGTCCAGGCTCTGCCATTAGTCAGCTGTGTGTCTTCAGATAAATTAGCTAACCTCTCTGAACTGCAGTTCCTTCACTGTAAAATAGAGGCATCATTGAATCAACCCCTGGGATTGTTGTAAAGGTTTTATGGGAAAATGCAGGCAAAATAACCCTCATGGTGCCTAGCATCTTGTAGATATTCAAGGTGTGATTGCCTTCCCCTTATTTCCATATTTCCTGAAACTTGGAAGTTTACCCAGAAAAAATAAGTCACCCAACCTTTGCAGCTCAGCTGAGTGGGGCCCCAGGTCAGCTCATGGGCCTCCAGGGTCTGGGAATGGAGGAAGCTGAGTGTCCCCGGGGATGTTCAGGCCACTGTAGAACGTGGTGTTCTTTCATCACCTCTCAGAGGCAAAACCACACTGACTGGCTTCTGGGAGCCACAAAATCAGAACCAAAAGGCTCTCGATTAAGAGTTGAAATAGGGTCTAGCACCAAGGCAGCGCCCAGAGCGCTGATGGCGGCCACCCAGACTGCGCTTCCCCCCATCCCACTTCCTGGCAGGCACCGGGGCTACAGCTGTGACCTCCAGTGTTGCGGGATCAGGGCTGTGATAAAGGAGGAGAGGGTGCCGGGTGTGGAAACATTGGGGCAGGAGTCAGGAGACCTGTGCCTGGTTCTGGTTCTGTCACTAACATCCGGACAGTCTTCTGCGTATCCCTTAACCTCCTAGAGCCTCTGATTGCTTGGCTGTCAAATGGGCAAATGACACCTGTCTTTCCCTTCATCCCTCTCTCATCCCTCCCTCCATCCTCCGTTCTCCTTCCGTCCTTCCCTCCATCCTCCCTCCTCTCTACCTCTGTCTCCCTCTTTCCCCCTCTTCCCTCCGTCCTCCTGTCTCCTTGCATCTTGTCTTCCCCCTCTTCCCTCCATCCTCCTCTCTCCTGGCATCTTTTTCCCCCTCTTCCCTCTGTCCTCCTCTCTCCTTGCATCTGTTCTTCCCCCTCTTCCCTCCATCCTCCCGTGCCCTCCCAGGGTTGTGCGAATACCCAATGAGAGGGTACTTGGGAAAGTGTCGTGAAAAGCACGGTGGCTGGGCTCCCACAGAGGCGCTGCAGAGGGTACGGGATTTCGGGCTCATTTTCTTGGAAACACTTGGCTTGGCCTCTTTTCACCCTGACACCTCAGTGAGGACCCGCGTGCTGGTGGCAGCCTCACCCATCGGATGCACTGCTGCTGGCTACTTTGTTCTCACCTCCAGAGAGTCAGCCGGTCCCCTCTCCCACCCACTTGATCATTCGTGCTCAGGACACACTGATGACCTGCTTTGTGCTCAGCCCAGAGCTGGCCACCGCAGAGATGAGAAAAAAACCCTTTCCTGTGACATCCCCTTGGGATTCCTTATAGACCGCCCAGACCCACCCACAGCTTTCCCTCTACCTGGCTCCCAGCTGCTGTCATGTCTTGCCTGGATTCCCCAAGGAATGTCCTGACCCGTCTTCCCACCCCTCCCTCCCGCCCGCCCCCGTGCTAGCCCTTCTTCACACACAGCCAGAAAGAGCTTGGAAAAATGGAAATCCGATCATGTCATTCCCCAGCTCGATGGTCGTCAATGGGTCCACATCCCACTTGGGATAAAGTCAGGCTCCTTCCCTGATCTGCGAAGCTCTGCAGATCTAGCCCCACACACCTCTGACACCTCCCACCAGGGGCTTCACTGTACTGAAGAGTCAGGTCAGGTGATCTCTGAACCAAGTCTGCGGGATGGTTAATGGGACAGGGGCTGGGTGTGTGGCAGGGGAGTCACCGAGACCTGCGTTTGAATCCTGCTCTGCCCTGTGTTAGCTGTGTGACCTTGGGCAGATTCCTTGGCTTCTCTGAGCCTCTGTTTTCTCATCTGTAAAGCGGAGACACAGCGGTAGACACCCCCAGCCGATTGAGCCACTCCCCAAGACACAACCAAAGAGGAGTGCCCTGAGAGACTCCTCGGCTTCAGATGGGCTGAGTGCACAAGGCTGAGGGCCCCCCCTCTGCAGGGTGGAGGCGGGGCTGGCCTGGACACGGGGACATGGCAGTCACCTGCTTGATGGATGGAAACAGCTCCCCTTGTGACGGGATGTCAGGCTGTGCCTGTTGACCCCAGTGTCTCGGTTCCCTGATGGGACCAATGGCACTGGGGCCTTTGTATTGTCTGAACCAAAGTTCTAGACAAAAGAGCAGAGGACAAATTCTCTCATGTTGTTGTATATGGTGTAGGAAGTGTTACTGAGATCCTGAAATGTTGGCATTCTTAGATTTGGTGGGGAGATGGTGGCGTAGAAGGGAGAACGATCCAGAAAATTTTAAATCAAGACTGCCCTAGAGAAACCCAGACCCTAGGACAGGAATAAAGATGCAGACGTAGAGAATGGACTTGAGGACACAGGGAGGGGGAAGGATAAGCTGGGATGAAGTGAGAGAGTGGCATGGACATACATACACTACCAAATGTAAAGTAGATAGCTAGTGGGAAGCAGCTGCATATAGCACAGGGAGACCAGCTCGGTGCTTTGTGACCACCTAGAGGGGTGAGATAGGGAGGGTGGGAGGGAGACGCAAGAGGGAAGAGATATGGGGATATATGTATACATATAGCTGATTCACTTTGTTATAAAGCAGAAACTAACACACCATTGTAAAGCAATTATACTCCAATAAAGATGCTAAAAAACAAACAAACAAACAGAAAAACCCAGACCCTAATAATGGGTCACGTGCAAAGGATATAGAATGATTGGTGTCACCAGGGCTGTATTCACGCACCCTTGCGTCATTTCATGCTCTGCTGTCGCCATCTTGAAATTCTTAATGATTTTTGAACGAGAGGACCCCCATTTTCATTTTGCACTGGACCCCCCCAAAATTCCGTAGCCAGGCCTGGGTGTCCTGTTCTGTCCCCAGAGAAGACTTTGATTGGAGGAAGGGTGGGCCGGGTTAGCTGGGACTGGAGGGGGTGATGCTGGAGGGTCCTGAGTTTGCACGGAAGTTGGCAGCTGGGGGGGGGGGGGGGGAGCAGGGGGCGTTACTGGAACCACCCCTCTCTTGTTTCCTCCAAGGGCCCCCGCAAACAGCACGCAGGGCCGGGGCTGCCTTGGAGATTGGAGAGCGCCTTGTTAGCGTTTATGGGACACCTGCTGAGTGCCTGGCTTCGTGCTGGACCCTGTGGGTACAGAAAGGCCTTGGGGAGCTTACTGTCCGGTGCTGGGGAAGCCACGGGAGAAGAGGTGGCAAAGTGAGGACAGAGCCTCAGAACACATCCGGATGTCAGGGCCTCCTCCCAGGGGTTCCGCTGAGGCCTGTCTCTTAGGGTCGTCTGGAGGATCAAGTGGAAAACACTCACAGCGCTCTGCGTACACCTGCTTCGCGGTAGGCGCGAAATACACAGCAGCGCTTATGAGTGGTGTCTTGGAGGACGTCTGGTGGACGTGGGGCGGAGGGCCCGGAGCCCGGGTGCGTCGGGCTTTGAGTCCAGGCTCTACCTCCCAATGGCCTCCGACCGGCCGTTGCACCGTCTCTGAGCCTCAGTTGCTTTCTCGGCAAAATGGGTACGTGAGCAACACCTCCTGTGCAGATTTGCTGGGGGGGCCGAGGTGAGCTGTCGGCGGTCGGCCTGGGGCTGGAAGACGCCCCGGAGGCTGCCCTGTGCCTGGGGCTACGGGAGGGCCCACCGTGAGCGTGGGGCTCGAGGGGCGCGTCCAGCCCATCAGCAGCGCCCAGACCACGCTGCGAGCTGGGAGGGGAACGGGACTCCCCGAGGACATCTCAGGACACCCAGGCTTCCTTCCAGGGGCGGGACAGTCCAGCCAAAGCCGTGTCACCAGCTCGTCCGGCCGCGCAGTGGGGGCAGGGTGCCCCAGGCTTGCTTCCGCCGATAACAAGCGCACATTGACGCCGGCTCCCCGGGGCCAGCGTGCCGTTCCGGCTCGCATCTGAGCCCTCGCCCGAGACATTTGCTCGCTTCAGCAGTTTGGCATGTCATACAAAGGGGCTCTGATTTCCCCTGATGTCCAACTCCTCTTGCATGAAAAATAGCTTTTGTTATCTTTCTGCCCACGGATTCCTGCGTGCGAGTCAAGGCCAGACGCCTGGGGGGTGGAGAGGCCGCACCGGCTTAACCACTGGGAGGGTCTTCCTTCTCCCGCCAGGCCGCCCCTGTGGCCCGTGGCCGCGGCCCTGGCGATCCGGCTCCCGGGGCGTTGCCTGCGGGCCCCTGGCCTGTCCCCCACCTTCACGCTGGTCAGCTCCTCTTCCCACTCAGTGGCTGTTTGTGATGTGTCCCCAGGGTCCTTGTTTGGGTTGCCTCCATCCCCACTGTCCCCACCATCACCCCCTCCTCCGAAACCCAGCTCCTTTGTTCCCGCCCATCCCCCAGTTCTCCCCGCCCCGCCTTCTGTTTCTTTCTCTCTAACTTGTGTTTCTGATTATTTCTTCCCCTCTTCCTTTCGAGTCTGCCATACTTAAAGCACAGACGTCGTCTCCTCCTTCCTGTTCAAGGCAGTTTTTTGAAAGTTCTTGAGACATTTACTAGATAAAAATGTATTCTTTTAACTCGGCGATTATTAGGAGGGTTATTAAACATGAGGAAAATTCTATTAAATAGCAAATTGAGTGAGTCAGACACCCACAGATGTGAAACCTCTAAAGGTTATCTGGTACAAAATAGATGTGAATATGGCTATGGCTGTTCTCCGAGGCCTGAAAAAAATATTGGGAAAAAATTCACCAAAATGGTTTTTCTTAATGATGGTCATGGGAACTCTGAGTGATTTATCTTATCTCCTTCTGTCTTTTTCTCATTTTCTACCCTGTTTGGGGGGGGGAGGGCAATACATGAACCTGATATTTAATTTTAAAAAGCACCAGGGCCAGTCTCCAGCCCGCAGACAGGTGAATGGCTCAGTATGTTCATTCAGCATCCATGGTGTCTGCTCTCTCTCTCCTTAACCGCATCCAGGAACATGCCCCAGGCATCACGCCCAGTCACCTTTGGTCAGTGTTTTATTTCGGGTCGCCCCTGACTTATAACCAAATTGATTGCTGGATGAAAGCCTTTTCGAGCCATCCACCATCAAATCTTTATTTCCTGTAAGCACAATTTACACATTGGGTTTCCATTCTTAGACATCCATCTCACGTAATAAAAGTGCCCAAAGTGACTGCAACAGTAAGTGAAAAGCAAATAAAATCCAGATATATGCTCTCACAAACTTTTATCACATATGTAAAACCAAGTACTTAATATAAAAGCTTGGCCATGAAATCTTCCTTTGGGGGAATTTTTCTGCCTGAGCCAGACTGGCCAAGGTTTCTTAAAATACGAATCCAATGGAGTTTGAACAGAAGATGCTTGCTTTTTTTTTTTCCCTGAAAAATCACCCTGTGGCAAATTTAAGCATGCTCCGTTGCACTAAAAAATCCTCAAATGCTTTAAAATAAAGGATTCTTCTGTCTCAAAATTTTTCCATTGCCAATTCCATTTGTGTAAATTCTTTAGAAAAGGTCTTTGCCTGGTGGATATTGGAGGAAAGGCAGTTTCCACTGTGACCTGTACCGCCGCTGTAACCACACCCTGCTCTTTGTGCCAGTGAGTCAGGTGACAGGTCAAATGCCAGTGGATGCTGGGGTATCAGCTTCCAGGGGTCCTCGTTGCCAGGTTAATGGTCCTTGTTGCTCATTAATGCTGCTTTTAGCCATTAGCGGCAGTTGTGGTTAAGATAAAAGCACCAGCGAGGTCCACATCTGGCGTCTGTGGCTGAGACGGCCAATACTTGAACTAGAAAGTTGTTTCTCGAATCTCATCAGAATCTCTGTGCCTCTAATGGTGATGTCTGTTCCTTCTTGTTCAATCTTTCCTGGAGCTGAAAACAAAACACTCATCTTCAGCCTTGAAAGCCCTTCACCTTCTCGGAAGTGGTGTTTATGCCCGCCTTTGGTCTCCCCATCTCCGGAGGATCGGGAAGGAAATCTACCTGGTTTTCTTGCTTTTTGCTTTTAAACCTGGGTGCTTTCTCTAGCTCATTTCTGGCTTTCAGTCAGCAAGCCTTTGGGGCGTGCCTGCCGGTACAAAGGGCTCTGGGAGGGGCTGGGGTCCAGAGACCCCGAGGAGACCCTCTCCTTATCGGAGGTGGGGCGTCGAGTTGCCCACGAGCAGGAGGTGGCCGGGCCAGCCCTGCTCAGCCCTCACGGCGCCCTGTTCCCCCGACCCGGTTACCTGTTTATCCATCCCACACCCTCCCGCCCACTTCTCCGTGTAGGACCCAAAGCACGAAGGGTTATCTGGTGAGCACTCATCGTGTACCAAGCATGACATGTATTATCTCAGGAACTTTCCACATGTTATGTCATCCTAGTAACAGCCATGATTTAATACTACTTAATTATTTGTCAAACTATTCGTTATAGTCTGGGCTGTTACCTACACGGCCTTTACTACGTGCCAGGAACTGTCCCAGGTACCAGGTAGCTAGATAGACGGCTAGATAGCCAGATGGACTGACTTGGTTAATCCTCAGCCCCCCATGAGTGAGGTGCTATCACTACTTCCGTTGTATACGTGGGGAAACTGAGGCACGGAGAGGTTAAGCAACCTGCCCGAGGCCCCAGAGCCCGCACGTGTTGAGATCAGGATTCAGACCCACGCAGTCTAGCTCCAGGTTCACCCTCCTTGTCCCTGGGCTGTGACAGCGGCAGCTATGACATCTGAATATCTCTTATGTGCACAGTTTGTTTCATCTGTGCACCGTAGCGAGGGTAACACTTCCTGTGTGGGCAGTGGGGAGGCTGGGGCAGGCTTACCCGCCTGGGACACAGCCAGCAGTTGAGCCCCAGTCTCTGACTCCAAAACCCGCCCCCAGCTTTTTCTGCAGCCCGCTGCTGACACCTCCTGTGCCTGCTGCACGCTGGGGAGAGAAGCAGCCTCAGGCTCCCTGAGGAGAGGCTGTGAGTGGCGCAGGGCCCGGAACCCAGGGGCCACACGGACGCTGGGGGCAGGGGTGACGGGGGCGGAGGGCTGGATGTGAAGACAGAGCAATACCCACCCCACAGGCGCAGCCCAGGGGTTGCCAGATGCTGGCTGTGGGCCGGGCTGGCACGGCAGGCTTCTCGGAAGAGGTGGGCACAGCATCGTGACCAGAACAGAGCATGATGCCGGGCCCTGGGGCTGACTCATGCAGCCTGGAAAGGAAAGATTCAGCTGTCAGACCGAGGGCGGCTCTTAAGATGGGGTGCTCTCAGCAAAGAAGGTGAAAATTGTTCTGCTCAAGACAGCTCCTTTACGGAGGCAGTAAGTGTGCACTTCAAGCCCCCGGAACCCACGTCTTGCAGGGGATGCCACCTGTCAGCAGGCTTTCACACCCAGACTGCGATTGTTGGCACTCACGTGGTGACTCCCGGCTCACAAAAGGCAGATAGAAAAGCAGAGTCTGATCCTACTGTATGCTTCCATTCATATCAAGTTCAAATGCAGGCAGAACTAATCTGGGATGATGGAGGTCAGCCGCGTGGCTCGCGTGTGAGGGCTGCCGGGGCGTGGGGCGAGAGGGAACCTCCAGGAGGCCGAACACGGTGTCTGTGCCTTGATCTGGGTGGTAGTTGCATGGATGTGGACATACAACCATCAAGCCGCACTTAGTGTATATTAGCCTCAACAGAAATTGAAAACAGGCAAATACAGGTCTGGGGTGACAAAGACCCCTCACGTGACCTGCCCCCAGCCCACACCTGCCCCCATGGCTCCTCACCTACTGGCCTGTGTTTTCTTCAATTCTTGTCAATCCAGCAAATACTCGTTGGGAATGTGTGCGCTTACCCATGCTAAGCTCTGAGGACTCAAGGATTCATTCATTCATTCATTCATTCAGCTATTATTTTGGTGCCTGGCCTCTTGGAAATGCTGCTTGACCTGCTAAAGGAAAAAGTCTTCCTGTTTCAGCGAGTTCCATGGTTCAGAGCTGCTCAGAATGACAAGACCTCCCACTTGGACCTGTCATGATCTATAGCCTCTCCGGGAACCTTCAACACCCCTAGGGAGACCTTCTCTCTTGGCCCAGCCGCTGTGATTTTGAGAGACTGTTTGGTACCCTGCCCTGGGGGACTTGGCCACCAGCCCTCGTCCTGCCCCATCAGCCCCCAGAGCTCCGCCAGTATATGTTTTAAGTTTCTATTCAAATCCAGCAAATACTCATTGGGAATTTAAAAACCAGACCCCAGACTGAGTCATGGGCACCCAAAGATTCATTCATTTATTCACTCAACAAACATTTATTGAGTGCCTGCTACTTACCAGGCAGCCTTTCAGGTGGTGGGGAAATTTTCTTTCACAGCAGTAAATAAATAAAACAGACAACAGTACACGGAATGATTGTATCGTCACAGGAGAGACACAGAGTAATCAAGAAAAACCAGGAGCGTCAGGGTGAAGGTCGTGATGACAGAGTGGCTAGGGGGGCCTCGGAGGGAGAGCCCTCGGGGACCATCGTGTCCGGCAGAGGGACAGCAGGTGTCACGGCCCTTCCAGAGCCTGTCCCAGGCCTGAGCAGCTGAGCAGGGAGCAGGAGATGTGGGTCAGAGAGTGGACCGCGGCCACTGGCAAGGACTTGGCCATTTACTCTGAGGGAGGAGCCATGGAGGGCTTGGAGCAGAGGCCTGAGGGGCTTCCACCCGGATTCCAAAAGGATCCCTCTGGCTATCATGTTGAATAGGGTGGGGCCTGCCCTTGGGTGGCTCTTAAGTGGGTGGGGCTCTTCTGGGATCCTTAATTAAGAGAAACTTGTCATGGTGCTCTCCATTCCACAGAGAAGTCAGGGAAGGCTTCCCAGAGGCGGTGACATTTGGTCTGTGTCTTGCAGAACACGCACGAGTCTGCTGGCAGGGGGAGCTGAACATGCAGAGTCACGCATCTTCGTTCGTTCACAAGTTCATTCACTCATCTATTCATCCTTTATTCATTCAGAGGACATTTTATTGAGCACCTGGGTAAAAAGTAGAATCCAGCCCTGTTCCTCAAAGAAGTCAGCGTCCAGTAAGGAGTGGGAAGACAGAGGGACAGCCGGATCCATAACACATCCACGAGGAAACGCGGCAGGGAGCTGCAGCCGCACAGAGCGGGCGGGGGGCGGCCTCCGTGGCCCGGGGTGCGGTCACAGGAATCTTTCTGGACAACGGGTCATCTGAGCCAGTGTTGAAAGATGAGCATGAATCCACTGAGAAACAGGAAGGAGGAGAATTTCCAGGCAGAGCACCAGCATGGGCACAGGCCTCCCACATCCCAGGTCCCAAGTGGGCACTGCAGAGGCGCGGGACACAGTGTGTTCTAGAAAGCCAAAGAACTTTGGGTCTGCTGAAACCAAAGGCCAATATGGGAAGAGGCCCAGGAGCCAGTGTTAGGAGGAAGGCGGGGCCCGAAGCTGGAGTCCTTCGCACATGTCAGGGGCCTGCATTCGGCCCTCGGGCACCCAGATTCTGTGGCTCTACGACAGAAGACGGGGAGGAGGGACCCAGGCTGGAGGCAGGGAGACCTGTTAGGAAAATGCGGGGAGAGTCCAGACCAGGGGTGATGAGCCCTGAAGGAGGACAATGGCATGGGGAAGAGGATGCATGTGAGTTGCATCTTGGAGATGGACGGGTGAGCGGGGGGAGAGCCCATCACAGGGTGACCGTGGACGGTGTGTCACCAAGCAAGACGGAACACCTGGGAGGAAAGAGGACCTAATGAGCTGGACCTTATGAAAAGTCCAGCTCCAGGGCAAAAGCACGGGGCACACGAGGGGAACAGCGGGGCCCCTTACAGCAGCTGGTCTATACAAGACCATACAAGGCTCTCGTGTCTTAACTAATTTCTCCACTATTTAACTATCCCCATTTCACCGATGGGGAAACTGAGGCACAGCGGCTGACCGTAACTCTCCCAAGTGGCAGAGTGTGTAAACGGCAGGGCTGGCCCTGGGCTTTGAGCCCAAGCTCCTGACCACCAATCACACTGCGAGGCAACCCTGGGGAGGCCCCCAGCCCCGGGATGCAGGGTGAGAGCTGTAAACTTCTCTGGGGCAGTGAGAGGAGCCGTGCGGGCTGGGAGCTGTGTCTCAGCAGGACAGGGGTAGCTCCGCCCCCCAGGCCCCCGTAGGCGTGGCTTCTCACGGAGGCCTCCAGCCGGCCTCCCCACACTGGTCACGCCTCCGTCCCGCAGTGCTCGCTGGGACGGACTGAAGTGCTCAACACTCGAGAACGAAGCCGCAGAGGACCCGGAACCCAGTGACGAGAAACGCTGCAGCACGCACAGGAGCGCGTAAACAGCATCCTAAGTGAAAGAGGCCAGACGCAGAAGCTGGGGCTGCTGTAACAAAGTGCCACACCTCGTGGCTTGAACGACAGAAACGTATTGTCTCGGTTCTGGAGGCCACAAGCCCAAGATCAAGGTGTCGGCAGGCTTGGCTCCTTCTGAGGCTGGGAGGGAGCATCTCTCTGTGTCTCTGCCTGAGCTCCAGTGGCCGCCAGCGATCATAGGTGTCCCCTGGCTTTTCGACCTCCGCCTTCATCTTCACAGGACATTTGCCCTGTGTGCGCATGTCTGTGTATAAATGCGCCCTTTTTATAAAGACATCAGTCATGTGGATTAGGGCCCATCCGAATGGCCTTCTTAACTGTCTTGGCAGTGACCCTATGTCCAGATAAGGCCACATTCTGAGGTCCTGGGAGTTAGGACTCCAACAGGAATTTGGGAGGAAAGGGACACAATCCAATCCTCAACACTCACATATCGTGTTATTCCTTTTATACAAAATGTCCGACATATTCGTAGAAACAGGAAGCAGATTAGTGGTTGCCAGGGGCTGGGAGGAGAGGGGAGTGGCAGTAACTGTTTAATGGGTGCGGGGTTTCTATTTGCGGTGATGGACGCGTTCTGGAACTAGGAAACAGGGGCTTGGAAAGATTAGGTAGCTTGCCTGCAGACAGACAGCTGCTAAGTGGGTAAGATGGGATTTGCCCCGTGGCTCGTGTTCTCTCCACTACAACTGGGTTCAGGCGGACGTTTCTTTCGGGCAAGTTATTTAACTCCTGCGAGCCTCATCTTCCTCGTCTGCAAAATGGAGTCCATATATCAACCCCAGCCTCTACCCACGTGCCAGTGCAAGGAGACCGTGCACGTAAGAGTCGCTGGTACCGCCTAAGTGCTTCGCCGTTTTCATTCCTCCATCAGTCGAGCTCCATCCAGGACCGCAGAAGCCACTCTGTGTGTTTAGACAGAGGAACTGTAACGGAGGGAGAGACGACCCAGGTGATGCAAGAGCTGAGAAGCGGACGCGGGAACCGTGGGGCGCCCGGACGTGAGTCACTACAGGACGCCCTGCCGGCCGGACAGTGGCGAGACGGCAGGAGGAGGTGGCTTCGCCAGAGGCCAGGCCATTCAGCAAGCGTCTGGGTCTTGGGGGAAGCAGGGCCCACGGAGGGAGGGACTTCCCGGGAGGGGCTGGACCCCCAGAAGTGGCGCAGCGGCTGCCGCAGACCCTGCCCGAGGCAGCGGGGAGGGACGCGCCGACCCCCCACTTCCTTCCCTCACGTCCCAGGCACCCTCCCACCCCACCCCGGGCAGAGCTGCCCGGAGTCACAGGGCGAGGGGCCTGGGCGCGCGGTTCCCAGGCGCGCGGGCCTGCGGAGGGTAGACTCGCGCCTGGCGAGCGCGCGCTCGGCTGTGCCGCGGGGAAGCGGCCGGCAGCGCCCCCAGCCGCCAGCGCGCAGCCGGAGCGCACGAGCGCCGCGGGCCAGCCCCGGGCGAGGACGGCGCCCGCCTGCAGCCCGCCCGCGCCGTCGGGAGGAGCCGGCTGGGGCACGAGCACCAGGGCGCAGGGCGCCGCGACTCCGCCGGGCTGCTCAGCTGAGCCACCGGCCGGACGCCTGCGTCTTTCCGCTGTAACCCCCGGGCGCGAAAGAGGGCGGAGCCGGCCCGAACCTGCGGGGCTCGCTCTCCTCTGAAGAGAGGAAGCAGCTTTCCTGTTGCCCTCCGAGCTCCAGCTCCACCCCGGGAGGTTTTGCCGCATCTGCCTGTGACTTTGCAGCTCGGCCGGGCCTCCCTCGGGGCCTGCCGCCCGGCACCTGGGCCCGCGTCTCCCGTGGCCTCTGCGATTGGTTTGGCCCCAGCAGCTGTCGGGCAGCGGCAGACAGATCACGGTCTCCACTGCTCCTCGGAGGGTCGCCAGCGATACGGGACCTCAGCGGGGCTCCCCACGGCTCCAGGACAGTGTCCTACGGAGGCCTGGGTGGAGGCTCCCATTTCTGGGTCTGTCACGTGAAAGGCACTGAAGAGGCAGGAGACGAAAGAGAAAAGGAGGATGCTGAGGGACTTTTCCTCCCAGCATCTTTAGCACTGGGGTGCGATATGAGTTGAATTGTGTCCCCAAAAAGATAGATTGAAGTCCTAACCCTGGCAGCTGTAAATGAGACCTTATTTGGAAACAGGGTCCTTTCGGATGTGATCAGGTTAAGATGAGGTCATAACCAGGATGGGCTATAGTGCCATAGACTGGATCCTTAGTGGAGGAGGAGGGACACACAGAGGGAGAAGGCCCGAGAAGACCGAGGCAGAGATGGGAGTGATGTAGCTTACAAGGCCAGGGGCACCGAAGATGGCTGGCAAACGCCAGGAGCTAGGGAAGGGCGTGAAGCAGGTTCTTCCCTGGGTCTTTCAGAGAGGGCAGGGCCCCGCCGACACTTTGATTTTGGACTTCTGTTGTTTTAACCCAGGTTTGTGGTGCTTTGTTACGCAGCCCTAGGAAGCGAATACAGGGAAGTTAGTTCAACCCCGCAAATGGCTACCCAATTAACCAGCCTCCCAAAGTGTTGCCCAGGTCACTTTCCAAGAGTGGGGAAGCTTGAACAAAAGAAATGCAGTTTTGTGAGCAATGGTGTGTTGAGAACTCACAGGGTGGGCTGAGAAGGGATGTGGGTCGTCTCGTTGAACCTTCCCACCAGCCCTGCGATGTAGGTACCACCAGTATTATCCCTGTTGACAGTTGAGGAAACTGAGTCTCAGAGAGACGAAATACTTCTCCCAAGGCGACATGAATATTTTTATTCCTTTCTGGCTCTGTGGCTATTTTGAAGGCTGCACTGGGCAAAATGGACTTGTTTGCATGAGAGATATGTTTGTATCCTGTGCTTCTTAACAAATTACCACGAGCTTAGTGGCTTAAAACAACAGGTGGATTGTCTCACGGTGTCCACGAACTGGAAGTCTGTGCCGGCTTGGCTGGGTCCTCTGCTTGCGTCCCCCGAGGTTGTAATCAAGGTGCCTGCGGGCTGCGTTCCTTCCTGGGCTGCGCTCCTCTCCCCAGCTCACTGGCTGCTGGCAGAATTCGTTTCTTGTGCCTGTATGACTGAGGCCCCGTTCTCTTGCTAGCCGTCAGCCAGGGGCCTCTCGGCTCCTAGGGGTGCCCAGATCTCATTGTCACACGGCCCCCTGGCAGCTCACAACCTGACAATCTGCTTTCTTCCAGGCCACCAGGAGTGTCCCCCTGACTTCTCCCCTCCAGCCTGCCCGGGTGGAGCCTTACGTAACAGCACCCAATCATCCTATTCACACTGGCTGCCCACACTCGAGGGGAGCACACCAGGGGGTGGGGTTCTGGGAGCTACGTCAGGATTCTGCCTACCAAGCTCAGATGAGCTGGACTTGGAGACCAAGGCGAACTTGAGCCCTGGCTCTGCCCCTGACTTGGGGTGTGACCTTGGAGAATTTTCCCCACACCCTTTAAGTCTGACTCTCCTTGTTTACAACAGCGGGATGACAATACTATACTCCAGGGGGTGTCATGAGGATGAGATCAGTGAAACCATCAAGCGCTGGAAGTTGCTAGGAGCTCGGTAAATGGCAGCTCCCTCCCCTCCCTTTGCAAGGGTGTCTCCTTCACAAAGGAAAGCATGGGCTGGGCAGAGCACGTGGAAGGCACCTGGCCCTGGAGCCAGAAGGCCTGGCCGGGCTCCAGCCTGATCTCAGGCCCGAGTGTCTCTCAGTTTCTGCTGCCCCTTCCCCTGCTCCCAAACAGGAAGAATCACTGCAGCTTTGTCTGGAAAAGTGAAGCTGAAATGAGATCCCCAGACAGAACAGACACTTTGAGAGGCTTTCCTCCCTGTGCAGTGTGAAGCCTGGTTCCCCTCTTCCCAGGGGCCAGATCCCACAGGGGGAGGGGCGCTGTCCCCTCCAGGCGCCGAGCCAGGCAGTGGCGGCGGGGAAGTGGTGGCAGGTGTCTTTCCTCCTGCGTGATCACTCGTTGTGCATTTGGCCCCTTCAGCCCGTTCTCTGTCGTGACCCTCAGGAGAGTCTTGTACGGACCAGAGATTTCCCACCTGGACAGGGCATGGACCTCCCTGGGCAGCCCCCAGGCATTAGCCCCGGAGAGGACCTGACAGCTCCTGACCTCATGTTCATTGGTGATTCTTGGGCAAGTGGACAACCAGCAAGGCGTCTTGCCATCCGAGGGCCAGAAACTTTCTATGTTTAGGGCATGACATGGCCCTGAGGTTTTTTTTTTTTTTTTTTTACTATGTCCTGGGGAACCTGTTCTTTTTTTTTTTTTTAAATTAATTAATTAATTAATTAATTTTTGGTTGTGTTGGGTCTTCGTTTCTGTGCAAGGGCTTCCTCTAGTTGTGGCAAGCGGGGGCCACTCTTCATCGTGGTGCACGGGCCTCTCACTGTCGCGGCCTCTCTTGTTGCGGAGCACAGGCTCCAGACGCTCAGGCTCAGTAGTTGTGGCTCACAGGCCTAGTTGCTCCGCGGCATGTGGGATCTTTCCAGACCAGGGCTCGAACCCGTGTGCCCTGCATTGGCAGGCGGATTCTCAACCACTGCGCCACCAGGGAAGCCCGGCCCTGAGGTTTTGAAGCGAAGAGAAATCAGAGGTACCAAGACACAGTCTGCAGGCCGAGCTTTCTGGCCCACCTCAGAGGAGAGTTCCAGGCTGAGATCCCTCTGTCTGCTCACATCTCCAGCCTCACGTCCCTCCACGCCTGCTAGAATGCCATGGGGCCCTCCCCGAGGGAGCTGCCTGCCCACCCAACTCTGTCCTCAAGGCTCACCTAGAGGCGGCCTTCCGCACGAAGCCTTAACCGCATTCATTCATTCATTCATTCGTGCATTTGACCTAGCACTGATTCCCCCAAGCACAGGGTGTATATCAAATAAGAAAGTCCTCCCAGCTGCACAGAACGGACCCAGCCCTGCCACCATGCCCATCTTTCTCAGACTGAGCGGTCTGTGTTCAGAAGCCAGCTAAAAGCAGCCCTGCCACGGGTGGGTTGGGAGAGGGTCAGACAGAAACCGCTTGTGTGCACCCCTCTGAGGCCCCCCCAAGGCTCCCAGAGCCTGACGTAGAGACCACCGGTCTAGTGGGGGCTTCCTGAACAGGTGACAGCTGGGAGGGGGCTGTGGTGTTTGCATTGCTTTCTCTCGACAAGATCAGCACCAAGTGGGCTTACCCTGAGGCTTCAGAAGCCAAAGCTTCAGGTCCTGCCTTGCAGGGGCCCTTCCTAGTCCCGGATTCTAACTGTGTATGTGTAATTGTGTGTTCTTTTTCTTTAAGAGGGCCTGTCTAATTACACAAACTTCAGGGCCCAACGAAATCTGGTTCTGTCTCAGTTGGGCCGTAGATGGAAACGTGACCCACGCAGGACCCTCTGGAAGATGGGGTCCTTGTCTGTGGCGACACCAGGAGGCCGTTTATGGAAGAAGGTTCAGGGGCCCAGAAAGTACATGCACCCCTCTGGGGGGAGCCCGCTGTCCCCCAGAAGGTCTTCCTAAATCCTGTTATATGGGGACAGGGATGGGGGCTTCTGACACTGAAACAGGGCCGGGCTCTCTGGATGGAATCGGGGGCGCCTCCTGGCCGAAGCCAGCCCGCTGGCCCTGTCCTCACTGCCCCCAGACCCCAGACCAGGCAGGATCTCCCAGCAAGGACTGTGGGTCTTCCCTCTCCCTTCTCTGTTCTGCGGCTCCCCAGACATCTGGAAAACACCTGGCTGACCTTTCCGACTGCAGCTGCCGTCCTGATCCCCATCAGCAAACGGAGCCCTCGGAACCTGGCTGCCTCCGACTCCCGCAGGGAGACCCCCGAGGGGACGCCCGGCCCCACGTGTCAGCAGCTGGCCTGGGGTCGCTGGCCCGGGCATGGACGGGTCAGGAGAGATCTCGGGCCGGCCTCGCAGCCCAGAGGCTGCCGGGCTGGGTTCACGGGGGCCGCGCTGCGCCGCTTCCGGGCTCGGCATTTGCTGAGTGGTTTCCCGTCATTTATGAATGAGCGTTGGCAGCAGCCTGTGAGTTAGGGCTCGTGGGAGTCGTGGCTCTGACAGGCTGGGCAGGCCGGGCCGCCTGCTGCCGGGGCCTTGTCATCTGCCCCGTCTGCTCCTGCCTGCAGGTCGCACCCGAAGTGCCTGTCCGCGCAGAGCAAAGCGCATGCGCTTGGGGAAGAAGGCAGCGTCTCAGCCCCGCTGGGGCTGGGCTGGGCCCTGGGCGGGTGCACGCCCGTCCATCCACCACCCCGCCATGGTCGTCCAGCTGGAGCTTCCGGGCACCCACTCACCCACACACCTGTCCACACACAGGCAGCTGGGCACGTCCTGTCCGTCGAGGACAAAAGCGTTTTAAGGTTGGGGCTAACGTTACAAAGTGCTTTCCCTCTCGGCGCAGGCGCACGTGGAGAAGCCAGATCAGGCCCTGTGCCGAGGTCCTCCCGAGGACCTCATCCGCATCCGCGGAGGTGGGGCCTGGGATTATCCAGGCCGTTTGGAGCAGGAAAACAAGGCACAGAGGAGTTAAGCCACTTGCTGAGTATGAACAGTAATAGACTCAGCTGACTGCCAAATTGGCTCCTCCAGTGGCCGGGTCCTGGTGAGCCCTGAGCTGGGTGTCATGTCAGTAGAAAGCATGCACTTTGGAACCAGATATTTGAGTTGAAGTCCTGGCTCTCTCCACTTGCTCTTCATAGCACTTCCTGGGGCCTCAGTTTCCTCCTCTGTAAAATGGGGACAGGCAGTAAGTAGAACAGCAGCGTGGCCGGGGCCGCACGCCCAGCTCTCGGCTTCCCTTCCTTCTCAGAGGCCGACAGGGGGCAGAGGGTGAGTGAAGAAGTGATATTTCCAGGACGGGGTGGGGGTGGTGAGGAATGGGGGAGTCAGGGCATCGATACGAGGAGGGTGGGAATAGTCTCCCCCCCGCAGATTATCCAGAGATTCATGGCCTCGTGAGCGCCGGTGGTGAGAGCGACTTTGCAAAGTACTTTAGACTCCATCTGACATCTTTATTTCTCTTTAACGAATTTCCCCTGAGGGCGATTTCAAATCAAGTTTATTCTGGTATCTAAAGGTATAAAGGCCATAACTCAGAGGCATTAGATCTAAAATATTCAGGCCTCCACGGCTGTGCTGCCCTGGGTCGAGGCACCTGAGCGAGCTTCATTTTCCGGCCGTTACTTGAAGCCTGGAAGTGGGTGTCGCGGGCTTCTGTCCACAGACGGGAGCGGTCCTGCCAGGCGCCGAGGGATATGCCTGCCGTTCCTGTTTCTGGATCTGGGTCTCAAGGTGGGGGAAACGGCTCACTGAGTGGCCCGCGCCCTGCCATCCCGGGGCGGCTTCTCACGGTGCCGGCTGAGAAAGGGGAGGCATGGGGAGGGCAGGGTGGGAGGACCAGACCCTTCCAGACCTGCCAGGGTCGGGATTTGTGAGTCCACGCCTCTCCGTGGGGGCCAGCGTTTCTTCTGAAACATCAAGACTCTAGGATTTAGGACAGTGTGTGTTGTGTTGAAAATGGGATCCAGACAGACCTCGGAGTTTTTCCTTTTTCCTGCGGCTCTCACTTCAACCTTTGGTTTCGGAGTGAATTAAAATGGAGCTTGTCTGACAGCCGGTCACGCTGGATCACAGCGGTGGTTCTCAGAGGGCGGATCTCCAGGGGATCCTCCTCTAGAACAGTCACATTCACCATGTTACCCTCGGTCGCGCTTCCTGCAGTGAAGTCTTGGCCCAGGAGGGTCGATGACAGCAGCGCTTTGACTGGCGTCTCATGAGCAGACACTGCAC
The DNA here is from genome assembly GCF_949987535.1 of Balaenoptera acutorostrata. Classification (NCBI taxonomy): domain Eukaryota; kingdom Metazoa; phylum Chordata; class Mammalia; order Artiodactyla; family Balaenopteridae; genus Balaenoptera; species Balaenoptera acutorostrata. The sequence continues at coordinate 63,789,910 of NC_080083.1, forward strand.
ACGTCCTCCCACGGCTTCTCAGGACTTGTTGTGGGGCATTCTGGGGGCTTCGCTGGAGGGGAAGACAGGGCAGTGCAGCGTGGGTGCTCTCTCCACCCTCCCACGTGGGCCTGGAGCCAGGGGGCCAGGAGACAGCAGTGCTCCCCGACTTCCCCAGCCCCATGGAAGCCCCCTTGGGCGGCAGAAGTTCAGTGCAGTTTCGCCAACATGAATCAGGCACCTGGGAACAGGAGCTGGAGGTCCAAGGACAGGTGAGTCTCAGACCTGTTGACCTTCTGGCTCGGGGGAGACACAATTTCAATACAGTGCAGAACGCAGCAGTGATGGGGGAGTGCGCGGAGCATTATGGCTGCTCAAAAGGGAAGGGAAGCAGGTCCAGGAGGGCTTCTGGGAAGGGGCGGCGCTGGCCCTGATGACCCGGGGAGTGTACAAGGCGGAAGGGGCGGGGGAAACTCCAGGCCAGGGAGAGCCGGAAGCGGAGCATGGCTCGGCAGAGCGTGACGGGAGCGAGGACCCCAGTGCAGTTGCTGGAGGGTGCAGCCAGCAGGGGACGCAGGGTCCAGAGGGAGCAGCCCGAGGTGGCCGCCGTGCCCGAACTCCATCCCGGGGGCCCCGAAAGTCGCCGACGGCGCTGTGGTCAGAGTCCCCGCGGCAGGAAGTTTCGAGGGAGGCTGTTCAAGGGTGCCCGTTAGGGGAAGGCCGTGCAAGCCCAGCCCCGGCGAGGTCATGGGGGTGCAGGCGGGGAGGGGTCAGAGGCATCTTCAGGAGGTGAAACTGCTGCAAGACTGGCTGGTGGATGAAACGCAGGCAGGAAGGAGAGCGCCCCCCAGCGGGCGGGGGCAGGAAGACAGGGAGGAGGACGAGGGTCGCCCAGGGCAGGGCGATGGTCTGGTCCCTGTTGGACATCTGGGTGGCAGTGTCCACCTGCTGCTGCAGGCTGGGTCTGAAGTCAGAGAAGCTGTGGATGGATGGGGGACCGGAGCCCCCAGGGCGGTGGAAGGTCACCCAAGGACTGTGAGCACGGGAAGTGAGGGCAGCAGAGAAACTCCGACCGCCGCCCCCGCCAAGGGAGGAGCCCGAGAAAGGGCCCGAGAAGGACCATCTGGAAGAAGTCGAGAGAGCGCGGCAGAGAAGGGCCATGGAAGCCAGGAAGGGAACCACACCCGGGAGGAGCTGCCAGGGTCAGGGGTGTTGAGCCCCTCGCTTGACTGGTCAGGGTCCAGGACACTCGAGGGTTCCTCTGGACAGAGTGTGCCGGGGGGCGGGGGGCGCGTCCATCCGGAGGCCCCTGCGTTGGGCGTCCCAGGGTCAGGTCTCACAGGCATGTTCACGTGTGCTTTCCTGAGTCCCGATCGGTTCTGGTCCTTCCGGTCTGTGCCTCCAGAGTGTCCCCCTAGGCAGGCAGCTCCTTGCCAGCAGCAGCATGGGGTTGGGCTCACCTGGGGCCCGGCCTGGGGACCTGCCCAGTCCCCTCCGTACCTCCTGCTCCAAGTCTCCAGGTCCCTTTCGTGTGCGTCCTTCTCCCTCTGGGGCTTTGCTTCCCCCAGAACCCTCCTGCGCACATTCCCAAGAGACACACCCATCACCTCGGTCCACTTGGTGCCTGCCTGACACGGAAGCCAGTGAGAGGCAGCCCTCCTGAGATGGCCCGGGGCTGGCGGGACATTCCACCATAAGGCTGGGCCTCCCTCGGCCCCTGCCGGGCCAGCGGGTGCCCGTGCGTATTACCTAGCACAGCCGCCCCCAGCCTTTTTGGCACCAGGGACCGGTTTCGTGGAAGACAGTTTTTCCACGGACGGGGGCGGGGGGTGGTTTTGATACGAGGCTGCAAGCAATTGATTTATTGTGGCCTCTGTGCAGTCACACCTCTCAGCTAATGATGATCTGCATTCGCAGCCGCTCCCCAGCGCTAGCGTCACCGCCTCAGCTCCGCCTCTGATCATCGGGCATCAGATTCTCACAAGGAGCGTGCAACCTAGATCCCTCGCACACGCAGTTCACAGTAGGGTTCGCGCTCCTATGAGAATCTAATGCCGCCACTGATTTGACAGGAGACGAGCTCAGGCGGTAATGCGAGCGATGGGGAGCGGCTGCAAATGCACATGAAGCTTCGCTCGCTCGCCGCTCACCTCCTGCTGTGCGGCCCGGTTCCTAACAGGCCACAGACCGGTACTGGGGGGTTGGGGACCCCTGATATAGAGAGTGTGTGGATGGCGGTAGGGCTGAGTAGTTTCAGGATTTGAGGGGTGGCTGCCTGCGTCCTAAGGCCAGCTCTGGGCAGCCCTGGGCAAGTCACTTAACCTCTTGGGGCCTCAGTTTTTTCATCTGTAAAATGGAGTCGATGATAATCGCAGCCGGCACAGGAGAGGGTTGTGGTGAGGACCAAGCTGCTGGGGATGCTGGTAGTTGTCCTAGTAACGGGGGTAGTTAGCATGGGAGCAGCCGCTTGACCCCCGAGGGTCCCCTCTGCAGACTTCTGTCCCGTGTCCCTTGTGCAGACGTCTGGTAAGAAGCCAGAGCACCTGCAAACTGTTAGGCTGGGGGAGGCTCCAGGTTCAGGCTGTCTGAAAGGTGCCCTCTGGGGAGCAGGGCTTTCCGTAGATGATGGAAGGAGAGGGCCGACTCCGCCCCCGACTTTCAGTGGGCCTGGGACGGAGTGGTGAGTAATAGATTGAGAAGCCCCCAGAGATGAGATATAATTGAGTTATGTCCAGACACTGACTGCTTCCTAATGAGGTGATGGCTGGGACTCCTCCCCACCCTGACCCCGGGCTCCCTCTGAGCAGAATCCCGCTGCATTCCCAGCCTCTTAGCCTTTTCTTTGTGTCTCTCGACAGCATTTCTCTTGCTTAATGCTGGGGAGCTGCACTAAGGCTTCCCGTTAACTTGTATCCTCCCCGTAAATGGACTGCTTGACTCACACAATTGTTCTGCTCTGTTTCCGGGCGTTTCTCTGTCATCCTCTTGCTTCCAACCAGCCTGGACCTGCTGTGTCCCGGCCCACCAATGCCCCAGCCAGCCCTGCTGGGCCCTGGAGGGAGGGAAGCTGGCTTTTGCAGTTTGTTTGCTTTCATGCAAGCAAAAGCCCCAGGCCTCAGCTCCAAGCCTCCTGGAGGAATGGGAGGGAAGGTAAGCTGTGCCTGGGAATGAAAGGGCCTGGGGCCGGGGCAGGGCACCTGCCCTGGAACCCGAGCCAGCAGCAGAGACAGGGTGCGGGTGTGGCCTCGGACCCGCTGGGAGGGGCACAGGACAAGTGAGGGCTGGTGGCCAAGTGTTCCAGGCCCTGAGTCTGGGCACAGCCAGGAGGAAGGGGGCACAGCAGCCTGGGAAGGCCACTGCGAGGGGGCCAAGGCTGCTTTCCCCGGGGGGCAGGGGGGTGGTGACTCTGAAGATGGGCAGGGCATACCCCCTCTCTGCCCCAGACCAGCAGGTGACCTTGGGTGAGACTTTGTCCCAGAGCCTGGTTTCCAGCTGCTGCCCTGTCCCCGTCCCTGGGGAGGGACAGACCTTCTGAGGATCCCACCTGATGGCTGGTCTGACACTCTCCAAGGCTCCCTCTGACCCCGAGGACCCGCCACCTCCCATCTCCTCCCCGGCCTCCGCCTCCAGACACTGCTTGGCCTCCTCTCACCTCCTCAGACGCACCCCGACCTCCTGACCTCTCGCCTCTGGGCCTTGGCAGTGCCGTTCCCTCTGCCTGGAGCGTCCGCGCTGCCTTCGCGGTCATCCTTCAGGGCTCAGCTCGAGTGCCAGCTCCTTGGGCAGCTTTCCTGACCCCGTTACGGGCTCCCCAGCACGCTGGTGCCAAGTCAGAGATTCTGGCCGACGCCCCGCCGTAGCCCAGCGCCGCCGGGGGCCTGGCACGTGCAGGCCCCAGAGTGTGGGTGCAGACTTGAATTGAGGGGGGCTGGGCGTCCACAGCTGCTCTGCCAGCATCGGGGGTCCTCGTGGGGGGCAGGAATGGGATGGACACGCTCTCTCTGGCTCCGAAGAGAACGGAAGGAACAGGGTCCAAAATCGTGACGCCTTCCCCGGAAAGTCGCCGACAGTGGGCGGGGCACAGGCCGGACGTTGGGTGCTCTGGGGGTTGGCGACAACGGATGGGGCGCGGGGTGTGGCTCATTAGCCCAGGTGCTCCGAGTCCGGTCTCAGCCCACGACTTGGTGTCTCCTGACCGAGTGCCCTGGCAGCCCCCGTTCCACCAGGTGAGGGAGGATTTGAACCTGGCACTCTGGACTGCAGGTGCCGGTCTTGAAAACTGGGTTTGAACCCAGTCTCTGGCTGCCCAGGAGGAGCTCCTCCCAACCTGGGGAGACTCAGGAAGCGGATATACAGCCCCTGCAGCCCCCAGCCCCGCCCAGACTGTCAGAAAATGCTGGTGGTCGGTGGGCAGGTGTGTGCTTTCAGGACACTGGCGCTGGGGCCCCGGTTCCGGAGTCAGCCCGGGGCAGGTGAGAATCCGGCTCGGCTGCTTGGGGCTCTGCTACCTTGGGGAAGTTACCTGCCCTCTCAGAGCCTCAGCTTTCTTGGGTGTAAAATAGGTTCCTAGCAGCTCCCATTTCATAGGTTATTTTGAGGCGTAAATGAGAAAATGGAAAGAGCTTAGCACAGGGCTTTGCAGGGAGTCGGTGCCCAGGGGGAGCCAGCCCTTGTCTGTCAGTCCATTGGCCATGGGCCTAGGGGGCAGCAGTCATCTTGCTGGGCCTTCTAAGGGTTGGGGGGCTTTGCACATTCTGAGCTGCAACGTCACGGGCATATGAGGACAAGGAAGAGTCCATGTCAGTCCTACAGGATACAGAACTGGCCTGCTCCCCTGTGATAGGACCAGCTGCCTCTTTGTCACTAGAGCAGGGCTGATTATCATAATAACAGCTTACATGTTGTCCCAGGCACGGTGACATTTACAGACTGCATGAACTTGTTTAATCCGCCAAACAGCCCTCTGAAGTTTTTCCCGTGGATGATCCCCATTTCACAGATGGGGAAAATGAGGCACAGAGAGATTAGTTAGGACCCAAGATGACACAGCTAGTAGGTGACGTCAGAGCCAGGACTCGACCCAGCAGAACGACTTCAGAACCTGCCATCTCCGCGGTCTCTAGCGCTGGGATGATCGAAAGGTATCATCTCAACGCGTAGCCCCTGCAGGGAGCACCGCATTGAGAAGCCTTTAGACCGTGATTAAGGAGAAGACTACTGTTATGGATTCGCAGAGTCTGCCGTGGGCTTGGGAAGGGAGGACTCAGCTCTGTGCAGGCCACTTGCACGTCATGAACCACAGCACTGCTGACATTTTGGGCGGCATCGTTCCCTGTGGGCTGGGGGTGGCCGTCCTGTGTGCGCGGTGGGGTGTTTACCAGCAACCCTGGCCTCCGCCCACTAGCTGCCAATAGCACCACTCCTCCCTCCCCGCCAAGTTCTGACAATCAAAACTGTCTCCAGACATTGTCTCCTGAAAGGCACAGTCTTCCCTGGTTGTGAACCCTTGCACCAGAGCAGGCAGTGGGGACAATGGACCAAACAGCACTGAACTTGGAGTCCAGAGACCAGGGTTCTAGGCTTGACTCTGGCACTAACCAGCCTGTCACCATAGAAATGGCCCTTCGTCTCTCCAGGCATCAGGTTCTTTATGTGTAAAGTGAACAAGATGAAGTAGATGGTCCCAAGGGTTCCTTCTAGAAGTTTGTAATTCCATACTATGATCCTCCTTCCCTCACCCAAGCCCTTCAGTTAAAACTCTCAGGTTATTAAAAAAAAAACAAGAAAAAAAAAAAAACTCTCAGGTTATTGGAACATAACTTTCCAGAGATCCACAGAGCCAAACCAGCAGAAAAGCCTGCAATCTGCAGTGAGCTGCTTTGCCCCTTGGAGCTTCATATTTGCTCATTAAAGGGAAGAAACAAGAAGAAAAAACCCTGAACCTTGGTATTGAGATTTTATCCAAGCAGCAGTTATCAAGCAGATTCAAGTAGAAAAATCACGGAGACAATAAGCGCACACCCATTTCCCTGTGTTAGGAGAGAGAATGAGCTCTCGGGGAAATCTCCCCGGCTCCGTTCAATTATGAATCTCGGCAGGAAGCCTGGAAAATCCTGGCAGCCCCGGAGCGAAGGGTTGAAGGAGGTGTGAGGCTGGAGAGTGAGACAAGGGACACGGATGATGAGAGAGGGAGGCCAGGGTCCCGCCTGCAGCCAAGCGCCAGGGAGCTGGGCTGTGAGGTGGGGCTCTGGGGTCCTCACAGCAGGCGTTCCTTGAAACAGCAGCACGTATATGGGAGGAGACTTGGGTCCAGGGCTTGGTTCGTAGGCCACCAGCAGGTAGGAAGGCTCTTTTTTTTTTTTTTTTAATTTAATTAATTAATTAATTTATTTTTGGCGGTGTTGGGTCTTCGTTTCTGTGCGAGGGCTTTCTCCAGTTGCGGCGAGCGGGGGCCACTCTTCATCGCGGTGCGCGGGCCTCTCAGTATCGCGGCCTCTCTTGTTGCGGAGCACAGGCTCCAGACGCGCAGGCTCAGTAGTTGTGGCTCACGGGCCCAGCCGCTCCGCGGCATGTGGGATCTTCCCAGACCAGGGCTCGAACCCGTGTCCGCTGCATTGGCAGGCAGACTCTCAACCACTGCGCCGCCAGGGAAGCCCGGAAGGCTCTGTTTAATGGAGATGGAGGAGAAGCCACCACGAATGGGAACATTGTCCGTGCTGGTCACACACTCTCCCCTTATTCCTCAAGGCAACGGCGCCAGGTCTGTGGGGATCCCACTTTATAGACGAGGAGAAAGGAAACGACCAACCGACCAGCCCAGCGAGCGTTTTCCCAGGTGACGGTGGTCTCAAGAGGCTGAAATTCACAGGCCACGTGCTTCCACGTGGGAACCTGGGGGCTGACGCTCGGCATTGCCGTCCCCCGGTATCCTGTACCCTCTCTCCCCGGGGTTCCGTGGTCGCCCAGAAACCTGCAGTCATTTTCACGTCTTGTAAAAGCATCACAGACCTGCCCTGAGGAATGAAGTATGACCTGGGCCCTCGAGAACTGGGTTGGAATCTCTGATGAAGGTGCGGCTCGTTGTGGGTCAAGCTCTCCTGCAGGCAAAAAAACAACTTCTTCTGACTGAATCCCAAAGGAAGACTTTACTGGGAGTGTGTGGAGGGTCCCAAGGGATTAAACGAGAGTAACAGCCAAGACTGAAAAAGGGGAGAATCTTCCGTAACTGGCCTCATGGACCACCAAGAACTCCCCATTCATGAGCACCCCCAAAGTCTCTGTGCCCTTGGGTCTCCTCTGCTTCTGATCCAAACTCCAAACTCCTGATAGTACCTCTGATTGGTCCAGCTCGGGCTGGATGTGTGCCCAGGATCCCTGGTTGGGGCAGGGCCATGCGAAGCAGCCGCTGGGAAGTGCGGGGGGCACTCTGTGAGAGACCCATTCCCAGAGCAAGGGGCTCCACGGGCATACCCCAGGGGGCCATCAGAGCCTCAGGATGGGCTGAGCACCGGCAACGGCCCGCCCTTCTCTCCCCATCTCCTGCCCCAGCCCCCCTGTCTCAGCACAAGAGCCTTAGAGTCCAGGACCTCGAGAGATGCCTCTATTTACCAGACTGTGATCTCTAGGTTCTGGGTTTACAGAGACAGAATTTGGGGACAGAAATCGTCTCTCTGTGAATCCCACCGCCTGGGGGCAGGAGCTTGCACCGCAGACCCCAGTCCCCTGGTGGACACCGACCAGAGTCCAGCCCCGTCGAAACGGGTACCATCTTTCTCCTGTTGCCGATGACAAGGGTGACTTCTTTCCCAAACCCTCCACTAGCCCCACTCCGACCGTCCCGTTGGGGGAAACGCCCTTTGGACCTGGTGGCTCCCCGAGGCTGCTGGGGAAGTTAGGAAGGATCTCGGGAGTGGGAGCCCCTGTCTGCCACCTGCTTACAGCCCGGAGCTGAGGGTGGGTCCAGGTGTCTGCGGAATCCATTCTCCCCTGCTGGGCCTGACACGATGCAACTTGAGACGTTCTCTCCTCATGACGGATGGTGAGCGAGGGGTGAGGCGGGCTGCCCCGAGGTCCCCCCCCCCACCCCGGCCCACGCTCCTGCCCGCGCGGGCCCTGAGGCTGCCACAGTCTGTCTGGCAGCTGCAGGAAGCTGCCGGCTCTGAGCCAAAGTCTAAATGTGTCCCGCCTCCCTCAACCCACCCACCCTGCGCCCACGCTCTCTGCCGGAAGCTCACTCCCCAAACATGCCTCTGGGCTCCCCCCTCGCTGCCACCCCCAGCTGCCACGCTCACTCCGCAGCTCTGTGTGGACGCAGCCCGTCCCCCGAGCTGCCCAGACACCCGTCCAGCACCAGCCCTCATTCCTGAAGCCCCCTGAACCTGCGGCTTCCCCGTAGCATGTGTCACTAGCTCCCTGTTCTGAGGTGATGTCGGCACTTCACCTCCCCAACCAGGCGATGCGTTCTTGCCGGCCGGACCGGCACCTCTGGGCCCCCGCAGGGCCTGGCATCGGTAGATGGCTACTGAATTAAAGGAAAGAGTGGGCAAAGGGTTGAATGGATAAACGACGTCTGCAGCAAAAAAAAGACCCCAAACAGATCCTAGAGGGACAGCAAGGCCCTTCAGTGACCTATGAGCTCATTTTAGAAAGGAGAAAAGAGCACGAGGGAAACCTGTCCCGGGCGCTGGGGCTCAGAGCAACTGCACAGGCTGTGAAGCCCAAGCACCTGGCCGTGGGGAGGACACGGGGGCTCCTCCCCAAACTCCACAGTCTGGTCTGAAGGCAGCTCCGAGAAACGAGAAGTTTCAAACTATAGACTTACCCTCCACATCATCACAATCGATCTTCTCAAAGTGCTCTGACCAGCAAGGGCTAGGGTTAGGGTTAGGCCCCGCTTCCGCTCTGAAAGGTGGTAAAGACATTTCCCACCTTCCCGACGAGGAGAAGCTCCCCTGACCGCTCCTCTGCAGCCGCGGATGGCGTGCTCTCTGGAACTCTGGCCTCCGCCTTCAGACCCCGTCCTCAGGCGTCACTGGATGACTGTGTACCTGGAAAGCTCCAGGACGGCAGAGACCACGCCTGTCTTGTCTCTTCTTGTCTTCTTGATTACTGATGAAACAGAAACACGCCAAAACGTAGACTGTCTGAGACGAAATCGAAGTGGACTTAACTGCCCTTGATGCAAGGTGGGTCGTCCTCTTTGGGGATGGCTCTCCTCCACAAAGGGTTCAGGGACCCAGGCTGTGCCCGTCTTGTGTCTCCACCACCCCCCGGGCTGGCGGGGGAGGCCGTGCAGACGGAGAGGTGCACCCACCTGTACAGGAAGGATGCCTATCACTTCCGCCCACTCCCCATTGGCCAGCTGGGTCCCATGGCCCCTCTACCTGCAAAGGAAGCTGAGAGATCCAGTGTAGCCCTGAGCCCAGGAAGAAGGATAGTGAGCAGATACTCTGCCACATCTGAGTCCCCAGCATCTTGCACGTAGGAGGTGCTCAAAAATGTAGTTGGATGAAGGAACTTCATAATGCATAAGGTCGTAATGCTTAACAGGGTCTCACAGGGTCACTTACAAGCCAGGGAGCTAAGGCTCCCCCAGGAAAGTCCAGCCCAGCCCTCGCTGCCACTCCAAGCCTGGCGGTTCTCTGCAGGAGCCCGGGGGAGAGGCTTCCCACAGCCTGCCGCCTTACAGCTGGAGAGAGGCCAGCCCTCAGGAGAACACCAGCGTGTGCCAGCCGGGAAATCACAGTTATTAGGAGGTTCTTTGGAGATAAGCACGGAAGCGGAGCGATGATGAGGGGGCGTTCAGAGGGGGAATTACAGGGAGCTGGAGATGGGGCGGGGCCGGGGAGGCCTGGAGCCTGGCTTTGCGGCGGCAGCCGGGAGCACGGACGCCTGGCCAGTCGCGTCTGCGCCTAAGCCGGTGTCACGGGCTGAGTTGCGTCCCTCCAAATTCGTATGCGGCAGTCCTAACCCCGGTACCTCAGGGTGTGACCGTGTTTGGAAATAGGGTCTTTATAGAGGCTAATCAAGTTAAAATGAGGTCATGAGCATGGGCCTGGTCATATATGAGTGGTGTCCTTGTGAAAAGGGGGAATTTGGAGACAGACAGGCGTACAGGGAGAACGCTGTGTGAAGGTGAAGGCCGAGATCGAGGTGATGCTTCTACAAGCCCAGGATGCCAGTGGTGGACAGCACGCCACTAGGCGCTGGGGACGGGGAGCGGTGCGGAGGATGATCCCCGAGCCCCGGGAGGGACCACCTCTGCCCGCACCGTCTTCTAGGACTTCTGGCCTCCAGAACCGCGAGACCGTGAATGCGTCTGTGGTGCTTTGTATCGGCAGCCCCCCTGCCTCCCTGTGCTGGAATGGTCGAGGTCACCTCCACCCTGGGCTCCGGTCCCTCATCTGCAGACACGTCTAAGACCAGGAGCCAGGGTCTCCCCCAAACAGGCGCACCGCTCGCCGTCGTCCTGGGCTGCCCTTTCCGTTCGCACCTGCCTGCCGCCCTCACCCAGGCAGCTCCCTTCAGGAGAGGCTGCCGCTCAAGCCTTCCAACCCCGTCGCCCTCCTGGCGGCTGTGCGGTTAGGCCCCATCTCCTCAGCCTCCCTGCGGGACCTCCACTGCACCCCCACGGCCGCTCTCCCCCCAGGCCAGGCCACCCGGGGCTCCAGAACACGAGGCCGGCCTGCCTGTCCACTTCTGCCCTTTTGCGTATGCGGACCCCTGTAGCGCCCCTCTATACACATCAGCACCTCTGGAAAACCCTAAGCTGCCACCATAGCCAAGCTCTGCCCTCGCGCCCTCCTCCACCTCTCCCTGACCTCTCTGTCCTGACTGGAGGGGGCCCACTCTTGAAAACCTCCACTTCCAGTGCAAGATTCACCCAGCCTCGAACCTGAGCCAGAGCCCTCGGCCCAAGACTCTGAAAGAACAGGTTTCCCACCAATAAAGAGTGTCGAGGACCCCTGTTTCCCCGTCATGCTGCAGCCAATCAGAACTACCCGTAGCCCTGAGGCCACGCCATGCCCTTCTGCCTCCCAAGTGTGGGAGGGAGGGTTAGGGCCCAGACTCTGGAGCTGGGCGGCCCTGGTGTGAATCCCGGCTAGGGCGCTTGGTAGCAAATGGTGTCAGTAATCGTCTCTGCGTCCCAGGGTTAGTATGAAGACAAAGTAAGTTAACAGATGTCAGGTGCTTAAACAGTGCCTGGCCATGCAGGTGCTAAGTAAACCTTTGATGTTATTCTTATCCTGAGGATAACACTGTCCCCTCTCCTCCTCACCCATCAGCCCAGCCCTGTACCCCTCAGCCCCCCACCTCCTCCACAAAGCCCTGGGTCCTTTCTGGCAAGGCCTGTACCCTCCTGGAAACATACAGGCCTCCAGGCCTGCCGGGCTGTTCCCGCCCTTCCCATGGGGGGTTGGGGCCAGGGGCCGGGCAGCTTTGGGGAAACACGGGGGCAGCGGAGGCTCAGGCGGGCTCTGAGCTCCTCCCACTGCCCACCTGAGACACGGACTTGGTCCATCTGGCCCTTGGACCAGGGCTGCGGCTGGTACGGACAGTCTGACTCAGGTCCAGTGAGACCTCCCTGATCTGGACTAGTTAGGACACGGCCACCTCGAATTATTATAAAGTCCAAATTGATAGCTATCTAGAACACTTAATGTAGTTTGATTATTTTCCCACACATAAGATGATTCGAGCAAGGCTGCTGGAATGTTTGGTCCACATGGGGTTCTCTCCCTCACCTCCTCTCCGGTCTGGGTGGCCTTCACCAGCAGCCGGGCCTCGTCTGGGCTTTCCCATTCCTCTGGTGACCAGGGATGTTCTGAAGTCATGAGTCTGAGCACTCCCCACAGCCCACACTGCAGAATCACCTGTTCCCCGATGCAGGCCTCCCACCGGAGCCCCGACCTCGGCTCGGAGCTCAGCCTCAACTCAGGGACAAGAGCCCAGGACCGAAACCGCCTCACATCCCTCCCCTGCTGTCCGACCGTATCTCCCCCTGAAACGGCACACCTGCAAACCCATACAGAGGGCCAACTCGACTCACGTTCACCCGTCCTGGAGCCCAAAGGGGCCTTGCTGACCGGGCCTCCGCCTGCCCTGCCGCCCGGAGCTGCCTCTTCCAAAGCCTGGAGACGCCAGTTGCCTCCTGCTTCACTGTCAGGAAACCGTTGTCTTAAAGCTAACCCAGCACTCGCGGTTGTTAGCTGGCTTCACTCCCTGATGTGTCTGGGGAGGACCCACCCTGCATCAGAGCCCTTTCCCTGCATCAGAGCCCTTTCCCGCACTCGCGAGGATTCCTGGAAGGGCGTTGGCGTCGGGTGCTTGGGAAGAACATGTGGTGAGACATCAGGAGCTGGATTCAGCAGCTGCTCTGCCATGGGTGCCCCGAGCCTCCTCTTCTCTAAAACGAGGCAGAGACGTCTTTCCTCTGCGGCCCAAGGTAGGGCCTAGTTCTCCGAGCTGGGCCTCTGCCCTGGGACTTGGGAAAGCAGGGCTTGTGACACCTCTACGCCTCTTTCTTGCATCTTCAAAGGTGTGTTTTTACAAAGATGAGGTGGGCTGATGGACCAGCTTTCATCTGAGCCCAAGCCGCGGCCTGTGTGCAGGCGGGGTGTCTCGGGTGGCCGTCCTGGGGAGCGGGCCTGGGGGGGGTGGGAGAGGGAACCCAGGTCGAGGGAAAGGCGGTGCGAAGGGCGGCCCTGAGCTGACCATCACTGGTCTGGTCCTGCCGGGACGCACCCCCAGAAGCAGGTAGAATGGGTGGGGGATGGGAACGCCTGTCCGCCGGCTGCCACCCTCCTGCTCCAAGGTCACCCCGGGGCTGGGGGGCCCTCGTCCCCCAAACCTCCAGCTCCGCAAGCGAGTGAGTGTGCGTGCAGCTCCCCCCGGGCGACCTACCCGGTACCGCGGGCAAAAAAGCAAGAAGCAACTGGAGCAGCTGAGTCGAGGTTCGGGCAGGTGATGCCACAGGGAGCTGGTCGCGGCTTTGAGGAGTGGCTGGGATAAAGGTGGGCAGAGAAGTGAGAGGTGGGCCCGGGGCGCCCGTGCGCTCAGCCAGCGCCGACGCTGCTTCCGTGCTTGGGAGGAGCGGGAGATGCCGTGCCTGTGGGAGCGCTTTGCAAGCAGCCTTAGGGATGACACGAAGATCACCATTATTATCAAGTCACCGTCCAACATCCTTTTCTCCAGCGCTCCCCTAACTGCGACCGACCTCTGAGGCGGCCTGTTATGGAGGCTTATGTCACACCCTGAAATGACTCACAGGGTAACCAACTCTTCCTGGTTTGCCTGCAACTTTCCTGGGTTTAGCACTGAAAGTCCTACGTGCCCGTCACCGCCTGAGTCCTGGGGGTCGGTCACCCTCGCGGTCTATCAGGGCGTAACCCCAGGGCGCGACCGTCACCACCCAGAGGCAAGCAATGGGGATGTTCCCCCACGGGGGCAAACGTCACCCACACACACGTCCCCCCGATGGGTCACCCACCACTCACCAGCCTCCACATCTGGGCGGCCCTGCAGTCACTTCAGACACAGCCCCATGTTTTCCCTGGAGTCAAAGATCTGGTTTCTTTTCTTTCTTTCAATAAACCTCATTGGTTCATTTTCAGACACTGTAGAAAATTTGGAAAATACAGAGAAAATGTAAAGAGGAAAATCTGAATTCACCGAGAAATGAAACAGTGGACACGTTTTAGGATATTTCTTTCCAGATGTTTCCTAGGCTTAGAGAAATACCTCTAGTATGATGTATGTAGATGAATGGATATGTTAACATCGGCACACAAAATAGTCCTAGAATCTTAGAGCAGGAGGGACTCCTTTGGGCCCAGTTCCCGAGCTTTAACAGATGAAGAAGTAACTCGTCTGGGGCCACGTGTCTCAAGAAGTCTCTTCATGCAGTGGTTCCCTGTCCCGCGAAAGGAGAGGACCCCCGTGTCCCCGGGAGCACAGGCCACGACCCCGGGAGCACTGCAGCATTCCCACTGTGTGGTCCATCTGGGATCTCCAAATTAGCCGCCCCCCTGCTCATCACTTAGCAGATAACGCAGCAAATGGCCCAATTACCGAGAGAGCACGTGTGAAACGGATGGGAAATGGCATTCTCTCTTCTCACATCAGCCATTAATTTTCTCCCCTATTAAATGCCTTGAGGCCAACACTCACAAAATTCAATTTGACAGGGATAGATGTGAAGTCCTTCAGACTAAAGGACTTTAGTCCAACTAAACAGGTTGGGGGAGGTGAGGCCACTCATGAAAACATCCTGGGAGGCCGAGTCCAGGAAGAGCGGGTCCCGAGAACAGAAGCCGGGATCCCGAGAAGAGGAGAGGCAGGGCTGTGCTCCGGGGCTGACCCAGAGCAGCGGGCGGGGCTGGGCGAGGGTCTTGGAAGCATCAGTAAAGAAACGGCTGAAGTAAATGGGGATAGTGGACCTAGAGAGGACGCTCGTTTACGGGAGGTACCCACGTTCTCTGCTCGAGGCGCCCTCCTCCTCCTCAGACCCCACTTCTTTAGACTGGGGCCGGGGGATGCGTCTGGTCCCGACGGCTGGCAGCTTGCCAGCCTCCTCTCGTCCTCGACCTCGGGCCCCACTTTTTGTGCAAACCCTGGATGGCTGGAAAACTAGCTTGTCCTTCATCCTGTTGGATACAATTCCTCTCTTCAGTGGCTTGAAGGGTTGACGCACGATAGAGGATGGTTCTTTTATTCCCAGGGATTATAAGTAATACCCGTGGATAGGGTCTTGTGGAGGCGGACAACCTCTCAGGAGCTGGAAGTTAAAGCTGTTTGGAAACAAGGCCTTGGGAGGTGGCGAGGTCCCTGTCGCTAGCTGGAGGGTACAGGGAGAGGATTCGAGTCCCTGGTGGGGAACCTGCTCCAGGGGCTTTGGAAGCGTGAGCCTGAGAGACTGCACGAGTCTCGTTGCGACAGGAAGATGCTTCTGCGGATGCAGTACACGCAGCTTCCTGAACATTGCGTGGGGGCCCCTGCCGCTGACAGAGGAGCAGGCAGGGCCAGCACGTCTGCTTGCCTTCCTGCAAGGCTGGCCCCCAGTGAGTGAACGAGGCGTGTTGCATTTCCTCTCACCCAGCAGTGCTCCTGTGTTAGTGTCCTGGGGCTGCTGGAACAGACCATCATGAACCAGGAGGTTTGGAACAACAGAATACAGTTGTCGCACAGTTCTGGAGGCCCGAAGTCCAGAATCAGGGTGTCAGCAGGGCCCTGCCCGCTCTGAGACTCTGGGTACGTTCCTTCCTTGCCTCTTCCTAGCTTTGGCTGGTTGCCCGCGATCCCTGCCAGCCCCCGACGTGTAGACGCATCCCTCCAACCTCTGCCTCTGTCTTCACACGGCCTTTCCCCTTGGGTCCAGGTGTCCCTCTTCCTATAGGGACACCAGTCACTGGATTTAGGGCCACCCTAAGTTAGTGTGACCTCATCTTAACTTGATTCCATCTTCAAAATCCTGTTTCCAAATAAGGTCCCATTCACAGGGACCAGGGGTTAGGACTCCAACATGAGTTTTCCGGGGGGGGGTGGGGTGCACGGGGGACACAGTTTAACCCAAGGCAATGCTCGTTCCTTCAGTCTGTGCACAAGAGCTTGGCGTGGAAGGAGGAATGGAGAGGAGTTAGGAAGCAGAGGAGGGGCGGGGGGGACGCGGGAGAGCGGGCTGTCAGCACGCTCTGAGCAGAATCCCCTGTGGTGGGATCCGCAGTGTGTACACACGGCCCCGAGAAAGGGAAATGTCTCTTCCTATCGTATAGTTGGATCGATGAACCATAACTACGCATGGTTACGCAGCCACTAAGAAGAATGTGTCAGAAAATCTGCTAATATGTTGGACAGTGTGATCCCTACTTAGTTTCTATCAAATAGAAAATAGCACCCTAAATGCAGAGTGGAGGTTCGCAAAACACTTTGGAAGGGCATTTGGAACTAACGTGTCTACATGCAAGCTAGTTTCAAAACCTGCTTTGTTTTCTGATCGAATATGTAAATATGTGGTTTCCTGGCAAAGCATGGTCAGTGGTGGAGCAAAAGCTTTACTTCCCTAGTCCTTGTGCTATTTCCTTCTAAGATTGCCAGCAACTTTTGGATTGGTATCAACTTATTACTTTTTATTAAAAACAAACAAGTTTTTTAAATCTATAGGTATTGACCTAGAGAAGTGTGTATACATTATTACATGAAAAAAGTAGGTTACAGAGTAAAGTGTATTGTATTATTCCTTTTTCAGAATAAGGGCTATAACCATCGTGGAAACCAGCTTGGCAGTCCCTTATAACAAACACGCAGCCGTCACGTCACCCAGCAATTACTCTCCTGGGCATTTAGCCCGGAGAAATGAAGAGTTAGGTTCATCCCAAAACCTGTTCGTAGCAGCGTTATTGGAAATAGCTGGAAACCACAGGTGTAATCGCTGGACACAATCCAGAGGTCATGAACTCTAGTACATCCGTGCTGTGGAATATTGCTCAGCAGTCAGAAGGAGCAAACTACTGATACTTACCACAACTTGGTGAATCTCGAGAGAATTATGCTGAGTGGAAGAGACTGGCCCAACAGCTTACATGCTGTAAGATTCCATGTATAGAACCTTCTTGAAATGACAAAACTGTGCAAATGGAGATCATCTTAGTGGTTTCCCCGGGTCACGGTCAGAGGCTGGGGACCGGGAGGAGGTGGGTGTGGCTATAAAAGGGCAACACGAGGGATCCTCCAGGTGGTAGAATGTTCCTGACTGTAGCATGTCAGGATCCTGGTTGGGATGTTCTCATCCGGGAAACCGGGTGAAAGGTACACGGGATCGCCCTGCAGTGTTTCTCACAACTGCGTGTGAATCTACAATTATCTCCAAGTAAAAAGATTAATTTTTAAAAAACAGGGGGAGCCTCACGCACGTGCACACGTGGGAAGACGCACAGCCGACTGTCGACCCTGGAGATCAACTCTGAAGAGCGATTATTTACTTCTTTTTCAGCCTCTTAATGTTTGACTGTTCCCACAAGCGTGGGGGACTTGGTGATTTTGTTTAGACCCGTAAAGTAGCCCCAAAAGTGTGCAGGGGGAGAGGGAAGAAGGGCAGAGGGCGCCACCTCGCCCAGCCACGCCTGGAAGACGCTTGCTCGGCATCTCCACGAACGTCCTGAATCTGGGGTGCGGCCCGCTCTGGCCATCCTGACACCAGCCTGCCCTGGGCTCGTTCCTCTGGCTCACAGGTACTCAGGGCTCTCCACCAGAGTAAGAGCCACGGAGCAAAGGGTGGGTGACGTCTGCGTCCCAAAGCAGCAAATCTCCCCTGAGCCGTCAGCGCCGGCCAAGAACCATTGAAGTGCCTTTCAGTAGCGTCTCACATGACTCTCCCGAGATCCCTAGAGGGGGCCTGTGGTTGTCCCCATTCTCCAGAGCAGGAGACTGAGGCAGGTAGCTAAAACGCTCACGCTTGACCCGGCTCAGACGACACTGTGGAAGCGTATCCCACTCAAGGCGCCACCTCTGACACCCTCAGACTGTCCCCCACTGTCCCTGACCAAACCCAGCCTGCCCAGCAGTGGCCTGGAGACCAGTCCCCGAGCTCTCTGAAGTCAGCAGCTCATGGGCCCAGCTGAGGGGAGGCTGGGGGGCAGCTGACTGGTAAACAGGAGGCGCTGCAGGTGCCCCCAGCTCGTCGAGGCCCTTCTCCCTGGGAAGGACGGGGACAGAGGCTGGCCTGGCGTGGGCCCTGCTCCCTGCACCGTGCGCTCGACCAGGAGGCCCGGCCGGGACATGGGAGGGTCAGCGAGTCGCTCAGCAGCAGCTGCAGAACGAGAACGGCCTCCAGCTGAAAGCAGGCGGGCCCATGCAGGGGTCAGCACGAGCTCCTTGTAGGGCCGGGGGGCCGGCCTGGGCGTGAGGGGTGGGCTGGCAGGACAGAGCCCGGCGCCCTGTGCCCCCCGACCTGTGTCCGCTTCTGCCCCAGGCACTCCCACACTGCAGGGGAGCAGGCGCTGGGAGAGCTGGCGGAAGATTCCAGAAGGGAGGACTGGGCAGTCCTCCTGCCGTCACTAAGCTACTCAGGGTGTCCCGCGAAGGCTACTTCTCTGAGCGGGGAGGGAAACCGGGCAGGAGAGGGTCTGGGCCTTTCCGGAAGTTTCTCTTCCTTCTATCACACCGAGTGAGGGGATTACAGTCACATTGCCGACCGTGTGCAGATTCGGCCTGTAACTTAGGAGAGATTCACAGTAACTGTGTGCTCGCGGGAGAAGGGGAGACAGACAGACAGACGGACACTGCTGCAGGGAGGTGGGCGGCAGATCTCATCCTGGCCCACGGCCCCTCTCCCTGCGCGGGTCCTTCTCACCTCTGGCCGCACTGGACTTCCCACCCTCCCCAGATACACGGCCGGCCCCAGCCCTGCCTCTTCACAGCCCCGCCTCTGCCCGGCTGGCCCCTCCGCCATCCCGCTGGGAAGGTCTTTGTCACTTTTCGAGCCTTGGCTCCGCAGTCCCCTTGGGTCCTGCTGGCCCAGGATGTTCTGCTTGAGGCCTCTTGTCCCCGTGTCCTGCTGCCCCTCACTCTCGCGGGTGTCCAGACGCGGACCGTAGCGGTGCGGTCAGCCTGGGGCGCGTCCCCTGCTGAGCGCTCCTCCTCTGCGCCCCACGCCCCATCGGAGCGGCCCTTCTGCACCCTCCACGCCCAGAGCCAGGCACACCCGGCCGGCGAGTCTGGGGCGCAAGGACGTGGAGCCCGCGGAACACTTACGCCCTTCTTTCCCTCGCTCCCCGCAGGGGTCTATAAGGGGCACTGCTTCCGCATCAACCACTTCCCGGAGGACAACGATTACGACCACGACAGCTCGGAGTATCTCCTGCGTGAGTGCCGGCGACCCCCCGCTTCCTCCGTGGGTGCAGCGGGAGCCGGTGGCGGGGAGGCCGATGGGCCCTGTGGGGGTGGAGGGGGCCGGTCCCTGGGTGCTCCCCTCCCTCCCTTTCTGATTCCAAATTGTTAGTCCAGAGGATGGAGTGTTGTTCACGGTTGCCGCGATGTGCTGGGTGTCCCGGTGGAGTTACTTGGCTGATAGGACCACGCCCGGCTGCGGCCCGGGAAGATGGAGTGAGGGTGGGGAATCCCTGCTCCCCAGGGCCGCTGTCTTCAGAGGAACTGATTGCTGTGGCTGGTCCAGAGGTCAGGACGTAGGCTTGCCCGGGCCCGGCATCCTGGGGGCTGTGACACCCCAAGCACACGGCCCGGCCAGCCCTGGACCTGCCCACCCCTCCCCACCCCCACCCAGCATTCTAGTCTTAAAAAATCAGATTAAGTCACGCGCTGAAACAGCCATTGGGTGCCAGGCAGCCTGTGGGAGAAAGTGAGGAAGGTGGCGGGATCGGCCTCGGGTATGTGGCCCTAAGTGTCTCCGGCACAGACTGGTAGAGCCCATGAGCTGCCCCTGCCCAGGTCCTGCAGCGGGGCTGGCCCCCAGACTGGAACCCGGAACTCAAAGGACAAACCCAGCCCCACACCCTAAATCCAGATCTCGTCCGTGGGCACCTCCCTGGGAGAAAGGATAGAGCCTCAGCCTGGGGAGGAACCTGGAAATGGAAAAAACGGCACCGTTTTGAAGTCATTTTCCCCTTTTGCATGAGCCAAGACGCACGCAGAGCTGCTCCCAGCAGCTCCCCCAGGGGCTCAGGCCAGCTTCATTTATGGAGAATCGATACCAGTGTCCTCAGAGGGAGCAGAGTTCACTCTGCACCTGCTTATGGATCGTTCTTTTCTAAGAGAAAGGATTTCGGTTCTGAGTCATCTAGTGAAATAGAACAGCGTGTGGTTCACCTGGAGCCTGGGGCAGCGTCAGCCTGCTCAGGCCAGGCCCAGAACCTGAAATAATTTACCCAGATCTGCCTCCCATTCCTCCTCCCTCACCTTCTCCCCTTCCTCACGCCTGTACTCTCTTTCTGCTTTCTGCAGGCCACCACTGAACCCAGCAAATGATAGTCCATAGGGCCACCACAGATGGTTGTGCAGGTTGCACACTGCACAACTCAAGGGATGTCATTTGCATAGACTAGCGTATACGTAACACTCTGTGAGTTGCATGGTGCGTGGCCTGCACAGCCATCTGGGGCGGCTGCTGGTGAAAGCCAGCCCTGACGCGGGACCTCCCCTTGTTTGCCGCCCCAGGGCAGTCAGATGGTCCCCGAGGCTCTGAGGGCAGCTTTGCTTCCCTGGTCACCTTGGGACTGCGCGGAAGCAGCTCCTGGAGAAACACGCCATTCCCTCCCCACTGCCCACGTGAACTTGCCTGAGGTTAATCGGCCCGGGCTCTGCCTCTTTGCTCCCCTGCCCTTCCCCTTCATGGTCCCCAGAGTGCTGGGATCTCTTTCTGGATGGGCCTCGTGGCACATTGGCCCAGAGGTCAGACGATGTGGCTTCCTGGGGTCCCAGCAGGAAGCAGAGGGGACGCTCGGATGGATGAAGGAAGGGCATTCAGTGAAGGACTAATTACAGAGGTGTGGGCGGGGCTGAGGGAAACCTACAAGGGGCGGTGAACACACCGCGGCTAGCAACAGAAGGACCCCGTACAGCCCTCGCCTGAACAGGTGGGAGAGGCAGGTGTGGACACTTGCGCCAGGGGAGCTGCAAGGACAGGCGGCCTGGCAGGGGCTGCGGCCTTTATGACGGAGTGCAGCCGCCTCATCCTCGTCCTCACCTGCAGGAAGGAAGCCGGGGGAGTAGCCGTCTCCCCTGCACTCTCCTCCCAAAGCCGGAGTCAGGGGACCCCGATGACCCGGCCCCTGGCCTCAGCCTCCCAGGGCCCAGAGCAGGATGGAGAGAGGTGGTCCGAGGTCCGGGAGGGGCAAACCGAGCATGTGCTGCACGCTCGCCAATCCAGCTTCAGGCTCCTGCTGTCCTCAGACCCCACCGGCGGTGCCCCGGGCAGGGCGTGAGGGCTGGGAGGGCCCCAGCAGCGATTTCCCCACATAAAATGATGGCAGCTGCACATCAGCAATCAAAGCTCATTTGGGAAGGAAATGTCTCCTCAGTTGTGCACTGCGGGGGGCCAGCGGGGTTCATTAAGGAGCCCAAGGAAGAGAAGGGGTGACGGCTTTGGGGCCTGTGATCTCGGCTGCCGGTGGAGGTGGTGGGGAGGGCAGAGCTGACTCTCCATCAGGGAGGTGGTTTTCCGCCCAGGGGCTGCAGAAACAGCGAGAATTGGCCCTGAAATTGAGCCCCGGAGTGCAGGCACCTGTGAGCTTGGAGCCAGAGGGGGTGGGCAACATTCCAGGACAGAGCAAGGTCGCGGTCACTGCGGCCATCCGGCCTGAGTTTCCCTGATTCCCTGCCATTTCCCTCTGTTGACCCCGCTGGCCTCAGGGGTTCCCGTCCCTCTTGCCCTGGGCCTGGTCCCCCTTCTCCAGGCGCCGCATTTTGGGTTTGGTGGGTGGTTTCTGTGCTGACCCCAGAGTGCTGGTGTCAGGGCTGCTGGGAGCCCACGGCGAGCCTGAGGGCGAGTGAGAAGGAGATGCCCCCCCTCTGGGCAAACACAGATCGTTGCCAGGGCCTGATGTAGCCGCAGGGCCGTGGGCTGGACCTCAGCCCCGCTCTGTGCAAGGCCCAGCCCGCACCGCGGTTGGTGCCTGCACGTCTAGAGCTCCGGGTGAGCCCACGTGGCAAAGGATGGTGCTCACGTGACTTAGGTGGGCAGGATGGACGGCTCTGGGCCAGGCCCGACCTCGGAGATGTTAGAGGCTCCAGGCTTCCCTCCCTGCAACCCCTCTGACCCACCTGCAGAACGAGGGCATCGAGGGGGACCCGGTCCCCCTTTGCGGGCCCGCACGGATCAGAGGCGCGTTTCAAAAGCCCACAGGAAACCTCCGCCCAAAACCTGCGGCTGTGAGAAGGCAGAGGGAGGAGGAGGGGGAGGCGGAGAGAAGACCTTCATTCAATGCCCGGACAAGCCCCTCTCTGTGCAGCAGGGCACACACTGGAGGGCTTACAAACAGGGAGACAAACGCTGCCTTCAGAGGCTGAAAGGCCGCAAACGAGCTCAGCTGGCTCTGGAGGGGGGCATGCCAGTGCCCCCAGGGTCCACGGAGCCGGGATTTCTCCTGGGCTGGGAGGCCGAGCTCGGGGCTCTGCTCGCGTGCCCCTTCCCTTCCTCCTGCCTCCTCTCCCAGCCAGACACTCAGGAAGGGGGACCCGCATCCCCTAGGGCCCTGCTAAGCACCTGATGTACCTCATTCCACCAGATTCTCATCACAACACTTGCAGGTAGTGTATTCTTTTCCTAAGGCTGCTGTAATAAATCACCACAAACTGGGGGGCTTAGAACAACAGAAATTTACCCTCACACGGAGTGGAGGCCAGACGTCTTCACTGAGGCGTTGCCAGGGCTGTGCTCCTTCCAAAGCCTCTAGGGGAGAATCTTTCCCGCCTTTTCCAGCTCTGGCAGCCCCGGCATCCTTGTCTTGAGCTGTATCATTCCTTCCTCTGCCTCCGCCCTCACATGGCTTCCCCCCATGGGCTCTTCTGCTGTGTCGCTTCCTCTTCATATTAGGGCGCTTGTCACTAGACTTAGGGCCCACCGTAATCTAGGACGGTGTCATCTCAAGATCCTTAACTTACTCACAGCTGCAAAGACTCTTCTCCAAATCTGGTCACACCCATAGGTACCAGCAGTTAGAATGTGGACATAGATTTTGGGAGGCCACAGTTCAACCCCTACAGGTAGGTATTACTACTCTCCCCAGGTTATAAAAGAGGGGCGTGAAGTGGTCTGAAGCTAGCTGCCCTGGTCGCCCCACCGGGCAGTGCACAGCTGCAGATCTGGCTCTGGGGGACCCTGCAGTCCGTGGACGTGCTCCTCGGTCCAGCCACCTCCTCCTCGGTGACCTCACGAGGTCCGGAGCTTCCTGGGGTGATAACGCTGGTGTTGATGGAGATGGGAGATCAAGGCTGTCACTTAAGGAGTGTGTGTTGTGAGCAGGGCCTTTGCTAAATAAGCCTGTTAGGTGTGCAGAACCCACCCTAGACGTAGGCCTGTTATGAACTGCATTCCACTACTAGGGAAACCCAGTGTTAGGGAGGCCCCACCTTGGCCAAGGCCACACAGCCAGCGTGTCACAAAGCAGGGTACCCAGGCCCACCGAAGGCAAAGCCCGTGCCCTCGGCCGCCCATCCGAGCTGCCTCTCTCGGATCCGCTCCCAGCATCCCGGAGGCTTCACGGAGACGGGGTCCGCGAGCTGTGACGAGCCGTCTGACAGTGTTTTCGTGCCTGTTGCTGTGGTCTCCCCGGTGGTGCTGAGAGGGTCTCCCCCCCGTCCGGCTGGCGGAAGCGGGGCCCACGTCCAGGGAGAGCCTGAGCGTGGGCAGATGTGCTTCCAGGCCACGTGGCGCCCAGGGGGAGTGACCAGCAGGCCGGGGCCATCACTTGGTGGTCCACCCTGCCCCACCCCAGCTCCCTACCCGCCTCGGGCCTCCAGGGCGGGATGGGAATCTTCAAAGTCAGCGGAAGGGCCTTGAGAGCTTCGGGGCCGACACCCACGGCCAGGCCGGGAGGATGGCCAGCCCCACGGCCCTCTCTCTGTGTCTCCCGCCGGCCAGGCCTCGTGCGCGCCTCCAGCGTCTTCCCCATCCTCAGCACCGTCCTCCTCCTGCTCGGTGGGCTCTGCATCGGCGCCGGGAGACTCCACAGCCGCAAGAACAACATCGTCCTCAGCGCCGGCATCCTCTTCGTGGCCGCAGGTGAGCCGTCCGCTCTGGTCCCCGCTGCACAGACCGCTCGCCTGCGGCGCGCGGCGGGGATGACGGGGCGCAGATCGCAACGTCGCCGCGGGTGACGCAGGTCAGAAGTCCAGGGCGCCGGGCAGGGAGTGGGGAGCAGCCGCTTAACAGGTACGGGGTCTCCTCCTGGGTGATGAAAATGTTCTGGAACACGCGGAGGTGGTGGTTGCACAACACTGTGAATGAACTAAATGCCACTAAATTGTGCACTTTAAAGGGTTAATTTTACGTTGCGGGAATTTCACCTCAATTAAAAATAAGAATAACTAGCCCTGGTGCGGGGAAGGCCACAGGGGGGCAGCGCTGGTGCCTCACAAGCCCCCGTCGGGGAGCTGGCTGAGCTGGGGGTCGGGCGGCCCTCGGAGGGACGCTCAGGGGCCAAGGCCTGAAGGAGTTGACCCGGTGCAGACAAGGGGGGGCACAGGGCCGGCGCGGGTGCAGGAGCAGCGGAGCCCACGCGCCCGGGGCAGGGTGAGCGAGGGGGCAGCCCCACCTGCCCACCCTGACCGCCCGAGTCTCCTGGCTCCGAGGCAGGCAACAGCGCCTCTGCGCGCCCCAGAGCTGCGGGTGAGAGTAACCCGCTCCCTGCCCGGTGGGTCCGAATGGGCCTGACACCGTCGCTCCTCTGAGCCTAGCCGCAGACACTGCGCTGCAGGCCGGAGGCGGGTCAGAGCTCACGCCTGGTCCAGGGGAGAACCCAGTGGCCTGAGTCGCTGGGGCTGGGGGCGTGGAGGGGCGCCTGAGGGGCCACGCTCGGCCAGTGGCGTCCTCAAGACTCCGGGCGGCCCGGCGGGATGAAGACGGTGCAGCAGGCCTGGCCGTGCTGCGGCGGGAGCCGCTGACTTCGTAGGCCTCGTCCCCGTGAATCAGCGTGAGCAATGTCACAGCTCCGCCCGCAGCTCTTTCCTGAACTGTCATCAAAGCTCCTTGCACTGTCCTAACGGCATTCTCGCTTTCCAAGAGCCTTGTTCTCACACCGGACCCATGAGGCAGAGCGGCGCGAGGGTCCCGTGCCTGGTCTCTGAACCCTAAGTCAGCCCAGTGGCACCGTGGGGGTGACAGTGAGACTCCCAGCCACTGGGCCGGGCGTCCTTCACTGGCCCAGGAAGGGGCCTGCGAGCTGCGCGGCCCACGTAAGTCCCCGGAGGTCATCTCATCCCCATCTCTTCTCATGGCTTCTCTTGAAGAAGGAAGGTGACTGCCGTTTGCATCGCGGAACTGCGGGCCACAGCAACTCAGGGACCGGCTCAGAATCTCAGGGCCAGGGCTCCTGGCTGCCATTCCTGTGCTTTTTCTCCCGGCCCACTTCAGTCTTTGTCTCCTTCCAGGGCAGTAAATATATGTGTGTGTGCATCTGCAGGGGATGTATGTGTGAGTGTGTGTGTGTGTGAGTGTGTATGTGTGCATCTGCAGGATGTGTGTGTGTGTGTGTGCATCTGCGGGGTGTGTGTGTGCACGTGCGTGTGTGTGTGAGCGTGTGTGTGAGTGTATGTGTGTGTGTGAGTGAGCGTGTGTGTGAGCATGTGTATGTGTGTGTGAGCATGTGTGTGTGTGTGTGTGTGTGTGTGAGTGTGTGTGTGTGTGTGTGTGTGTGTGTGTGTGTGAGCATGTGTTGGGAAGGAGGATCTCCTTAGGGAGAAGCAGGACGCTCCTTCCTGGCCAGGTCCCGGTCCTGTCCCTTCTCCTCACCTTAGCCCAGAACGGGCGCCAAGGCAGGAAGGCAGGGACACACCCCATTCTCTCTCCTCCTTCAAGCAGGCAGATCGCTCAAGGTGTGGACTGGAATCCTGCTGTGCTGTTTGAATCCTGTCCCCTTTCCTTTCCCGAGGAAGTGCACCCCCATCACCCCAGCTCCTGAGGAGGTGGTCACGTGCCCCAGGCGGTTTCCCTGAAGTCATCCGGCGGCAAAGACAGGCTGAGCCCAGGGCTGTCAGCCTCTAAAGCGCGCTGCCCCCTGCACTGCCTGTTCCCCCCGGAGGAACCTTCTCAAAGGCATCTCCAGATGCCCTGGGTCTCCAGAGGGGCTGTGGCGCCCGGGGCGCAGAGACGCTCAGCTGAAAGCACAGGTCTAGCCACAGAGGAGAGGACGTGGCAGCGAGGAAACACAATGGCCGTGCAGGCAAGCAAGGGCCTGTTCGTTGGTTCCCGTTTATTCCCTGGATCACGGAGCCCTGATCATGGGCCAAGGCAGCGCAGACCCAGAGTCACGCGCAGGGCCCGGCGGTGAGGTGAGACAGGCCATGGATAATTCTAGGTGGGAAATGATCGGAGCCTCAGGAGAAGTGTGGTCTAAAGGCTGGGAGAGTCAGAAGAGGACGCCGGTAACTTCTTTGGGAACATGGAATCAGTTGGGATGTGATTTACAGAGCATTCTTATGACTTGTGCAGAATAGGGGAAGGAGAGACAAAGCCAGCAGGCAGGGAGAGGAGGGACGGAAGGAAGCAAACCGTGATTGTGAAAACCCGTGTCAGTGGGGGCTCTTCTGGAGCACAGCGGAAGGGGCGAGGAGTCCAGACCTACAGCTGGATCACTGAGCCCTTAGCAGGAAATACTCTAACCCATCCACGCTGGGATTGGTGCAGTAGGAAGATGGACAGAGGACCTGGGCAGGGCACAGATGATACAACACATTACGATAAAACACAATAGACTGTAATAGAACTCAAAGCATGCTCTCTGTGTGCTGGGCGCGGTGCTTTGTATGCATTAGCTCGTTGAATCCACACACCCACCCAGTGTAGTGCGTGCCACTGGCATTCTCACTTTGCACGTGAGGACCCTGAGAGGTAAGTAATTTGCACAAAGTGCCAGAGATGAGAGTTGGTAGAACCAGGATTCAAACCCAGGCAGCTCGGCTCTGCTCAACCTCACTTATAATGAGAGAAAATCACATAAACACACTAACGGGTTTCACCTCCCAGACTGGCAAAGATCCAGAAGTTTGATACTATGAATTATAGGCTGATGAGACATTTTGTGCCACTATGGAGGGTGCTTGGGCTGGGACTCTCAATTCAAACACAACTAAGCACAACTCAAGATCGTGGGACAGAAAAAGGACATTAGTGGAGACCCCAGTGAGATCCGAGGAAAGTCTGGAAGGTAAATGGATAGTAGCACACCAGGTGGGTTTCCTGGTTGTAACAAATGTACATGGTAACCTAGGAAGTTAATGGGGGAAAACGGAACGGGGAGTTGGGAAGGGGCTCTCTCTGTACTGACTTCACACCTTTTCAATAAAGCTAAAATTATCCCCAAATAAAAGTTTGTTTTTAAATGCACACACCCGGTGAGGCAGCAGTTTCACTTCAAGAATTCATCGCATTTTTACTCACGTGTGTGTGGAGTGGTGTAGACATAAGGCTGTCTCATGGCCGAGGGCTGGAAGCCGCCTGCATGTCTGGAGCAGAGGCCTGGGTAGATGCCCCTGCGGCGGGGTTGGCGCCACGAGCAGTTAGAAAGACAGAGATGGCTCTTCCTGTCCTGATAGGGAACTGTCTCTCGGGTGGAGACAGTTGAGTGAAAAGGCAAGGGGCCAGAGAGCATTGTGCAAAGCAAAAAATGGAAGAGAGAGAGAGAGAGAGAGAGAGAGAGAGAGATGGAGGGAGGGAGAGAGACTGGATATGGATATGAGAAGGATATACGAGAGAAGATAACAGTCGCTGCCTTAGGAGGGGAACTGGGTAGTAAGAGCCTGTGTTTTATTATATACTCACTCAAACTCTGTACTTCATTACCCATTCAAAATCAACTACTTTTACTTAAAATTAGCAACCAGAACAAAGACATACCCACCAAAAAGGGGAGTGGCCACCATCCCCTGCTCCACCCATCTGACCCTGCTCTGCCAACTGCCTTCTACTCTGCCCACCAGCCCCTGCCCTGCCCCGCCCACCTGCCCTGCCCCGCCTACCAACCCCTGCCCCGCCCACCTGCCCTGCTCCGCCCAGCAGCCCCTGCCCCGCCCACCAGCCCCGCTCCGCCCACCTGCCCCACCCCGCCCACCTGCCCCGCTCCGCCCAGCAGCCCCTGCCCCACCCACCTGCCCCTGCCCAGCTGTGGGTCTAACCTCTCTCTGCCTTTGTTCCCACCCCCACCCCCACCCCCACCCCCCTCCTGCTTCCCTTTCAGGCCTCAGTAACATCATCGGCATCATCGTCTACATTTCCAGCAACACGGGAGACCCCAGCGACAAGCGCGACGAAGACAAAAAAAACCATTACAACTACGGCTGGTCTTTTTACTTCGGAGCCCTGTCTTTCATTGTGGCTGAGACCGTGGGCGTCCTGGCCGTAAACATTTACATTGAGAAAAACAAAGAGCTGAGATTTAAGACCAAACGGGAGTTCCTTAAGGCTCCCTCCTCGTCGCCCTACGCCAGGATGCCGAGCTACCGGTACCGGCGACGGCACTCGCGGTCCAGCTCCAGGTCCACCGAGGCCTCCCCGTCCAGGGACGCGTCTCCGGTGGGGCTCAAGATCGCCGGGGCCATTCCCATGGGCGAGCTGGCCATGTACACGCTGTCCAGGGAGCCCCTCAAGGTGACCACGGCCGCCAGCTACAGCCCCGACCAGGAGGCCGGCTTCCTGCAGGTGCACGACTTCTTCCAGCAGGACCTGAAGGGAGGCGTGCACACCAGCATGCTCAACCGGCGGACCACCCCGGTGTGAGCCGCCCCGTCCTCTCGGCACCGGCCTCTCCCCAGGTGGGCGGCTTGGACCCCACAGGGGGCATCTGACCCGTAAGACGGACCAACAACAGACTGAGGCCAAACCCCACCCTCCCGGGTCTCCAGAATGGGTCGCGGGCTGGCTTGGAGCGAAGCCCCGGAGATGGGAATCAGAAGCAAGAAGGCTGATTTTATCCCCAAAAAGGGTGTTTTGATGCCCCGGGGTTCCGAAATCTCCCAGGAGGCCCCAGAGCTCTCCTGAGGCTGCACAGCCTTGCCCCACCCGGGAAAACAAAATCGAGCCATTATCTCCTCTTGGAAACAAATCTTCTGCCAGAAGAACAGGCTTTCGGGGCCTTCCCTCCCTGCCCGGGCTTCACCAGGCCCGCAGGGGCCTTTGGATGCTGGTCGGCTGCTTTTGAACCCAAGGTTCTGGCGTCTGTGAGCCGCAGGCAAGGAAGCCGAAGCTTGCCCCCTTTCCCTCTGTCTGCCTGTCTGTCTGTCTCTGGCAGCGGCCGCTTGTTGAGGTAACACTGACGCTGAGGAGAGAGCCTGTGACCACCCGGTGCTCTGGCCTTTGTGCTGTCCGGGGCCGCTGCCCTCAGCCTGGGGACATCGAGGCCTGCGGAGGAATCCGTGGGGTTTGGGGGCGTCTTCGCTGGCCTGGGCATGAGGTAAAGGCTCTCCTCTCTGCTTCTGGAAGGTTCTGCCTCACATGGAAAGGGCAGAAGTCACTGACTGTACTTGAGAGTCAGGAAGATTCCACGGGTCAGAGGAAGGGTGGTCTCTTACTTTGTCCCCCCACCTCTGCCCACTGGCCTGAGGAGCAGCTCTGCCCCTCCTGGGGGGCCATAGGGACAGACCTTCCCCCCAGGTGTTTGGCAACAAGAGCCCGAACCTTGTGCAAGAAAGGGAGACCCGAGGGTGAACAGAGACCAAAAGATCAGAACAAACCCCCGTTTCCGGGGTGGCCACTCATCCTGATTTCTTGCAGAAACGCCAGGAGAGCAGTTACATCCATTCCCTCTTGAAAAGTGGCAGCAGCCCCTGCCCCAGCCCCTGTTACTGTCACTTCTGCCCCCGCCCCGCCCCGAAAGCACTCAGCGAGGAAGTTTGGATGAAAGGGCCGAGCACCTGGGAAGTGAGGCGGCAGGTTCCATGCTTGACGTTTTTCCAACCGTTTCTCCCCTCTGGAGGCAAGCAGAGAATGTGGAAGCGTGTCCGGGCTCAGAGGGAAAGCTTTCTAGAACACGGAGCTGAGCCTCTTTTATATAAACACGTGCTTTCTGAAGACAGATCCTTTCTTACTTTTTGAGACCTGGTAATCCCTCTGAAGCAGTTGTCTGCGACCCCGGTAGCTGTCGTACTCAGAAGTGACAAGCAAATTCTTACCTCAGCCACCTGCTCGTGGACCCCCTAGGCGGACTCGGCCCCGGGAGTTCAGATCCGGGTCATGGTCATCGCCATCCTCCGCCGCCCCCAGAGGGGACCTCCACATGTCCCGCCCCCGGTGACCGCGTGCCGGGGCCCCTCCGCGCTTGCTCGAAACCCTTCCCTCCCGTCGAGGTTGGCTTTGTGTGGTTTGTCCAAGCATGTACAGCAGTGAGTGCTGGAGTGTCCGGGCTTGTGGCCTGCCCCTGCCCGCCTTCCCCCTCCCCAGGCCATGACACCATCCCACCAGGCTAGAAGGATGGGGGCAAAATCCGGGGACTCATCCCCCAGCAAGGTCACTTCCAAAAACAGGCAGCCTTGTCCTTTCTTCCACGTAAGCCACCTTCCCACCTGCTGCCCTGGAAGTTTCCATCATTTCGTGGAGAAAGCTGTGTTCCAATGAATCCTACCTCTTGCCCAGTCCCAGGAAGAGAACGCAGGGCCCACTTTCGGGACCAAGAAAGTAGAAAGAAGCGACAGGAGGGACAGAAGAGCAGGGGGCAGAACCACCTCAGCGCCTCTGGTCTTCACAGCCTTTCTCCCACCGTTGCCCCAGGTTCTGGTCGCCCCCTCCTCCTCGCCTGCCCTCGCTCTGAGACCTGCGCCCACGGGGGCACTGGGTGGCCTGTGCCCCCCACACTCCCCCGACCCCACGCCCTCTCCATCCCGCCCCTGTGTGTCTCGCCAGTTAAGCCCCTGTGAATCCCGTACCTACTACTGGTTTTGGGTTGTTAGTTCTGTCTTTTTTTAATTAAATAAAAACATTTTTGAAACGTTCTCTTCTCGATGTGGGAGGGGGGAGGGGGGGGTCCCTTCAAGTCTTCGTGGGCACTTAGTGTCCTCAGGTCTAGGAGACGCTGGGGACCCTCCAGGAGAAGGGGAGGCGAGAGCGGACCCTGTGCTGGTCAAGGCCAGTTTCTCTGGATTTTGTCCGGGTCCCTGGCCACCCCCCCAGCACCACCAGCTGGCTTCACGCTCCTGAGGTGCCTTTTCACAGACGAGGCAGAAGAGGGACAGGCCGCCCCCGGTGTGGTGGAAGCATCTGGGCAGCTGAGCAAGCCAGGCCTGTCTTCAGAGTCTGCAGGGCAGGCGCTGGCTGGACAGGGCTGCAGCCTCAGGGCCGCCAGGCTGCCTGGTGGGTTCCTGAAAAGTCCCAGAACCAGCCTCCTTCCCCTCCCAATTCCAAAACGAATGAGGAGCAGAACCAGGGGTCCTGTCCCAGAGTGTGAGCTTGCATGCCTGGAGGCACTGGACGCGAGAACGCGGCTGCAACCAGAGGTCCGATGGCACAGAGCCTCCCAACCCCCGGCGTGGCAGCTGGCTGCCCCCGCCCCCAGCCACCGGGAGGAGAGAAATCAGGGACGCAGAGGGGGGCCAGAGAGACCCCTCTGATCAAGAGACTGCACAGACCCCCGCCGGTCATGGTGCGACCCGCCAGGCTCCCGCTGGCAGGCGGGCACCGGCTGTACATCCACCCACCCCTTGGACAGGCATTGAGGCCGGATGATCAGCATCTTCCCCTGGTCCCACTGGAGCTGCAGACCAGCGCACCTTCACATCCAGTGACACGTCCCCCTCTCTTTCAGGACCGAGACGGTGAGTTTTCTTCCTGGGAGCCGTGGCCTTCTCTGGTCCTCCTGGAGCCAAGATGCACTGGACTCTTGAGCTTCCTTCAGGAGAACGTTGGTGTCACGAAGGCCTTTCCCAGGGCTTTGGGAGCGAGGCTGAGGGCCCAGTGTCCCCACATCCCGGCCCTTATGGCTGCAGGAACCGCCTTGTCTGAACTTTCAGCCCTGGCTTTTTAACCCTCTTTCCTCCTTCCTGAGACAGGCACCTGGGGAAACTGACGTTCCCAGGGGCCCTGAGCCACCGGTGCTGGGGCGGGGGACCTCCGCCCTGTCCCACCCACTGACCCCTGCTAAGCTCCGGGCTCACGGCTCTGCCAACTCAGAGCCACGACACTCGGCGTTGGCACCAGGGGCCAGAACTCCTGGTTATTTTTAGCCCTGAGGAGACTCTGGCTCAGCACACGCTTTTTGCAGCAGTCCTGGGCAGACTCCTGTGCAGTCTGCATTCAGCGCCACGGTACGGCCTCCGTCCGACGCGGGGCTCACGCGGTCACGCGTTTCAGCTCAACGAAAAACTCTGTCTCCATAACCGGCAGAGTTAGAGCCGCGGGAACCGACACGGAAGTGGGTGGTCTAGGGCCCAGAGCCCCCTCCGGCCCTCACTTTACCCCTTCCCTGTATCACTCAGAGTAGGCTGATGAAGCCAACCACCCCGAATGCAGAATGGCTTAGCACAATGGAAGTCTACTTGTCACTCATAGAGTCCGATCCGTGGGGCGGGTACACTGTGTACAGAATACACACTGTCATTCAGAGGTTCAGAGACCCGCCGTGGAGGCTCTGCCATCCACAACATGGGTGTCTAAGGTTGACCTTGGCGTTGACATCCAGCAGGCAGATGGAGAAGGGGGACGGCGGGTGGTCTTGTGGATAGAGGGTGTTGTGAGAGGTTTTAATGGACCAGGAAGTCGTGACATCCCCTTCTGCGCACATGCCACTGGCCAGAGCTCAATCACGTGGTCCCACCTGAGAGCCGGGAGATGGGCTGTGTAGTCTAGCCGGGGAGGGGAGGAATACAGTTTGGGACACAGCTGGTCAGTCTCAGCTCCTGGTCTGGGTCTTTGGGCATCTCCCTCTTTTGCCTCCCCTCCCCGATCTTTCTGGGAGTGCCTACTTGAAACTGACCCCTTTGCCTGGGACTGCATCAGCCTCTGTGTCCAGAGCCCCTCCTCCAGCTCCAGAGTTGAAGTCGGGCCTCTTCTCTGCTCTGGATGCCCCATCTGTAAAATGGGTCCATGCTACCTTCTTCCTAGGTTGGAGGAGCAGGCTTGAGCTCAAGCCTTGACGTAAACAGGAATCTCAGGATCACGGGACATCAAGACCAGCCAGGGTGGCAGGTATCTTAGGAATCATCTCATTCAGTGTGCTCATCATAGAAGAGGAATCAAGTCCAAAGAAGGAGGCGAGGGAGATGGAAGGGAGAATAAAAGGAAGGAAGGAAAATTTTTTGAGGATCTTCAGAACAAACTCAAAAGGGAGACACCACTAGCCCAGTGGTTCTCAAGGGGGGGGGGGGGGGGGGTGATTTTACTCCCAGGGGACATTTGCCAATGTCTGGAGACATTTCTGGCTGTCACGGCGGGGGAGGGGATGCTCCTGGCATCTCGGGTGGAGGCCGAGAATGCTGCTCAACTCCCTACCGTCCCCGAGAATCATCTGGTCCAAAATGTCAGTAACTCCCGGCCGGTTTTACAATGAGGGGAACCGAGGCACAGAAAGGGGGCGGATCCCACAGCGGGTTTTCAGTGCTGCATCGAGGCTGTGACCACATGAGCAAAACTCACGTTATTTATTCTCAGTATTTCCTTTCCCTCCAACACGCTTCGATTTCTGCCTTTCTCCTCTTCACCTCTGAGCCAACAGTTGTGAAAACAGAAGTTGGGGGTTGAAGAAGGAAATGGGAAAAAGGCCACCTTTCCCTGGGGGAGTGTAGGTGTGCCTTGTCCCAGGATTTGGGGACAAAATGCTGATGGAATTGAACCAAAGGGCAGTGGTAGGACAAGCCCAGAATCCTGGCACAGCTGGCCACTGGGCCTCACCACCCACTGCCGGCAGCTGCAGCGACGTGGCCAAGAGCCGGAAAGACAGAGACCAAATCCCCCAGCCACCCTTGGGCAGCACCGGCCAGTAACCCAAGCTCTCGCAGAGCCCCAGTTCCCTCCCGGGGCAAATGAGGAAGGAGGGTAACGCTTCCCTCCCAGGGCCGCTGGGAGGACGAATTAGACTTGAACTTAAGCAAACATTCATAAATACGCCAGCTTGGGGACTGGCCTTAGAGTGAGCTTTCAGGAGCGTCTGTCGACTAACAACACTCAAGGAATTTCCCCAAAAGAATTATTCTAGAACAGCCCTGGAAGGAGGTGCTCTGAGAGCCGGGCCCGCGGGGTGTCTGTGCCGGCAGCACGTCGGTCAGGGAGGAGCCCGTCTTCCAGCCGATCCAGGCACTGGGTGGTGCCCCCCGGAGGAGGCTCCCGTCCCAGCGGCTTCTCTGGCTGGTGCCCGTCCGTTTCTGCCCTCCGTGCTCCCCAGGCTGTGTGGGGAGAGGCCCTGTTTGAGGTCCCTAGTGTGCAGTTGGCAAGAGGAGAGGCCTGGCGGCGGGGAGGAGAAGGTGGGGGGCAGGCCTCCCTGCAGGGGGCTCAGAGCCAACCACGTGACTTCTGCTCCTGAGCTGGTTCCTAATATAGCACCCCTGGCCGCCCAGCCCTCGAGTTGGGCGGGGGAGGGGAGGCACCGAGGGGACCTTAGAGTCCAGAGCGGGAGACGGGGCAGACACACCTGATACAGATATTTTTAAACTTGCAGCTTCCAATAAAACTGCCGGTGCAACCTCAGGAACAGAAGTCTGTGATCAAAGAGGGTGAAAAACCCACCCCCTCGTGCTCACAACTTCAGGAAAGGGGGCTGGGAGGGACCTATGTCCTGACCTTTGTCCCTTGATAAGGGTTCTCGGAGATACGTTAACCCCTGTGAGATCTCCAGAGTCCACAAATTAAATTGCAAATAACTAGGTGCTTTTTAAAACAAATAATACTTAGGTTTTTCTCATTCTAAGAGTATTACATTTTACCTTTAAAAAGAATCTGCAAAATACAGAAAAGTTAAAGAAGAAGACACTACCAGCCAAAATCCCACCACCTAAGATGTAAGCACAGTTAAGGTCTCACTGCACCCAAATGTACGTGGGGTCAATACCCTGCCCCTGTTCACTGTTATTCATTATGAGAATCTTCCCATGTCTTTAATTTAGATTATTCTTCGAAAACATAATCTTTAATGACTGCATGACACAGAGATCCCACCATTTATATAACTATTGCCGGATTCGGGTCTCTAGATCTTAAACAGTGTCTGGATGAGACCAAAGTTTGGGGATATTCAGGCTGCCTTTGGTTAAGGTCTGGTGACTTCTCTGGGAATTCCCTGCCAGTCCAGTGGTTAGGACTCCGTGCTTTTACTGCCGAGGGCCAGGGTTCAACCCCTGGTGGGGGAACTAAGATCCTGCAAGTCGCATAGCCAAAACAAAACAAAATGATCTGGTGACGTCACATGATGAACTTCTGGCCCAGCTTTATCCCAGCGGCTGGTGAGAAGACCAGCCTCCTCATCTACCACCAAACACAGTCAGGATCTTGTCTGCGTACGCACGGGGGGTCTGGGCTGTGGCGATCGTGGCCTTCCCCCTCCACTCCCTGCCAGGAGGCTGTCTTCACACTGAATGCCTCTTGGAAAGCTGAGGCTGCTTCTTTCAATTACAAAACCTCATTCCTTCCAGTCACTGAGTGTATTAGCTAGTAAGGCTATGTAACAAATGACACCAACACTCTGTGCTCTTAAACAACCATTAAATACGGTCACAGAATCTTATCTCTGCTTGACAGAGGCAGGGTCAGCCTGGCTTAGCTCTGCTCCTGTGCCTGGGGCCTTGGCTGGAAGACTCGGTGCCCGATGGTGGGGGCTGGAATCATGTCAGGCCGCTCGGCTCACAGGCCTGGCGGGTGATGCTGGCTGCTGACAAAGACCTTGGCTCCAGTTTTCAGCCTGAATGTCTACACACGAGGCTTCTCACAGCACGGTGGCCAGGTCCAAGGGCGGGTGTCCCCAGAGCAAGAGGGAACGGTGGGAGTCTCAGAGGTCACAGAGCGTCACTCCTGCTGCACTTGAAGCGTCCAGTCGAAAGCCTGCTTGAGGTCAAGGGGAGAGGAAGTGGACTCTTCTTGTTGACGGGGAGCGGCATGTTCCGGAGGAACGTGCGAGAGCAGGAAGGCAGCTGCAGCCATTTGGGAAGATGCACTCTGGCCCCCTAGTCTCTGCAGGCTTCTCCACCCGCCGACCCTCCCTTCCACCTTCCGTCTCCACTGTGTCCTCTGGAACTGTCCTCCCGGGACAGATGAAACCTTCTTCTCCCCCAAGGACTCTCCTTTCCCCTGCCCTCCTGCTGGGCTTCCCTGCCAGGGTCCCAGTGTAACACGCAGGCTGCCCAGCCCCATCCTCAGTCCCAAGAGGTGTGGGGCTGGAAAGGGAGAAGGGAGATCTGAGGGACCTTAGGATCCAGAGGAAGCTGGGGGGCAGATACACTTGATTCAGACACTTTTAAACTTGCAGCTCCCAACAAAACTGCCGATGCAACCACAGGAACAGAAGCCTGCGATCAGAGGAGGTCTGAACTCATGTCCTTGGACTTCTAACTGCAGGAGAGGAGAGTGGGGGGATGCTGACAGCTCCAGACCATCGCTCCTCCACCCTCCTGGGGAAGAGCCTTCTCAGAGGGCCTGGGCAGACCCCGCGAGCGCTTTCTCACCTCTGTCACCTCCTGAACACCCTCCCGGCTTCTCCTTCACGCCATCAGAGGCTTCCGCTCTGGCACGAGGCCTCCTCTGCAGCCCAAGTCCTGCCACATCAACGTCCATGGGGCCAACACTCCGACTCCTGGCCTCTCAGCTCTCCGGCCTGCGCACCTCCAGGGACCACCTGACCTTGTCGTGTCCACTCACCTTCATCCCCAGCCTGGATCTCACCACCTCCCCTGACTGTCCCCCCCGCCGGATCATCGGGGCCCCCATCCTCCTCTGACCACAGCTTCCACTGCGTCCAGTTCCTTTGCCCATCCCCCCACTATACCGGCTTTGCAACCTCACCAAGCCCTTCAGGGTCTTGACCTCTCCATTTTCTCCCAACACGGTGACATTTCCAGGTCGCAGGGCGACCCTAACCATGACCTAACCAATCCTAACCAGACCTGACAAATCATCCTTTAAACCCACCCTTGCCCTCAGTTCCCTCGGCCTCTTCCTTCTAGTTTTTCCCCCTGGAAGAGCCCCAGCCCTCCTTCAGTGTCACCTCCCACCTTCTCCATCCCTGCACCTGAGCTGCAAGGCGATGCCAGAAAAAATCAAGAAAATCATAAGTCAGTGCGTGTGGCACACAGAATAGTGGCCCCCCAAAAATGTCCGAGTCGTAATCCCCAGAACCTGTGACTATGTCACCTTTCGTGGCAAAAGGGACTCTGCAGATGTGATTGAATTACGGATCTTGAGACAGGGAGATTGTCCTGGATTATCTGGGTGGACCCCACATGATCACAAGGGTCCATTTAAGGGAAAGAGGGATGCAGGAGAGTCAGAGAAGGGGATGTGATGATGGAAGCAGAGGTCGAGCGATGGGATCTCTGAGTTTGCAGACGGGAGAAGTCTGGGCCCCTGGACAGAGGCAGAGACCGTCCTTGGCTCACAGGTTAGAACTGGGGACGGCAGGCCTGAGGCGACAGAAGGTCCACGCTGAACCTTGCAGGGAGGGACAGGAAGCTGGAGGTTGAGACAGCAGGGTGGCGCTTTGTTTTATAGTCTTTTAGGACATACACCCAAGGCCATTTCTCAGCCTAACAAAGCCTGAGCTCAAAATCAGATCAACACGTTTCTGAAGAGGGTTCCCCCACCCAGGTGTGCCCTGGCCCCGGCTCCAAATGAGGCCCCCTTCTGGGAGGTGTTTCCTTCCCTCAATTATGTCTGGTCCTTCTTGGAAAAAGAGCAGTCTTTTGGGGCAAATGGAAGCTGGTTCCTCTGGACGAGTGAAGTGCAGACAACTCCCGATGGGCTGAGTGCGGCATCTCTATCTGAAGAATGTCTGCGGAAAATGTCGGCTCTCCCTCGTGCACTTGATCACACAGGTGGCAGTGGTGCCCTCCTGGGGTGCCCCTCAGCACCTGGCAGCACATTAGCCTCTGGTCCAAGCTGTACTGGGTTAGCCCGGGCTGCCACTTCTTATGCCCCTGTGGCCATGGAAACGTCCTTTGGCTCCTCTAGTGGTCAGTTATCTGAGCTTCTGTGCCCTTCCTTCAGCCCATCTGCCCATCCATCCATCCGTCATTCAACCAACCTTTATGAAGATCCAACCCTGGGCTCAAATCCAGGGGGTTCTCTGAGGGAGCCCAGAATGAGTACATTAATATAGTCTCCAGAAGCTTACAGCCCATCAGAGAAAGCTGATCCGTCTGTAGTCTATAAGCAACAGTCGTAGCAATAACCAAGCTGGACAAATTGCCAACTACATCAGTCGGCTCAGGCTGCCGTGACAGAACAAACGCCTTAAAGAACAAAATGTGTTTTCTCACAGCTCTGGAGGCTGGAAGCCCTAGATCATGGTGCTGCACGGCTGGGTTCTGGTAAGAGCCCTCTTCCGGGCTTTCTTTGCCTTCTCGCGAAGTCCTCCTGTGACAGAGGAGAAACAGCAAGTTCTTTGGCGTCTGTCCTTATAATCCGTCACGGGCGCCCCACCCTCGTGACCTCATCGAAACCTAAATACCTCCTGAAGGTCCCACCTCCCAATACCATCCGGTTGGGGTTTGGGCTTCAACGTACGCATTTAAGGGGCCCTAATTCAGTGCGTAGCATCTACCGCGGGCTGAGCTGGTGAAGTGCATTATCTCAAGTCCTAGAGGAAAAGGCGTTTAGAGGTTAACTGGCTGAAAGTCACGCAGCTGGAGGCCGGCAGGGCAGGGCTCCGACCCTGCAGCTGGCTGGCTCCCGCACCCACAGGCCAGTCCCCGGGGAAGGGTAGGGCCTTAGCGGAGGCTGCTGGTGTGGCCCCGCTCCGGCCTCCACGGAGCCCCGCACCCGGCCCGGCGAGGCCTGGGGAGCAGAGCAGACAGCTGGCCGTGCCTGCAACCCCTGGGGCTGCCAGCCTTGAGCTAGACTGACACAAAGCCTACTCCAAAAGGAAGAGGGCGTCCATCTTTCATGCTTGTGCTGCTGGGCTGAGGGCCAGGACCCCTGCGTGTGGCACAGACCTGCCCTGCACCGAGGCCCGGCGCAGCCTGGCTTCTCGGAGGGGCCTGCGGTGCTGCTGTGGCCGAGGCTGAGTGCGCCCGCGGGCCAGGCCCCCCGAGGGCGCTCTCGGAGACCTCGGGGGGCTCCCGGCGCTGGTAAGCTTAGGGCGCCACGCCCACCACACCAGGAAATGCGCTTCTTCCTGGATGGTCAGTCCTAAAGCTCCAGCATCTACTTCTTGCTCTTCACCTGCTGCTGGGCTGGGGCGCCTGGCACACCGTGGGTCCGCATCAGGCGACCCAGCGCCCCCTGAGACCCCGGCCGCCTGGGCCCTGGAGCCGGGCCCACAGGGGCGATGCCAGGGGCCTGAGGCCGCGCGTCGCATGCCAGCTTCCAGGAGTGCTCTCGGGGGCAGCTGCCTGAAGCACACGCGCACTCTCTGAGCTGAAGCGAGCCGTGACAGGTGCCGGCAGGTCACTGGGCTGTGACAGGCGTGGGGGATGCGGGCAGGGGGAGGAGGGGGCAGAGGTGAGGAAGGTTCAGAGAGACGCTGTCAGGAGATTACAGCTTGGATGAGGGGCTGGTGTGTGATGCAGAGGTTCAGGCCGGTCTGTGGCTGGAGCCCCGAGGTCTCCGCCCTGTGCTTGTTCACGGGGGTCCTGGTCTGTGACGTCCTGTCTCTAGGCCACAGGTTCCTTAATCAGTCACAACGGGGTTCAGGACACGCTGCCCCAAGATATGGTACCTTGGCATGCTGCACATTTAAACTGAAGGAACTGGAGAAACGGCAGGTGCAGAAGGCCTCTCTGACCCTCCCCTGAAGCAGGTCATGAGACACTCACGTGAGAGGTGCCCTCCTTATACCCAGAAGAAAGGAGCAAATGTCCCACAAATGCAGAGGAGCATCTGAATGAACAGACCTTGCTTCCCCGCCCCCCACCAGTTTCCTGCCCTTCGCTCAATCCTTTTGTCCTGTTGTATGTTCCACTCTTTTTTAAAAAAAATATTTATTTATTTACTTACTTATTTATTTATGGCTGTGCTGGGTCTTAGTTGGGGTGTGCGGGCTTCTCTCTAGTTGTGGTGCATGGGCTCCAGGGCGCGTGGGCTCTGTAGTTGTGGCGCGCGGGCTTAGCTGCCCCGCGGCATGTGGGATCTTAATTCCCCGACCAGGGATCGAACCCACATTGGAAGGTGGATTATTTACCGCTGGACCACCAGGGAAGTCCCTGTACCCACTCTTCATCACACACAGCACGCATTAAAACGCTCAGGTATAAATCGTGAACAGCGTTTCTCTCTGGATGACGAAAGGGGTATTACAGACAAGGAATACAAAAAAAACAAGTATCACTTTTCTTCTCCATATACATGTATGTGGTTGCATTTTTATAATGAACATGTTTTCATTCAGGGAAAAAAAATTAAAGTATTACAATAAATACACTACTCAAAAAAAAAAAAGGCTCAAGTTTAACAGATTCTTTAAGTCTTCATGTTTTACAAAGACTTCTGTGCCACATAAAACTTACATTAGGACTTCCCTGGGGGCGCAGAGGTTAAGAATCCGCCTGCCAATGCAGGGGACACGGGTTCGAGCCCTGGTCCAGGAAGATCCCACATGCTGCGGAGCGGCTGGGCCCATGCACCACAACTACTGAGCCTGCGCTCTAGAGCCGGTGAGCCACAACTACTGAGCCCACGAGCCACAACAACTGAAGCCCGTGAGCCACAAATACTGAAGCCCGTGCACCTAGAGCCCGTGCTCCGCAACAAGAGAAGCCACTGCAATGAGAAGCCCGCGCACTGCAATGAAGAGTAGCCCCCGCTCGCTGCAACTAGAGAAAGCCCGCGCTCAGCAACAAAGACCCAACACAACCAAAAATAAATTAATTAATTTTTAAAAACCCATTAATTTGCATGCTTTTCTCTTGTCAGTTTGTCTTTCGTTAGGGTAGAGGACAAAGATATTTTTCCTCCTCTACAGTCAGAATAGATCTCGAAAGTTCCTCCCAGCTCCAGCCACTGGTTAAGAGTTTGGGCTCTGGGTTCTGAAACCTGACTTCACCATTTACCTGCTGTGTGACCTTGGACAAGTTACTTCATGTCTCTGAGCGTCTGGGTCCTTATCTGTAAAGTGGGAGTGATAGTTGTCTTCACCTCATGGACTGGTGTGAAGATTAACTGCAGTGGTATGGAAAGGCTTAGCGGCGTGCCTGGTAGGTAGTAAGCACTCACTGAGGCTGAGCTCTCACTATGACCAGCATTGTTATTAGCAGTCTGTGACCTCGCGGCTGGACCCCTGGATGTTCCTCCTCACACAGGCAGTCTTTCTGTAAGCTGTGTCAACCAGAGGCCAGGATTTTAGAGGTCAAACCCCTGCCCAGCTCAGGGGTCTCTTCCTGGCCATGCATCAGCTTCTTGGATACACCCCACAAGAGGCCCCTGGTGACCTGAGAAAGGAGGTGCAGAAGCCCGGGAGCGGTGTAGGGGCTACAGTCTGGAGTGCCGGCCCTGGGCTGGAGGGGGTGTGGGTAGGCGGTCCCCAAGCCCCACGTGTCCTCTGTGGCAGCACACGCCCCTTAGCCTCTTAATAGTCACCTGTAAATCGACCTACTTCTGCTCTTCCTACTTAAGTATATTTATTTTGTACATGACAATGTAACTGGACAATCTTTATTACCTGCCATTAATAGAAGGTGCAACTAAAAGGGTACAGTGCCAACAGCACCACAGTCAAATCCAGCTGGGTGTTTTTTTTTTTTTTTAACTTTGGGTTTGTTTGTTTGTTTGTTTGTTTGTTTGTTTGTTTATTTATTTATTTATTTATTTATGGCTGTGTTGGGTCTTCGTTTCTGTGCGAGGGCTTTCTCTAGTTGTGGCAAGCGGGGGCCACTCTTCATTGCGGTGCGCGGGCCTCTCGTTATCGCGGCCTCTCTTGTTGCGGAGCACAGGCTCCAGACGCACAGGCTCAGTAATTGTGGCTCACGGGCCTAGTTGCTCTGCGGCATGTGGGATCTTCCCAGACCAGGGCTCGAACCCGCCTCCCCTGCATTGGCAGGCAGATTCTCAACCCCTGCGCCACCAGGGAAGCCCCCAGCTGGGTTTTTTGTCCTCTCTAGGCTAGTCTTGGATTTACAAGCATCAGAAAGGTGTTAAAGATTTACTAACCCCAGACAAAGCTTTTCTTCTAGACCTCACCGGGCGGATGGAAAGAGAATTGATAAGGAAATAGTGCGGGCTGATGCGAGGCTCCGGAGCCGCCGGAGCTCCTCCTGCCGTTTAGGGTGTGGTGGGGTTCAGGGCTGGAGAGCCCGCCTGCGCGGTGGGCTCCAGAGGCCCCGGGCAGGGCATCCCCGACGTGTCGCTCGGCAGGCTCCCCCCAGACCCCCGGGACGAGGACCCATTCACGCCCCCGCCACCCGTGACCGGCCCGCCCGGTGCAAGGACAGAGGCTACGCAGTATGCGCCCCCCGGGGTCCTTTCAGCCCCAGAAGGAAGATGCTCGCACAGCCGGGCCCGGCTGCCTGCCCCTCGCCCCTCCCAGCTCAGGTCCCCCGAGGAGAGCCCTGCAGTCACGTCAGCGCCGTCCCCCCCGCCCCCCCTGCCCACCCACCAGCGTGCTTCTGGCTCCAGGAGCGAAGACGGCCCTGAAACCCGAGGAGCAGCCGTCCTGGGCCAGGCGCCGGGATGGGCATTAATAGAAGCCTCCTCAGGCCGCTGACACGTCTGGGCAGCTGCTCGGCCCGTCCAGCGCCCCCCCGCCCACGGCCGGCCCCCTCCGGCCCCGCCGGGCACACTGAACAGCTGCGGCCGCCCCGGCCCGACCGCCACCTGCCCGGGAGGACGCGGCCGCCGGACCTGCCCCAGCGCCCGCCGCTCCGCCACCGCCATGCCGCAGACCGAGGCCCTGAAGGTCCGCCTGACCCTCCTCTGCGTGCTGGCGGGCATCGTGCTGGCGCTGGTGGCCGTGGTGACCGACCACTGGGCCGTGCTGAGCCCCCACGTGGAGCACCGCAACGCCAGCTGCCAGGCGGCGCACTTCGGCCTCTGGCGGATTTGCACCAAGCGGATCGTGCCGGGCGACGGCAAGGACAGGAGCTGCGGACCCATCACCCTGCCTGGGGGTAACGTACCCTCCCCAGCCCCCCTCCTGCCCGTCCGGGTCCGTCCCGGGAAAGCCGCGCGCCCGTGGGCCCGGGGGCGCGAGCTGGGCGGCGCGCGGTTCAGCCGGTGGCCCGCGGCGGCCCGGCAGCGAGGGCGTCCGGCTCCAGCTGTTTGCGTCCGGCTGGGGCTCGGGGCTCGGCGCCCAGAGCGGAGGTCTGGACGGGCAGGCAGAGGCTCAGCAAAGAAACCAGACTAGGGCTCCGGGTGCACCAGGCCCCACCCTCTCCCTGCAGACACAGGCCCCTGTCCTCGGGTGAAAGGGACCCCCGGCGCGGGGGAGGGGGGCGGTTCATTCTCCAGCCTCCAGGCTGCGGTGTAGACAGGATCGGCCACAGAACTTACAGGGCCCTGTGCAAAATGAAAATGCAGGACTCCTTGTCACGATTATTAAGAATGTCAAGACGGCAAGAGCACGAAACCAAGCGGGAGTCCCTCCTGGGCACAGCTCGCAGGTTTGTGCGGCAGGACCGGGCTGTGGACCAGCCATCTGCCCTTTTGCCAGAACTGTGGGTCCTCCTGCACATCTTCCCTGACCCAGGGCCCCTTCAGAATTAGAAAGTGTTTCCTTCCACTGTGATTTAGATGCCGTCCTCGATTTCCTACCGTGTGAGCGAAGCACACATTGAAGGAGAGCTCTTTGTCCAGAACACCCGGTATGAGGGTGGCTAGTCTGTTCCGCAGACGTGGAGCCCTCCCCACGCACAGCAAACAGCGTGGGTGCTGAGGACAGAGGCTTGTGCAGGGAATCAGAGGCCACGACCCCCAAAGGACTATGGGGCTTGACAAAGCCCATCACAGCCTCTGCTTCTTCCTATAAAATACGGATCTTGGGCTCAGCAACATAAAGTCCCTTCCGGTGCTTACAGCTGTCACTCCAAGGTGACAGTGGACCAGGGTGAGTGCAGCATCCCACCTGGTTTTCAGAATTATGCCCTCTGTTATCAGACGGGCTGTTCCTTGAGCCCTTACCTTCAAGAAAGTCACTGCTAAGTCCCCGAAGATCTTGCGGTCCATGTGGAGAGGAAGGTGCCCAAACCCCTTTCTGCCACTTCGCTCCTTCCTCTTCCTTCCCCTCCTGCTGGCTCCAGGAAACCCCTGCCCTTCTCGCTCCTACTGGACACCCGGAAGACTCATAAACACCCAGCTGTCTTGGAAACACCAAGTCCCAGGCCTGAAGGTTTTAACAGGCACAGACATGTGCTTGAAGGGTATCACGTAGCCCAGATGCCCACGCCCCTCAGCCACTGCTGAGCACACCCATAAACAGGTGCCTCATCCAGCCAACTCCCCTGGGCAGGGCAGGGCAGGGCAGGGCAGAGTCTCCAGGGACCATGCATGGGAACACACAAGGTCCTGTCCACCTGTCCTTGGTGCCAGCCTTTTAAAGCCTGGTGAGTTTACAGAGCAGGAGAAGAGAGAGGTGAGGTGAGTCTATACAAGGAGACAGGCGGGAGGGAGGCGAGTGGACCAGCCACAAGGGACGAGCCGGCATGGTTTGGCCTTGAGCCTGAGCAGACTCTATCTCCAGGCTGTCTTATCCTGGTCCAGAGAGAATCATACCTTCCGTACTTGTGAGCGCTGCCTT
This sequence comes from Balaenoptera acutorostrata, assembly GCF_949987535.1. Classification (NCBI taxonomy): domain Eukaryota; kingdom Metazoa; phylum Chordata; class Mammalia; order Artiodactyla; family Balaenopteridae; genus Balaenoptera; species Balaenoptera acutorostrata. The sequence continues at coordinate 63,834,402 of NC_080083.1, forward strand.
ACCCCCAACAAGCTTCCGAAGTGTATTCCTGCCTTCTTCCCTCCTTTCTCTGCAAGTGGACATCTTTTTCCTTCCCCACCCATCCTTCCTGTGCTCTGTTGGATCACTCTTTTCCAGAGGGAGGAACAGAGTTCATTTGTGTTCTCTCATTTATTAATAACAACATCAACAACTGCAAATACAAACATAGCACTGTCTGCCAAACATTTTTTTTCCTAAGTATTTATTTTATTTATTTATTTATTTTTGCCAGCATTGGGTCTTAGTTGTGGCACATGGGGTCTTCGTTGTGGCAAGCAGCCTCTCTAGTTGTGGCGTGCGGGCTCCAGAGCGCGTGGGCTCTGTAGTTTGCAGCACATGGGCTCTCTAGTTGAGGCGCGAGGGCTCAGTAGTTGCAGCACGTGGGCTTAGTTGCCCCGCGGCATGTGGGATCTTAGTTCCCCGACCAGGGATCCAACCTGTGTCCCCTGCATTGGAAGGCAGATTCTCAACCACTGGACCACCAGGGAAGTCCCCCAAACATTGTTTTTTTAAGTGCCTTACATATATTAACTTTGGATGACATCAGAAAAAATGACAGAGTAAGAACCTCTAAAAATCCTCTTCTCCATAAAAACAATGAGAAGATTAGCCAAAATGGTCAGAATAAACTTTTTCAGAACTCTAGAAATTAACCAGTCTTGCAGCAATCCAGCAAGTGCTTATTCAAGAAAAACTGGTGAATCTCAGTGGGGACAATGAGCTTTGTGGTGTCTTAACGTGCACTATTCCTGTTCTCCCCTCCCCGACTCTGTCATAGCCTTGAAAACCAACAGCTGTGTGAGAAAAGAAAGAAAGAGAGAGAGAGAGAGGGAGGGAGGAAGGAAGGAGGAAAGGAAGGAAGGAAGGAAGGGAAGGGAGGGAGGGAGGGAAAGAAAAAAAAAGACTAAGGCAAAAATGTAGGCTATTTAGCTGAGTGCTTGGTCCTCTGCTTAGCACAAAGCACCTCAGTAAACACTGGGAGATGTGTTGGTTCCAAGCATTTTAGGAAATCTCTGTGAGCTGACCACCAAACTAATTGAGCAGAGGAGATTTCAGTGGCCGTACGTGAATACAGACTTCACAAAATTAATTCAGAAATATCACTTAACAAGCAACAGTAACCAACAGTCACAGGAGCAAACCCTGGGGAAGAGTGGACATCTAATTTCCAGAGTTGCTACCTTTATTATATTGTTTAAAATGTTGAGTTTTAAATTTTAAATTAAAAAAATTACAAGGCACGCAAAGAACTAAAAAAGCATGGTGCATACATGGGGTGGGGGTCAGGATGGGGGATGCAGCCAATAGATCCTTAAGGAGGCCCAGATATTGGACTTACTAGATAAAGATTTTAAATCAGCTATTTTAGATACAAAGAACTGAAAGAAACCATGTTTAAAGAACTAAAATGAAGATGAGAATGATATCTCATGAAATAGAGAATATCAATAAAGAGATATAAACAATTTTTAAAAGACCCAAGAGAAATTCTGGAGTTTTGAAGTACAACAGCTGAAATGAAAAATTCACTAGAGGGGTTATATAGCAGATAGAAGAAAAAAACCCAGTGAACCTGAAGATAGGTCAGTTGAGATTAGCTAGTCTAAGGAACAGACAGGAAAAAAAAATGAAGAAAAATGAACAGAGCCTCAGAGACCTGTGGGACAGTATCAAATGTATTAACATATGCATAATAGCAGTCTCAGAAAAAGAGGAGAGAGGGAGAGAGGTGGGGGCGGGGGAGGAGCAGGAAGGTTACGTGAAAAAGAATGGCTGAAAATTTCCCAAATTTGATGAAAAACATTAATCTACAAATTCATGAAGCTTAATGAACTCCAAGCAGGATAAATTCATACCTAGGCACAACATAATCAAACCATTGAAAGATAAAGACAGAGAATTTTGTAAGCAACAAGAGGAGCAACTCATCACGTACAAGAAATTCTTAGTAAGATTAAACAGCTTATTTTTCCTAGAAACCATGGAGGCCAGAAGGCAGTGGGATGACAGATGATGATGGATAGATAGGTAGATAGATAGATGATAGATAGGTAGATAGATAGATAGATGATAGATAGGTAGATAGATAGATAGATGATAGATAGGTAGATAGATAGATAGATGATAGGTAGATAGATGATAGATAGATGATAGATAGATGACAGCAATCAGGGTCATCAAACCCTCACAAAATCCTTTACAAGGTCCATACTTTATCATCATCCAATCTTACAGATAAAGAAAACAAGGGACTAAGAAGTTGAGTGATTTGACCAAGGTCACACAATTACCATGGCAGAGCAGCCAGGACTCGTACGCCTAAAGTTCACCTTAGTTGCTACATTATACTACTTATTACAACAACCCGGTGAGGAGGCAGGGGGTTCCCATTCTATGCGTGAGAAAACTGAGGCTCAGAGCGGCCTTCCCGAGGCTAAAGTCTCAAATCCAGAGTCTCCTTGCTCTCCAGTCCTTCCCCACACCCTCCACGGCACATACAAACACCATATTCCCAAAAGCTGCTGACCCAAGCAAACACATGAGACACCAACTTTGACATGACGTGATTTAGAGGAAGCCGCGTCGAGAGCTGGTGAAATAGAGGAAGCTTTTCAAGGTCCCACTCAGCCATAGAAAGCTGGAGGCTCTGAGGACACAAATTGCCTAATTTGGGTTTTCCACTGACCACGAGTCTTAGAAGGACTGCCACGCATCACATCAGCATCCGAGGTCAATTCCAATGTCTCCAGAACGAGAGCAGGGGCTTCCCAGTTGTCAGAAGAGGCTGCTTGTCTGAAAGCCCAAATGAATCCTCAGAAAGGTCATCCCTTGCCCTTGGGCTGCGTGGAATGTTGTTTCTTTTCAGACTCTGCCTCTTTAGCACAAGGCAGCAGCAGTGCCCAGTTTCTCTAGGGGCCCATCTTCTCTTCTAGTACGTGGGGCAGGACTGGAGCCAAATGAAAGAACATGACACTACTGACTTCAAGAATCTCAGAGGCTCCCTTTCCCACCCGCAGGAGCCCATGCTGGAGACTGGCCATAACTAGACTTCTCCCCCATACAAGAGCAATGCTCTGAAGCTCTGGGGTCAGGTCTTGAGGATTTCTCCAGCCCCTTTCAATCAGAGGGATGGGGAAACACAGAGCACAGAGAAACCACTATCGGGAGAATCAAGCACTGCTTTTACCAAAAGGGTGAAGATAACCCTGGCATTGATGCAAGTAACAAGTGGGTGAAACATTTCTTCTGACCCTCAGAGCACTCGTTCCCTTGGTTTTGTGCAAATCAACAAGGTTTTTTTTTTATATATATATATATTAAAGTCTGCATCAACGAGCATTGGGTTGATACATTCTCAGTGATAACCCAGAGGCATCCCCTAATCATACAAGCTGTGCCAACTATCAGAGAAAGATCTATATTAACTCAAGTTCAGCTTGGAGTTAAATGTGCCTTCTGTTCTAGTTCTTTGAAATTGGCACAGATATGGTTCTGCATAGATAGTCCCTCCCTTAATCAGAGTCTTTGGTTAGCCGAATATTCCAACCCCAATAACCGATTTATGACATTTTTTTAAAGGAATAATCCACTTAAAGTTTTTAGATCACTGAGTCTTATGACTGTTCACGGTAGACATTTCTGAAACACAGAAAAAAAGAAATACAAATACTAAAATCACTGTGAGCCATTTGCAGAGACAAGGAGGCTGCAGGAGCCTCGGAGCTGCTAATTATGGCCCCAGGTCACCACCCCGGCCTTGGTGTCTCCGCCAACCTGGTCCAAAGCCCTTGCTCCCTCTGCCCAGCGAAGGGGCTGGAGCCCATCAAGGCAAACCTGCAGGTCCTGAGCAAGTGGGATGTAGGCCGGGGGCAGGGGGTAGAGGGACGTCAGAGAGGCAGAGGCGAGAAGGCTCATAGTCTGCACGCAGTCTCTCCCTCCCACCCGCTACCCACGCGGGGCCCGTCTCAAATGTCCTTCCTTTTCAAGTTGCCCTTGATGCGGTTCACCCAGACAGCACCCAGGCTAAGGGGCGGGGGCGGGGACTGCCCATCCCAACAGGACTGTGGGCAGTTCTTGTGTGACACTGGCAGGTGCCCGAGCTGATTAACCCGAACGGGACCACAAAGGGGCCGTGGCCTCCAACGGGCAGCCACGGGCCCTGCAGCGGACGCGTCTCCTGGTCAGCGCAGAGGCCGCTGGCCTTCCTCGTGTGCTAAGTGCAAGAGAGCAGATGGGGTTGGCTCGCCCCTCCTCAAGCCCGAGGACCAGCCACATCAGAGAGAAGCGGAGGCTTCCAGGTGCCCCGCGTGGGTGCCCCCCAGCGCCCATGTGAGAGAGCACTGGAGAGAGGAGGGGAGGGAGGGGAAGACTGAACCTGGGCCCACGTCCCCACCCCCGAATCTGCAGGGCGGCTCTCCCAGGAGCCCGGTGTCTGTCTGGGGGGGGCCGACACCCCGAACTCTCCCTGTGCAAGAGGAGCCTCGGCAACGCGGACCTGCCAGACAGCTGGGCCTTGGCCGGGCTCTTGATGGGCCTTTCGTGCCGAACACTTTCCACTTGGCTTGTGCGTCGTCAGGGAGGGAACTGACCGTGAAACACACTTGAATTCAGTCAGTTCTTTTCAGAGGGTTTTCAATGACGACCGAGATTGGCCCTTAAAGAAGGAAGCAGAAGTTTTCCTCTGTCCAGAGGGAGACACGAGGGGACCTGTGACTCCGCACGAGCCATTCTGAAGCAGGGATTCAGGAGAATCTATAGCTAATCATCTAACAAATATAAGAGGGTTCCATTACGCTTTAAAATAGCACCAGAAGCTGCGAGAGAGAAAAGCACAGCATCAATCCTGAATCACCAGTGGCAGTCACACACCCCAGGTAACTCAGCTCAAAAGGAAAGTGATTTAAATATAGAAGCTCAAAGAAAAGGCTGTTTACCTCATGGAACATTTACTGCTGCTAAACCGGGCTCCATCTCCCGGGGTCACTCTCTTCCTGGGCTTAGGGGAGCAGCAGTGACCCTGACATTGGGGGAGGGGGAATGGGAGGCCACAGGCTTCAGTGGAACAAGATTATACAGGTCAGGCAGACGGAAGCCTGGACCCCAGTGAAAGCTATGACTTCGCAAACCTCAGGTTTGTTTCCAAAAGAAGCTAGGCATCAGACCCTGGTGATCATTTGAATGTAGGTAAAGAAATGGATGCACAAACTAGATGCCATATAGACTAGGAGCAGAGATGTTTTTCTATTGAGGTTCAAGGATCCACAGGAAAAAGAATTCAGTGAAGGGCCTCACAGAAGTAAAAAGCAACCTATGGGCTTCCCTGGTGGCGCAGTGGTTGAGAGTCTGCCTGCCAATGCAGGGGACACGGGTTCGAGCCCTGGTCTGGGAAGATCCCACATGCCGCGGAGCAACTAGGCCCGTGAGCCACAACTACTGAGCCTGCACGTCTGGAGCCTGTGCTCCACAACAAGAGAGGCCACGATAGTGAGAGGCCCGCGCACCGTGATGAAGAGTGGCCCCCGCTTGCCGCAACTGGAGAAAGCCCTTGCACAGAAACGAAGACCCAACACAGCCAAAAATAAATAAATAAATAAATAAATAAAATTTAAAAAAAAATACCAACATTGCCATCAAGTTTCCTTTAAAAAAAAAAAAAAGCAACCTAATTTAGTTTTTCTTTTAAAGAAACAAAATAGTATAAAATAACCCATTCATCTACTTCCTAAATCAAGAGTATAGAATATTAAACTGTATTCAATAAGCAATAAGACTATCCTTTGATTTTACAGTATATCTAGTCATAAGAGAGATTAAAGGAGAAGAATGGAAGAGAAATTATATTGAAAATCAGTGTGAATTTCTTTGTTCTGAGTTCTTCCTCTGCCCCCCATCAAATCCAGATTTTTGGTCCTACTGCCAGCACAGATCTTCTATGGCTTTTCTGACACTAATCAGGTGGGCCAAGCAGCTCACCTGGGGAGGTCTTATCTGGGCTGTTTCTATGGCCACAGGCATTGAGGGCCTAATGAAATGAGCTTTTGATCACGTTTGGCCCTCAATTAGAGGTTCTCTGCCCTTCACCCAAGTCCATATAGATGGCCTACTCAGAAAAGCCCTTTGAAGGGCATTTTAAGGGGCTGCGAGTCAGGCTTCTAAACCTGGCTGAACATCAGAATCTCCTGGAAAGTTCTTGAAAAACACTTTGCTTCCCAGGTCACACCCAGTGCCTCAGGGTGGGCCTGGATGCGGATAAGAAACCCAGCCCTAGACTGGATGTGAACCAGGGTTTCTCAACCTCACCACTACTGACATTTGGGGCCTGTAATTCTATGTTGTAGGGGGCTGTCCTGTACATGGTAGGATGTTCAGCACATCCCGGGCCTCTACCCACCAGATGCCGGTAGCAGCCCTGCCCAGTTGTGACATAAAAATGTCTCCAGACTGCCCAGTGTCCTCTGGGGGCAGCATCAGCCCTGGCTGAGAACCACTGTTTGGCCCTGGGTTGACCACGGGTCCTGTACCCCCTAACAGATGACTTGAGCCCTGGGTCTCAGTTTCCCTGTCTGCCTAATGGGCTCAGTACCCCAGTGCTCTCTGCCCCCTGGACTCAATCAGCCTCAGCTCCGTGATGATTTCCCAGCCTCTAATGCAACCCCCTTTCCTACCAGCGTTTTGGTCTCAGGGTTGGTGAAAGATGTTTGTTTCAGCCCAGAGTCAGGGTTTGGGGAGCAGAAGCCCCCTGGGGGACGGCACCCGCCCTCTCTCGGCTGAGCTCCTGCCCCGGCTGCAGCCCTTTCTCTCAACTCATAGGCCGTCTCCCTCCTTTGCAGAGAAAAACTGTTCCTACTTCAGGCATTTTAACCCAGGCGAGAGCTCGGAGATCTTCGAAGTTACCACTCAGAAAGGTGAGCCTGTGTGGAGAGCAGGGAGGGGAGGAAAAGTGGCTCCCGTCACGCTGCTGAACCGGAAAATCACGGGCGCAAATGCCCCGACTTCCGGGTCTCGATGACAAGCAGCCCCTCCCGATGCATCTGAGCAGCGGCCTGGTCGCCCTCTGCGCCCCGAGACAGCCTCACCCGCCTCCAGGCACCCTGAGCGTCCTGCATCAGGGCTCGGGCGAGTTTGTGAAAGGGACTTGCCTGGTAGCTCCCAGAGGGCAGGAGGAGTCCATTTGCCCACAGAGCCCAAGGGACACCACTGTCACAGGAGCTCTGACGACGGAACAGGACGCAAGATCCCTGCGACGGTCTGCGGGGCTGGCGGCTCAGAGTGTGCGCGGAGTCCCTCTGAGTCCCTCCCTCGCCTATAAGTCACTCCCCGAGAATCAGAGGGTGGGGACTGGGGCAGATGCGTGAGGGCCCCTGACGCACACGTGCCCTGGGGGGCCTTGTGGGAACCGCCGAGCTCGGAGGCACCCCCTGGACGGAGTAGAGACCCGCATGTGCATGTGTACAGAAGACTGCACGCGGCATGGGTATGCACACACACGCACACGCACACATGCCCACATATGCAAACACGCACACATGCACACACGTGCACACACATGCACAGGTGCACACACTCTGACACACACACACACGCAGATCCTCTTGGGCACCGAGCTCTGTAACAAGCCGCACTCCGTCATCCTTCCAGAGGCTGCTGGTCAGTCCCAGGACAGACCACACCAGCCTGAGTGCCACCTTCTGCCCTGACACTCGGAGGAAGGTTTCTGCTCCAGAAAGGTCTCCAGCCGCAAATCTCACGCTTCCTTCCGAGGCCTCTGCCCCTGGAGGGAGGAACTTCAGTTTGGTGCCTGACCTGGGAGAAGGAATTAGGTCGTGTGCACGTCCTGGTCCCACCCCTTAGCCACTGTGCGACTCTGAAGGAGTGATTTAATCTCTCGGACCTCAGTTTTCTCACCTGGGAAAAGGGAACAGTAGAATGTGGTGCTGTCACTAACCTGGCTGCGGCACAAGCAGTGGTGACGAAAGGTGCAGGGGATGAGGCCCCCTCTGAGGTCCCGGCATCCCCGCCCTCTCGTGTGCCGCAGAGTACAGCATCTCGGCCGCAGCCATTGCCATCTTCAGCCTGGGCTTCGTCATCGTGGGGACCGCCTGCGCGCTCCTGTCCTTCCGGAAGAAGCGGGATTACCTGCTGAGGCCGGCAGCCATGTTCTTCGCCTTCGCGGGTAGGACGGGGGCTCCCGTCCGGGGGCCGGGCCTGGGGGGATGCTTCGACCCCATTCTCACGCCTACCTGGGGCCCGGGTGGGGACAGATTCCCAGGCTCCACCCAGGGGCGAGCTTGCCCAGGGCTTCAGCCAGGGCCGGTGGGCCGGGAGGGGGCAGATCTCGGCAATCTGTCCGTTTCTTACCAAGACTTAAACCTCAAGGCAGCGAGGATGCCAGTTACTAACAAAACTTTCAGTTAACGTTGAAATAGTGAAACGCAGGAAGGAACGCAAGGCCGCTAAAGGCAAAGGGCGCACTTCTGCAGCTTCCCGATGGGGGCCTCAGTCCCGGGGCCGTTTCACGCCCCCGCCCCTCCCCTGGCGGGGTCTCCACCTGGAAGCCCACGCGGAAGCCCCAGCGGGGCCCTGAGTCCAGCTCTGCCCCCAGGTCTCTGCATCTTCGTCTCGGTAGAGGTCACACGGCAGTCGGTGAAGCGCATGGTCGACAGCGAGGACACCGTCTGGATCAAGTACTATTACTCCTGGTCCTTCGCCTGCGCCTGCGCGGCCTTCGTCGTCCTCTTCCTAGGCGGCCTCGCCCTCCTGCTCTTCTCCCTGCCGCGGATGCCCCAGAACCCCTGGGAGTCCTGCATGGACGCCGAGCCCGAGCACTAGCCCTCCTGGGCCCCGACCCTCCTCGGGGCTGTCCCCAGCCCAGAACATTCTAGAAGGAGGCAGGAGCGCTACTTCTCCCCGTTCCCACCCGCCCCTGCCCCCCCCCCCCCCCCCCCGGCAGCACAGCTGCTCGCCCTGTCTGAGCACTTCTCTGGGCGGTGAACCCAGCAAGTGGCCGTGGTCCATACCTGCCCCACACAGGAGGAAGGCAAGTGCACAGGCGCTTGGAGAGGCCCGACCTCCCGCTGGAGTTCCCGGTTGTCCTCGATAAGCCCACCAACTGTCCTCTGTGGCTCGTCTACCTGTTCTGGGTGTTCAGCTGTGTGAATGGCCAGACCCCCTCTCCTTCCTGGTGACCCGCACAGCCCCTCCTTGGCTTCTGGGAGACCCAACAAGCAGTTTTTAACTGGTTAGACTCTGACTGTGGTTTGAAATAAAACCTCTTCAAAAACTTGCTTTTTCCTTGACCTTGCGTAGAAATTGTTGGGATCCTGACCACAGCCCGGGGGCCCCGTGACCCAGCAGGGGAAATGAAGGCGTAGCCCCCGGGGATGTTGAGGACTTTTGTGGGGATGAGAGGGACAGAGGGTCTGCTTACCAACGAGACTTAGAGGTTCTGAATTCCAATTTGTAACTCTGGGCCCTGGGGTTGTCTTTGGGAGAAACTAGAGGCGGTCTGACCAGCCACGGGCGTTAAAAATAAAGAGGGTTATTTCCAGAGCTGCTGGCATGCTAGGCATCCCAGTGCTGACACAGCACTCCAGCCGTGCAGCTGCAAGGCTCTGATTTCAGACACTGGATTTTTGTTGCAATGAACATCAGGAAACAGGGCTTTAGCAGCTAGACACGTAGGGCCACCTGGAGTTTCATAATTTACACCCTTCCGCCTTCAAACCTCACCGTGCTCGGCCAGCCCTCAGAGATGGTGAGTCAGACACGGTGGGCAGAGAGGCCCCCTCCGCCCTTTGCCTTCACCGTGCGCCAGGGGTCCATGTCAAGACCTTTCTTGCAGAGAAGGGTCAGCAAACCACTGGCCATGGGTCAACCTGGGGCCCGTTGCCTGCTAAGAATGGTTTCTATAGTTTTAAATAGTTAAGAAAAATCGAAAGAAGAAAAAGATTTCGTGATGTGAAAATTTCATGAAATGCAAATTTCAGTGTCCATAAGCAAAGTTTTACCAGAACTGCCAAAGATAAACAAGGCCACAATTAAAGTGGTCAGGACAGATTTTAATCAGCAAGGCACTATCAGTAAGGCAACAGGAAGAGTCTGGGATGAATTGAACTCAGCTGTGTGCACAGAGGCGCCCGGGAGCTTTAAAGGGTGAGTGGGGGGGGGGTGAGTGAGGGAGGGGTGAGAAGGGCTCCACAGGGTCAGAGAAGCCAAAGGTCGCGAAGGGCTGGAAGGGGCTGGGCGAACTGGAGATGATCAAAGTTAGGCGCCGACCCTCTCACAGAGGCTGGGACACAAGGGCCCTGGCCTCAGGTGTTGGCTGGAACAAACAGCAAACTCTTTAGGCAGCCTCGAATTTTCTCAGGCAGACACTTTAAGGGGGGGCTGGGCTCATCCTAGGGGTGCGGCCTTGAGCTGTTAGAAACTGTGTCAGTGTCTGTTCGCGTCTTTCTAGGCCAAGGTGGCTGGAGGGGAGGGCTCGGAGTGGCCTGGCTGGAGTCTGGTCCAGGAGCGAATCCGCCGAGACGCAGCCGCGCCCCCCCATGCTAGTTCCTGCTTCCAGGCCGGGTTAAGACCGGCCCGCAACGTCAGAAATACTTACTGTCCGGTCCTGTTCTGAAGTAACCACTCTCATCAGCCAGCTTATTAACCCCTAGCTGTTCGCCTCTGTAAAGCGAGAGGAAGGAAACTCGATCGTTGTGCTGAGAACAGTTTAAAAGGGAGGAGCAGAGTCCGGGGCGTCTGGGTAGCGACCATGGCGGGGCCAGTGAAGGTCGCCCTCTGACATCTCCGGGGTCCGGGCTGCGCTCGGAGGGGCGGACAGGGCCCAGCCCAGCCTGCTTTTGAGTCGGGGAACGTGCACAGGCCCGGTGCGTGGCTGTGAAGCCGAAAGGGTCAAGGAGAGCAGGGGTGACACCAGAGGGTGGGCTCTGCCGAGAAGGGCGGGTGGCAGGCGAGACGCAGAGGAGGCCGCTCAGCTTCCCGTGGCCCCGCAGCCGAGGGCGGACGCGCCCCGGGGATGCAAAGACCGCGCCTGAGAGCCGCTGGCTCCGGGTGAGAGACTCGGAGATCAGCGTCCGCGCCAGCCTGGGCGGTGGGGCCGCGGTTCGCGAGCAGGAAGGGTGCTGTCGTCCCACAAACTCCCTTTTGGGGTCCAGTATTATTGGTTTTATTATTATTATTACTTTTAGGGGAATCAGACTGGTGTGCGCTTTGTATCTCCACCTAGACAGCTGTGTTTTTAGCAGCCGGAATCACTCTGCATGGAATATCCACTGACCATTCCGCTGCATCGCAGAATACGCTGGTTTCCCAGCGTCCAGCGCTTTCGCGGGGCGTGTCCACAGGCCCGGAGCTGCTGTGCGGATGCGGGGGGCCGGCTGCAGCCAGGGAACTACACAGCCCCGCGTCTGCGCCAGCTTCTGCCGCGGGAAGAGGACGGCTCGACAGAGCGGAACAGAGCCCAGCGCTGAAAAGCGAGGAGATCAACGAAACCAATGCGGGAAGACGTCTTTTCGTGTCCAGTCCGCTCACCGACGCTCGCCGGGCAGGACGCTGTGATGGGTCAGGCTCGGGATTCGCGGCGTCCCCGGGCTCCAGCGCAGCGCCCGGCCGGGGGGCCTGACGACGGGCCGCAGCCGGACACCGCGCCATGGGCTCCGAGGCGGGCCGGCAGCAGCCAAGCGGGACGGGCACGGACGGCGAAATCATCAAACCCTGAGGTTCCGTAACGCTCTCACTCTCTCGGCTTTTTCAGATTCATCAGATCCCAGGAGGTAAGGGAGCCAGGACGAGCAACTCAGTCAAGATAAATAACATTTAAGTGTGAGACCTTTTAAGAAATGTGGTAAAGCAGACCCAGCATAAAATCTACCATCTGAACTATTTTTAAGTGCCCAGCTCAGTCATGTTACACGTCATCGTGCAGCCACTCCCCGTGACCCTTTTCATCCCCCAGACAGAAACTCTGTCCCCTTTACCAGCTCCCCGCCCATCCCAACCACCATCTACTTTCTGTTTCTCTGAATTTGACTACTCTGGTGCCTCACATGAGTGGAATCATACACTATTTGTTCTTCTGTGTCTGTCTTATTTCACTTAGCATAATGTCCTCAAGGTTCATCCACGTGTAGCCTGTGTCAGAATTTCCCTCCTCTTCAAGCCCGAATAATACTTCACTGTATGGGTACATCACGTTTGTTTACGTATTCATGCATCAGTGGACACGTGGGTTGCTTCCACCTCTTGACTATTGTGAATAATGCTGCTCTGAACATGGATGTACAAATATGTCTTTGGGAGCTTGCTTTACATTCTTTTGGATAGGTGATGTGGGAGTTTTAAAAATCCAAATTATTGCAAAATATCCAGGACGAAGACAGCATCAAACTTTTAAATAGAGACTGGATCCATATTACTGATTCTTCCTTTTGATTCCTCTCCTGTGACCATTGTACAGAGGAAAAAACGGAAGACCTGAGAAGGACTTGCTTCGCAAGATCTGGTTAGCTGGTGCCCACCTGTGTAACCAGGGGCCTGTCCAGTCCTCGCTTAGCCTCTGCCCAGGTAACTAGGGGGCCCGAGAGACACGGCACCCTCCCCTTGGCTGACACATAATGGGGTCTGCCCTAGTGGTTTGGTCCTTATTAATCCCTCCTTGGGACTGAACATTTCAATTCTGTTACCTCTATGTTTCCTGACTGCCCCAATAAAGAGGGGTTCTGATCACATCCTACTGCAATATTTCCCCTGCTGGTGTGACTTGTTCCGTTTTGATCAAATATTTTATTTACCAATTCATTTCTAATTTATACCCTGCCTGCTTTCAGAAGAGATCTGAAGCGGAGACGAGGTCTGAACGAATCCGCGATGTGGAAGCGATCGAGCCGCGGGGCTGCAGCTGCCGTGACCTCCTCCAGCCCCCGTTTCACAGCCTCACGCGGTAGCAGCCACGGAGGCCGCAAGTTAATGGCCACGCCGGCCACGGATCCTGCCTGGCGAAGGAAGTTCATTAAGGTAATTGCCATTACAGGGAGCGATACTTTGTCTTCTTCTGCCTGTGCTCCTGACAAGTTTCTGGCCTGAATGTGAAAGCCCTGACCTCCTGGAAACGCTCGTTGATTTGGCTTTAAACCCGCCTCTCGCTTTGTCTCCGAATGGCCCTGGTAGCCCCAGGGATAAACGGAGTTTGGGGGATTGGTCTGCAAGCACAGTCTGAGCGTTCTCACTCCTGAGTTTGAAGAGCTGGAAACAAATATCCAAGTCACTGATTTAAACAGCTAACGCCCTTCCCGCCCGGTGCTGCCAGGCTGAGCCAGTCGGAAGCCAACCTGCACTGCGCTTTGAACAGAGGGTCTTAGGGTGACCGCGCGCGTGCTTCAAGCACCAAATGAAGCTAACAGAACAGGGACACAGTCTACTGAGAAACGTCCAGGAAGCAGGGAGGTGGCAGCGTATGATCCTCTCCATTTAAGGTGGAGGAAAATGAGGAAAGGGAACCAACGGCCAAGTTGGTTGACGGAAGCTTCTCTCCCTCTTACTTTCTTCAAGTAGTTAGACGGCGTCTCACGACCAGAAACGGCGGCCTGTGAAGCGTGCCGAGACGCGCTCAGGACGGCACAGGCTCCGGTTGACAGTCGTCACTCTTGTCATTTCCTCATTCAGGGTCCGCTTGCAGCACAGGGTGGAAAGCTTATCCACGGCCGACCCCAGGCCCGGCGCACACTAGGCACCTGAAAGGATGGAGAGGCGGGAGGACGGGAAATAAGTTGCTCTGCGGGACGCATGCAGGGTTTGCTGTGGAGGAAAGACGAACGGGGCTGCGTCCCATCTGAACCGACCAGGGCGCTGAGCCAGGGTCTCCTGGGCTCAGGTGTCTCCTCAGTCGCCCTCATCTCGAGGCCCTACTATGCGCCGCCTGCACATAGTAGGGGCTGTGGTAGGAAGAATCCAGACTAGGGCCGCTGTCAACCTGCTCTGGGCCTCAGTCCCTCACTTGTGAACGTTAACAAACTCCTGCGAGACCAGAGCACGTGTTAGACTAACTCATCGTTACGCTCCCTCCACTTCTGCCGTTCTCTGCGTCTGTTAATACCAGGAGATGCACAAAGTGGTCCCATACCTCGGGAAACATAAATCTCCCATTTTAAAATTCGCCATGAAGCACACGTGAAATGGTAAGACAGCCTTTGACCTGGCTGAGCGCTTGACATGTGTTCTCTCTCCTAAGCCTCGCAACAGCCGTGTGTTTGCTTTTATTCCCGTTCAACAGATGAACAAACTGAGACTCAGCAAGGCTGAGTAGCTAACCTAGAGGCACACAGCAGAGGAAAGAAGGAGAGCCAGGCTCCTGTCTGCTTCCTTCCAGAAGCTGAGCTGTTAGCCGTCTTGCTGGCTAATATGAGTCAGTCTCGCCAGGTCCCGGTTTTCTGGAGAGACCAAGGGTTCCCGGAGGTTCCCTGTGAGCTGTGCAGATATTGGACTCCAGTTTACTCTGACTGGAACAAAACCCAGCGTGGACTTACCTGTGTTATGCGCATCACTCTGGTATGTATATTAAAGACCTGCAAAGAGGTGAAACTTGTGCTGTAATTTTCTCCCGAGGAGGCCTTAAAACAAAGTTTCTTCAGCCATTTCTCTGCATACGTTTCGACTTCTTGTCTGTGTTTCATGGATTAGGATTGTCAGTTCTGCATTGGTCTTTGGAAAATTCAGGCCTGTGCATGTCTGCTCAGACACAATGGTGCAGGCAAATATACTACTGTTTATCTTTATAAATCACAATGTTTGCTCACATTGCCCAACGAAAGCAGAGAAAATAAATTAGTGTTAGATTTAGATGTCAGACTGCATCTGTCTTTCATAAACTCCATTTTACAATATTTGTGTTCCTCAAGATATCACCATTGCCCTTACAAATTGATTTTACAAGAAGCTGTTACAGAATGTGTTTACTAAATAAATTTATAAAAGTAAAAAAATATATTTTGTATATTACATATTTAGGGCTGAGAAATTTAGGTTCTAACATAGGACTTTGTTAGAAAAACGAACGCTGCTGTGTAACATTTTGGGAAACCGCTGACGGTCATTGAACCATTAGGTGGTCTTTAAGCTCCATCTAGTTCCATCCAGTGAAGCAGTCCAAACTATCAGAGTTCAAGAAAGAAAGATGGTCTTAGAGTTTACATTGCTTGTCTCATGGAAGGCCAGGGAAGGTCTCTGAGGGGGAAGTGCTATGATAAAGGCAAACGAACAGAGATGCGTATGAGAGACGGCTAAGGGCCAGAGGCTACAGGCAGGGAAGTAGCCAGAAAGCCTCAGGTAGGGGAGTAAGTGTCCCTTCCTTCAGAGCTGCCGCCTGATCTTTCATCTCCCGTCAACCGACAAGAGTCTCGAAACCATGATCCTTCGCCATGCCTCGTGCCCACCCCCACCTGACTTTGCGTTCACTTCCCACGCCACGCGCTGGTTCCCATGCCCCACGCCACGGAACGGGCCCTCCTGAAGGTCACCAGGGACCCCTCCGTTGCCAGTGGCACCCTACGACTCCTTTCTGTAGGAGTCTGTACGTCGGGCCTCTGCTTCCGCTTCCTCCCTAAGATTCCCTGAATTCTCCCTTTGTCCTGGCCCTTTCTACCGTAGTCATTCTGCCAGCTGCCCCTTAAACCTGCATGTTTCCAAGGTTTTTTTCTTTGACCTTCTCAGCTCACAACACAACTCCTGAGAAGTTTCACTCCCTTCCAGGCTGTTGGCTGCCTGGGGCCACGGTCCCCGCCTGTGTCCAGGCCGCCTCTGTGCCGGTGTCAGTGCTGGGGTACCGCGGTGCTTCCCGCAGGGACCTGCACCCTAACCTGCCCTCCCTTTCTTGCGCCCTCATTTCGATGGCCCTGCATCCCCTCACCCCCCCACGCCGAGAAGCCCTGTGGTTTCTTTGGCTCCTGGGCACGCCTCACAGATTCCACTTCTGAGACGACTCGCCGATCCACATCTTGTGTCCCTGCTGCCGTGAGGCCCGGCTCTCCTACCCTCTCTCTGCCACTTGTCCCCTGAGCACTGGCCGCCCCGGAGGACGTGGCTTCCCAAACACGCTGAGCCGGCTCACGTCTCTCCCACAGGGGTGTCCATCACTTAAGCAAATGCGCGCCCACTGAGCGTGTCCGGTTCCTACTCTGAGGCCACCCACTGTCCTCGGTCTATGGCTCCCTCGCCACAGCCCCCACTTCTCTGACTTTGATTGTCCGGCTTCCCTCTTAGAAGGACCCTTGTGATACCACTGGGTCCATCCAGATAATGCAGGCTAAGCTCCCGTCTCAAGGTCCTTAGCTTCATCACATCTGCCGAGTCCCTTTTTCCAGGGGTTAGGCCGTGGACATCCTCGGGAACCATTATCCTGTCTACCCCACTAAATACAACAGTGTGTGCGAAGCACTGTGCTAAACCAGGACACGAGCTGGTCCTGGACAAAACCCAGGGGTGGTCCCTCGGGCGCTGAGAGTTCAGTCGTGGGTGATGTGAAAGTAAGGCGTAAGTGCTGTGCGATTTAGGTGGGTTCCTCGGCCGCACGTGGCCCGCCCCGTTTCTGAAGCTGCCGGAGTCCTCCTTATTCCCCAGGACCCAGCTCGGACATCACGAGGTGACACATGCTCCAGCCATGCCGTGCAAAATCTGTGCTTTCTTCCTTCTTGTGCCCGTAACACTGTGCTGATTCTCCCAGTTCTCACCCCGTTCTGGACGGCTCCCTGTGCCTGCCTGCCTCGCTGGATTATATTTTCCTCCGAGCCCTCCGGCAGCTAGAACCTTCCCCAGCCCAGTCGCACGCTCTGCACAGTGTACGGCATACAGCGCCCTCGGGATGTGTTGGTACGTCGGACAAGTGCGTGAACTAGGAAAGGGCCGGCAGGAGTGCGTGCAAAGGTGCTGCAAAGAGGCAGCAGGAAGTGCAGTAAGAAGGCCTCTAGAGCTCGTTCGGGATCTGGTTCCCTGGCCTTGGGGGTCCCGCGCTCGGCCCGAGCCCCTGTGTTCCCTACGGCGGAGCGCGCGGCTGCGTATCCCTGGGTGAGATGGTTTTCTGAGCTGGAGCACGTCAGCCCTTAAGAACGGACAGGTTTCTGCCGTACACCTGAAACTAACACGATATTGTAAATCAACTGTATTTCAGTTAAAAAGAAAAAAAGGAACAGACGGCTTTCCACAAGGGCTTTGCTGGATGATTCAAAATTACCTTTAATGACACTAGATCACAAATATTTTTCAAAATAGTGTCTCTCCCACCCTGTTAACAGAACCAACCCAGTAGGAATTGTCTGGGTCTTAGAAGGCCTCTCGAGTCACAGGGAGATTTGATTCCTCAGGTAAAGCCTGTTTACTAACACACCTGCCAATAGCTCCCTGTTGCTTTGGTCCCAGGTCACCACTCCCTCTAAGCCCGGTCACCAGGTGAAGAGGACTGAATCCTCAAAACTGTCTCTTCCAAGAGGACCCTCAGCCGAGAGCACCCACTTCTCTTTAGCTTTGTAAAAACACGTGCATGTCTGGGCTCCAAACGGACAGAAGACCTAACAGCAGGTGGGCTTGACGAGCAGGCCCAGAGGCAAGACACCCACTCCCCGGACTCCAGGCCCTTCCCTGCGAGTGGCGTCCACTCGCAGCAGGAGGGCTTGTCCGCTGAGGCCTCCGATTACATTTCTGTTCAATTAGTGAGCAAAGAGCACCGAACCACATTCTCCTCTGTTTCCCTCTGCAGGGGGCCCAGAGTGGGAGCCACGCGGCCGGCCAGTCAGCCACGCCCGCTTTCCAGAGCTCTCGGATGGTTCACCCCATCGTCTAATTAGCGCCCTTTCTTCTCAGGAACTAGCCGTGCAGTTTCCCGAAACGATGGTTCAAATCAATTTGCAGAGCATCTGTTTTAATGAGCTAAGAATGGGGTAATACCACAGACTTTGCAACTGCAGCTCCTCTTCAACCTAATTATCTCCCTCTGTGGATGTAAAATCAACCAGAGGTTCAGACAAAGGGGACTTCCGTCACTCTCCCAGAAGCCTGCATGTAGGAATGTGCCTACAGACGGGGATACGCTGAAGCAGGCAGCATCCACCAAACACGTAACCATGGTGAAGCTGTCAAACCAAGGCTTCTAACAGTGATACCTGGTGAATGCCGATGCTTGTCATCGCTCAGAGAGCAGAGCGGAGCAGGCGGGGATGTGACTGCACAGGACAGCTCTCTCCTGCGCCCCAGGCCATCGCTCCTGCCCACGGTTATCATCTGGCCACACCCCAGTGGCAAAGGGCATCCATGGGGAGCGGAGAGTGTCCTGAAGTTCTTCTCTCAATCAAACCCTCTGAGCCAGTTCGGCAGGCATTCGAGGGCCTGCTCTGTAAAAACTACAGAGCCAGTGCTGTAGGTTTTGGGGTCTTAGGACAAGATCTCTGTCACCCAGAAGCTCACAAACTCCTAACTCTAATATAAAAACTGTGCTCACATAGATATAAGCCCATTAATGAGGCACAGAGATAAGGGAACTAATTCCAACTGGGGAGCATGGGAGGTGGAATTTACAGAGCCTTGAATAACAACTAACGCTCCCCAAAGTAGACCTGGGGGGTCTGAGCGCTGAAGGGCGTGCTCCAAACAAAGTAGAGAAGCAAGAAGGTCAAGGGTTCGTCCAGGCGAGGAACGGCAAGCTGTCTGATTTAGGGGACTTTGTGCAGTGCTCAGGAATAAGACACGGGGGTGTCTCCAAAGTGCAGCTAAGAAACTTAGGGTGCGATGGGCAACCACCGAGGGCTTCTCGGGAAGAGTGGCACCATTGGATCCGTTTCAGAAAGGAAACTCGGGCTGCAGCTGGTAGGGTGAACTGGAACTGAGGCTATGCAATCGAGATGGGGTCTTCACGTCCCAAGAGAGGATGTCCGTCCATTTGGGAAGTGGTTCGTTAGGACAGTACCACTGTGTGAATCAAGTGGCAGAGCCCATTACAGACCCAGGGCTCTTCAGCTCCGATACCACAGCGGCATCAGAATGTTCCAGTTTAACCAAGCTGAGTGCCAGCAAGTGTCCATTCCAGCACCCCCTCCACGAGGCCAACCTTCCATTCTCATGCCTGACCTGCACTCCGTACAGTTCCCGCCTTGCAGTTTTGATGAAATTACATTTTCCCAATAACTTGCACACTAACATCATTCTCAGAAAAATGCTTCAGAGGCTTCAAATAATGCATAGGAATTAACATCTGAGACAGTCCTATTTGCATTTTCCCACTGATGACGGGGCTTTGCTCACTTCCTGTGGAGCACACGGCAGCCCAGGGGGTCCTCCAAAGCCATTTGGTTTATCTGTAAAGAAGTGTGTTTCTTTCCAAAATCCAGAGACGATTTATGTTGTAGCAGATCAAGTCAAAGAAAGCAAGATACCTAGCTTAAAAACTGACTCACTGCAATGAGTAAGAATTAGAAATTGTCCCTAGGAAAGGCTGACTGCCCACACACGATATTCAAGTTAGACTTACGGTGCCAAATTGACGGGGTGCTAAAAATAAAAGAGCCAGGCACACAAAGCATCCTTTGACCTGCTAATGCTTCTCAAAATCGTATCATGGCAGATGCAAAGAATTATTTCCCCAACAAAAACAAGACCCTGACTCAGGGCAATTTTCTGCACAGCCGGCATCTGGAGGGGAGGGGCAGGGGTGGGGAGACAGTAATGCATGCCGTGCACCCCTGTGAAGTGTATTATTACACCCTCATAATATATTGATACCAACTAGGTTTACAAGTTCTGAAATGAATTCTGGGCTCCACAAGCCCAGCATCAACAAGTGACTTGTTAAGACTAATTCATGATCACTACTTTTAATTCCTAAGAACCACGTTGAATGACAATTTGAAAAGGGCTCATTTTCTCACTGATCACTGATGATCTTTAAACTTTCAGGTAACACTTGAAGGCTTTAGGCCTTTGCTTCTGCTGAAGTTCAGAGATACAAGTAAAGTTGCAAATTTCTGGAAACTATAGAGTCACAATTTTACAAATTAATGTTGAGTTCTGTTACTTTAGCTGGTTTTACTGATTAATATCATGAATAAAATCAAAGTGCTGTGCTTAACTTCTGTCAGACCTTTGCTCTTAAAAGGAAGCAGAGGATTGTGGTTCACACATAACAAACAGATCTCCAAATTATTAAAAAGGCATTTTATTATAAATACATTTTAGTTGTAGCAGTAAAATACATTTTGTGTTACCATGAATCTTGTAAAACAAAAGAACTTCACTGAGACAATGATCACAAGGTAGGAATTATAGACCTCCAAATCGAAAACTTGTTCTAAGGAACCAAAGCGACTAAAGTAATTCCAAAACGAAGTTAAAAAAGAAAATGACAAAAAAGGAAGAAAATAAAAACCCTAGAGAGTGGCTTTGGGGTTATTTTATGGTACAAAGTCATTTTTACTTTTAAGCATAAACTCTTTAGGTATTAGAACTCTCAGATGAGGTATCATTAACTGCAAAGAAAAAAATAATAATTTTGTTATAATTTTGCCATAAATTATGATTATTAGATGGCTGTACAACTGGTACTTTTAAGAGATGGAAACTGATCATCTCAGTTTTATGTAACCTTCCTTTGGAAGGCTTGCCAAAATAAGACCCAGTATGAATTTGCCAAGTGATTGCATGAAGTTAGCTGAACAAGTTTAGATAAGAACTGTATTCTTGAAGCATTAAAAAAAAAAAACAAAAACAAAACCTGTGTCACTAATGACAGAACCCTTTAATAAAATGCAAAACCCATTACCTTTATAATTGAGAGGAGAGGTATTTTAATCACCGGATTTACCTAGGATACAACTACTACACTTAACCAGTACCTTCATGGGTTTCGAAGAATCGGGTGGGATGACTGGCACAGAAAGCGGATACAGTACAATGTCATACACACGGGTTTATAGGAAGTAGGCATGGTCTGGACATGTAAAAATCCAAGACTCTTGCTCTGTATGGGGTGGGGAGGGGGGCAGGCTGAGAGACATTCAGGTGTAACTGACACGTCAGGACTTCATCCTGGACAAAAGAGCCCTGTGACCAGCTGACAGAGAGGTCTTCACATCCAAGGCATCGTGCAAAGAATAAACAAACCGAAGCTCCCTATGAGTTGGAATTGGATAAAGTAACCTGTGCTGATCATACAAACAATCCCACCAAAGGTTATCTTGCCTTTCAAGGAGGAAGTACTGGGTTTTAAGAATTCCAAAGCTGTGTGTTCTATGATGCTTATCATACGGTCTACATCTAAGTCATTCTAGAATCTATTACCTTAAAAATAATTTCTTCTCTTTCTAGTGTCTCGGTAAATTCAAAGCCAAACAAGAAACCAGAGGCAGAGACCAATACCCCTCAAGCTGCACTCCAGGGGGAATATTAACAACAACAGCACGCGAATTTTAAAATATCCAAAGACCTGTAGGTTTATAATATTGTAGGCAGTTTCTTTCTCAAAAATAACTTGCTCATACATGTGCACCTATGGTTTATGAATAACTCATGCTGTGTAGGTGGTAGATTCCTCTAGACTCTTTTTGTAAACATATATAGATTTTTTTAAAGGTAGCAAAGTAATCAGAGACAATTATCAATCTTCTGCCATATACAACAATTCAGGCTCCCCTAACACCTACCGGCATGGCAGAGAATCCAAAATAACTTTGTTAACCTGAGAAACACATAATTTGAAAAGCAAATCCTTTGCCCTCACCTCCCTCATCCCCCAAAACTTAAAAACTACGACTACATCATTTGGGGATAATCTATCGTTTTCCATGCTTCAGGTCACTGCCATCTTAGGACGGGGCCTCCGGTACTTAGGGCCTCGATAAACGCAAAGTGCATTCTCGTGACAGTCGGATGGCTTCCTTCCACAATCCTCAGGAGGAGATTGACGCTAAGCGCTCCAAGCAAATGCACAGCTTCCAGACCAAAGCCCAGGCTGCAGTGGTCACAAAACCAAACTCACCCTACAAATTAGAGAGCTCCTGCCCTGTGATGTGGAAGAGCGGCACAGACCTCAACCGGGGTGAGCGCTGAGGGGGCGGGGGGGAGTGGTGGTGGCCGCCCCCCAAAGGGCCCGGCGCTCCACAGAGGTCTTTCTCCATGAACGTCCCCCTCACGGCATCAGAATTATACACACGTCTCAAGAGATCAGTTCTGTACACTGAGTAAATAAATGCATGACTGAAAAGACCCTCAGACTTTCTCTAGACCCGCGGTTCTCAAAGTGTGGTACCTGGGCCAGCAGCATCAGTGCTGCCTGGGAACCTGCTGGAAACGCAGATGGTCAGGCTCCAGCCTGGAATCAGAAACTGGGGGGCAGGTCCAGCAGCCTGGACTTCAACAAGGCCTCCAGGTAGTTCTGCCGCTGGCTAAGGTTTGAGATCCACTAGCTCTATCCTGCTCAAACTTTGCATATCTTAAAACAGGACATATTTGTAAACACATACTCCTTCTATTCTGTGTTGAAACCTATGGAATTTGCCCCTTCCCCTCAACTGCTCAAACATCAAAAAAAAAAAAAAAACTAATGACGAAATTTATTTCAAAACATCAAAAAAAAAATTTTAAGTAATATTGGTTTCCCCTCCTATACATAGTTCTAAGGCAGGCAGTCACACGCTAGTATGCAAAATAAAATACAGAAGACACCTCATATATGAGATGTAGAAACAGCTAAAAAGACTCCCAAAGAATATAATGAAAATTCCGTAATATTGTTTAATGAACTTATAGAATTATATAAAACTTACTATGCTTTATGCTTAATATTCGTATCAAAATAAAATCTCTCTGTTGAACAAATTGCAAATAAAGTCTGGTCTAATACATTACTGAAGCTGTAAGTATATGAATGTCTCTGGATTTTCTTAACACTCCAGTTTTTGAAGCTTTAGACTAATATTGTATAACTGGGTTTAGGATTTAACCACAGTTCACATTACTAAGTCTGTATTCTTTTCTGTTAGGTACCTCCCTTCAAAAAAATTTAGAAGCTCCTGTGACTGTTTCCTTAAAGTTTATTCCAAAGTAGATATTTTCAAACATTTCAAAAAATTTAAATGTTACATTAAAATTTTTTGTAATCTGTTTAATCTCAGATTCTAATTTAAAGTAATAACAATGCCACTTCCTGAATGTGTTTTAAGAGAATGTTAAATGTCAGTAAGATTGATTCACTCCTTATAACAATGGTCTTGAAATTGCTAATTAAACAGGTATGAAAGTAGTAAGTGTGAATTTAGCAGCTTTATAGTGAAACCTCAGCAAATAAATATCCAACCCCAAGTAGATGGAGAACTGGAGAAACCTAGTATCATGAGTACTCCGAAGACTAACGTGTCACTTACTCTTTCCTGTTGCCTTTATAATATGTGGCGGACGTCACTAGCTGATATTCTGAACAAGAATCATGGTTAGAACATTATCCGTCATTTCTAACTGCTCAATAGTGTGTGGGTCAGGTGGCAAAAAGCGGAGTGAACAATCAGATCCATTAAGACATATCCTTTGAGATTTAGGAGCGCACATAAGGGTGGTGGTAGAAACTGAGGGTTTCTCAATAGTTAAAGGGATGGTTAGCAAGAAACAACGTCTGGTAAATCATAAAAGACAAAGTACTACCTTTGTGGAGCTAGAAGAAAAACCAGAGCGCCTAAGTAACATTTAAGGTAGCAATTTGTATCTTGCAATACATTTAAAGTTTTAATCTTGTATTTTTATAGGCTTTTTCTGGGTTCTCTTTTTAAAAACAACTCCAGTAGGAAACAATTCTATCTAAGGATAACAGGTGTCTCTTCTTAAAATGGCGATTTCAGTAAATTTAATTTTCTTAATAACAATAGCTGAAATCTGAAATTTATCTTGAAATTGGTTTTCACACACTGGCTCTTAGGCAAGGTGACTCTCTCCAGCGCAGGTCGCTAGAGATACATTCCTATATGTTTATAGCTTTGCCCTTGAAATGTATATACGTGGAAAATATTAAACATGTAAGATCGACTATACCAGAGCAAGATAATACTATATCTTAATTATCTCAAGTTAGGGAATTCAGTTACTTTCTCAGCAATTTCAATGCCACCATAAAAAAGGAAACTATTTTCACAAATAGGTCTTGGAGATCGCTATGTTTAATTAGGTAATACTTATTCAGTGGGAATTCTGATTATTTTACTTATTCTGCAGTTCTTTGAACTGAAAAGACCAATTGATGTTCACACCAAACTCAAACTTATTCTAGAACCTCTGATGAAAAAAACCACACAAAGCAGTTTATTATTTCACACATACAAAATGACCTGGAGAGAAAGCATATCTGTCTGAGGAAGGGAAAATGAAAGTCATGTTGTTTAAATGGTCAATAATTAACTGCTGATTAATCAAAAACAAAGCTCTACTCTAACAATTGGCAAAGCACATGCCAAACGGCAACCAAAACCCCTTTGAAAAACCCACCAGAAAATATCCATGTTACACTGAATGAGGCTCATTCAAATCTTAACAGAAATTCATTTTTAGATAGGGAAAAAAAATTTAGCATGAAAACTCTACAAATTCTATCACCCAAAATAATTTCTTTAAGGTAAAAAAAGAAAATCTCAGTAGCACTGAAATTAAAAAGTAAAATGAATAAAAAAATAGTTCTGGCAAGATAAAGGAAACTTCAGAGTGATAACAAAGAACAAAGAAGTAGAAAGACATCATGTGAACAACTAACCTCACTTAGAAGAAATATGTTTTGGAAGAAAAGGAAGTTGGTGATACTTGGTATTATCCCAGAGCTAACATCAAGCTTTAAAAAAAAAAGTTCCATCTGAATTCTAAGGTTGGACCTAGTATATAAAACATAGTCTCCCCTCAGTGTCTGCAGGGGATCTGTTCCAGGACCCCCAGGACTACCAAAACCCGAGGATGCTCAAGTCCCTTATATAAAATGACGTAGCATTCGCATATAACTTTCACACATCCTCCCATATACTTTAAATCATCTCTAGATTACTTATGATACCTAATTCAATATAAATGTTATGCAAATAGTTGCCAGCATATGGCAAATTCAAGCTCTCCTTTTTGGAACTTTCTGGAATTTTTTTCTTTTTTTTTAATATCTTTGATCCATGCTTTGTTGAATCGGTGGGCATGGAACCCGTAGATACGGAGGGCCGACTGTAAGTTGTTTTTTAAGTCTGATTCGTGGGCACTTGCTAACATTACCCAAGTAATATCCAACAGGATGAATGGTACTCAGAAGCCACGCCTCATTTCAATGGAAACTTGCAATGATTCTTGCAGTAAGACTTTCTCAAAACCGTTACAAGATATTATTATGTATACATTACATGTAAAGCACAGTTGGAAAGACGGCATTAAGTAAAGCGGAGATGGAAACGGCATTCGAATCCTCGACTGGCTGTAGAAACAGTAAGGAAGTGAGGGACACTCAGACATTCTCCGCAGAGCAGTGGGCTAAGAAGTAGCTGTTCCTTTTAGTTTTTTTAGAAACAACTGCTTAGAACAGTGAAGTCACAACAATGTAACAGCTTCCTTACCCAAAGCTTCCATCAATATATAAGGGTGGTAGGGTGGGCACATTTAAATATAAATAATTTTAAAACTGGTATTTTTTAAAGGTTCAAGTATGGAAAACAGATGATTAGGCAATTACTTTATGACAAGGGGTTAACTGACAGCCCTGATGGGACAGTTCTGTCTTCGTCAGATCAGCGTGCTTCCCACCATTTACCTGGCTTGTGTCGCAGTCCTGTGTATTTTCGGGGGAGGAGAATCATCGCTGACAAGAACATTACTTTTCATCGACATCCTCACATCAGGGGTATCTCATTTTCATTTGGGCTGTATCTTGAGTTTTGTCACAGAGTTAGAAATACACAGCTATATGGCAAAATTTTTTCTTCTTTTCTTGTGACTATGTCGAGTAAAATCCGACATCACTAAATGTGGTGATCTGACATCTTACAGAGAAAACGAGGTGCTGTAACTCGCTGGCTCTGTTTTCCAACTGTGATTTATACTAACCATTAACACGTCTGCAGTCTACACGTCTACATCTGCCGCCTTACACAGAGACCTGCAGCCTGTAACGTGAAGCCACAGAGAAGTGAACTGCACTCTGGGCAGAAAGACAGAACTGAATAAAAAAAGAGGTTCTCTGCATTTGTCCTGCAGCTTGACAGCCTTTAACTAAAGGCACTCTCTTCTCCCAAACTGTCTGAGGCTTACAGGGGACTATTGCTGGCCGACACCAACTAAACTCCCGTTGTAGACGCTTTTCTTTGCCCTCCACTTTTCAACTCTGCTTTAAAAATGGACCGCAAATAGAGCATGGCCTACTCAGAGGCAGTCTTCCGAAAAAACACTATTTCTGAACGGATCGTCAGGATCCAGTCAGGATTTGCAATGCTTCCCAACCTTACCTTATTATTTTATTATTTTTTTAAAAAGGTTATATTGTAGTTTCAAGATATCTCTGAAGTATAAAAGTAGTACTACTAGATCAGGAAAACAATATGGACATGCAGCGCTTCAGAAGTGTTACAAGACCACGAGTTTTAAGAGGGTAAACGTTTTTCTTTGGATTTTACCAAAGTTCATTCAAAACAATGTTTAGACTGTAGGATATTTAAGATAGCTGTTTAAATTTTATATTTTTGTACAAGTTCAGTGGGGTTCTTTTAGAAGAATCAAAAGACATGAAAACAAGGGTAGCTTCTTGCCCCAGATTTTGATGAATTTTGATACATCTTTGACAAACATTTCTTCTTTAATGATGTTCCTCAAACAAAACAGTTAGCAAAATATCTGAATTGCCATGTATAATGTCACATTTTAATGTAAACATCAAATAAAGGTACCAAAATTTTTACTGGAGGGAAAAAAAACCTTAAAGCGGCACAACTCTTTATACCACTGGAGAGGGGGGAAGCCAGATTACGAACATTTACACATGCATAGTGAGGAAAAGAAGATTTTACTAAATTCACGCATTTTTAAAATAGTTATCAAGTCTACTAAGCACCAACAATCCTAAAAATTTTTCAGCTTCATGATTTGTTTAAAAAAAAAACACACACTATCAAATTAACATTAAAAACAAGCTTAAAGTGTAGCTTGTCCAAAATATAATTAAGTATGCCACTGTTTTTTTCATGTTGCAAAAAACAGTGGCATATGAAATACACCTGCAAAGAATGCCTTTAACTCTATCCTACGGTGGATGGAGATTACAACAGCACATCTACATAGTCTAAAACTAGAAAAGTTTTAGAATGCAGCATCTTGTCACCAAAAAAAGCTGATAAAACTTAAAGTATTTAGAAGATGCTGCCCCCTTTTTTTTAAAAAATTTTCAATGAATTTAAGCAAAAATAACATACATTTGTACATCAACTGGCCATTTCTGGTACAGAAACCCAGCGTATGGTAATATTACTGAATAAATGTAAATGCTACTTACAATTTTTTTTTCTTTTTAAATACATTTTAGACAAACTTTTTTTCTCCTTTTTTAATAGTTGCACAATTAACCTCTTAGCTGCTAGCTTGATGCAAACATATGTAACAATACACAAATTTAAAAATATTTTTTATTCCACATAAAAGCTGTCAAAATTCCGACTCATGTCAAAAATGCAAAATAATGGAATATACTGTAAAAAAAATTAGTTGCAAGTCTAGCAGCAAAGCAATTGAGAACATACTTAATATTAAAACAACGGGAACTGTGCATCTATAGGTGAAGTCCAGCTATCTTAATTCTACTGATACAAACAGAAATGAAAACACTCTCCCTGGAGGAAAAAAAAGTGATTATTTAAAATAGGAGTAAAAGCCATTGCTGCCCGATGAGCTCCCCAGGCTGAGTTCCTGGAACAGAGACAGAGGGTCGCTGCTCTTCTTGGCCGGCTCCGGCGGGGGCCTGGGCTTGGGCGGGGCCCGCAGAGCGCTGGCGTACGACATGGCGGGCTTGCTGCCTCCACAGCTCTGCTGGCTGCTGCTGTTGGCCGACTCCGCGATCTGCTTGTTGGGCATGAGTGGGG
Source organism: Balaenoptera acutorostrata (assembly GCF_949987535.1). Lineage (NCBI taxonomy): Eukaryota > Metazoa > Chordata > Mammalia > Artiodactyla > Balaenopteridae > Balaenoptera > Balaenoptera acutorostrata. The sequence goes on from NC_080083.1 coordinate 63,862,529, forward strand.
GGAACTGGCCGAGATGCTGCAGGACACTGTAATTGAAGGAACTGGACCCCTCGAGGTTTTCAGGCTTCAGATGATCCTCAGGGGGTCTGACGGTCTTGGGCGGAGCTAGAAGCAGAGAAGAGTAGCACCGATTTAAGGGCAAGCCCAGCGACACTCAGGCATCTCACTAGCTCAGTGTGTCACAGCTGGTTCTCATCTCCAGGAACTCAGTGACAGGAGAGCCACAAGGACAGACAACTTCTGCCACAAAACTGCAATCACAACACATCTAACTGAACTTCTCCATCTCATAAACACTTGAGGAAGAATTAACTATGTGACCTGCGATAACTAAACATATAAAAACTAAAGGTCAAGTCCGAAGGTTTGCTTCAAAAAACTAACTTGTACACTTCGGTATTTATTATATTAACTGCTCACAGTTCGAAAATGGGAACAAACAGGTTCTTTCTTAAATAAAAATGAGCTCTATATGCAGACTTCTGGTTAAAACAGCTTCTATTATTAACCTAAGAAACAGCAGCACCTGGATTCTATTTCTTAAAAATACTACCTTTTCTTGTAATATGTAAGTAAACATGGAATAAGGTGGGGAAAACTGCTGTAGACTTTACTTCACATTTCCTATCATCTGCCGAATTCCAAGGTCCTTTAATATTCAACTCCACTCTTCCTAACTAATTTTATGGTCCCCTAAATCATAACTTGTTTTAAACATTGCTTTTGCTTTCAATCTTTTAAAAGTTTAACTAATATTAGATTGGATTAAAATCATAATACATATTCATTGAGGATAACTTGGAAATTACACAAAGGCCAAAGAAGAAAATAAGTCATTCATATTTCCAAATACCAGAGCTAATAAGCCTTAACTTGCTGGTGCATTTTTCCCTAAGGATGTCATATAATGCAGATATTTCACAACTTTTTAAAGTAACCTCTCATTTTTAGAAATATGGATAATAGTCAATTTTTCACTTTTCTACACTGTTCTAAATGTTATTATAGATAAATATTCCTAAATATTCACGACTGCTCCCTTAGGATAAATCCCTAGAGGTACAATGGCTGGGTCATATAGTACATACACAGTCAAAGTTTTTGATTGACTATGGCCAAGCTTCCCTGCAGGAAAATACTGCCCATTTATACTCAACCAACAACGCTTGCTCATTTCCCTACTACACCACAACACTAGTGTTACTATTTTTTTTAACTTTAGCTTATTTTATAAATAAATAATTATCTTGTAGTTCTACTTTGCATGTCTTTGATTACTGATATTTATGGACATTTTTCCTTGTGTTTATTACCTATTTGTGGACTGGAAAGTTAAGGAGAAAATATGTCATTTTTTTAGTTTTAGTGTCTCATTGATTCAATATGCTAATTTCACATTATTATTTTAAAACTTTAAAAATTCACAGAATTGTTCAAAATTATTGTAAGCCATTTAACAGCTTTCTGGAACGTTTACCACCTTTTCTGTCTAAATGTCACTGATTTTGTGAATGAAACAATTGTTTTTAAGAGCATTAGTTTAACAAACACTTCAGTATAAAAGTGGCCTGTACTGCCTAATATAATATACAAAATAAACATTTTACTGGCTGTTCAAAAACTTACTATTTTTATTTACTTTACTAAGTCTTCTTATTTACCCGTATTCTCATCTTCATGACAATATAATTAGAGTTTAGAATGTTTTCAAGTAAATAATAAATACTTACAAAATAATATTTTAGAGGCAGTTTAGCCTAATGCCTACACACTTATCTAATCATGAATGTAAGATCTCTGTCAATTTGATTTACCATATATGCTCCAGGTAAGACAAACTATTCTTTAAAACTATGAATTTTACTAATCTGGCAACCAATGACTTTTCTCAAAATACATATCTCTATCTAATCTTTAATTTTCATCTGTGCATAAAAAGAAAATGCTTGATAAAGTATGCCTTGTCACCAAGAGAAGTGAATATAACCCGAACACATATGTGTTGGAGAGACGAACCCCACCCTTGCTGTGGACACAGAGGTCCTGCAGTGAGACTGGATCACCCCCTCGATCGCACAGGGTCTATTTTCATGATCTCCTTACTCAGCAGGCAGGTATTTACCAAGTGTGATCAGTACCAAAATGGGAAATCCAGAGTTCAGAAAGGTCAGAGACATGATCTTTGCTCTCAGGCTTGCAATTGTGGAGAAAATATGGCCATATCATGACCTCTTTCAAATTCCAAACCAATATAATATGAACAGTTTCCTTCAACTCAAGAAATAAGTCTCAAACTTCAGAAAGAAGTTTCCCAAGTGGTGATTATTTTCCTTCTGATTCACCACCGGCAATTGCTACATTCCTCTAAAAATGAAATGAAATGAAATGAAATGAAAATATAAAATAAAATAAAATATAAAATAAAATAAGAAATACATCCATCCATACATACATACATACTGTTAGACAAGAAGTTGTGCTTCAGGATATTAGTGATTTTGAATTAATTTTTAAATACTTAGCTAAGTGTTACTTTCAACTAAAGAATACTACTATTTGTCTCCTAGCAATGAAGAAAATAATAATTTTATATTTGTGGAGAAGATACCATAAATGACATGTGCTTTGGGCACTTGCTCAGGAAATTTCAACTTTATCAGATTTTTACTGATTTCGGCCAAAAGCTATCTTAAAATTTAGGCAGAAAAAAAAGGAGAAATGATGCTGTCTTTAAAATAAATTATAATGCACAAAACAACTAAGAAGTAACAAATTTTCATCACTTATTTGTAATTTAGATGTTTCTCAGGAAATTCAAATATGATGAGTGCATTTCTGTTAGACCTTTAAAATGACAAAGCAATCCCAGGCAAAATACAACACTTTATCCACAGAAGGTACTAATGAATGTTTAAAGATGAAAATGACCATGTCTCTTGACAGGAAGGAAACCAACGCCTCTTCAATGCGTTTTGACCGACCACGTCTATTGTTCTAAACACGTGCTTGTATGACACATACTCCAAAATGGGTCAGTTACAGGCACAGTGGATTCACATTCTAAAGGTGAGCAAAATGAATTTACAATACAAAGGTTGATGCTATCAAGGCAGAAATTCACCTACGATCACAGACTTGTTCACAAAGATCAACGACTACAGCCTACAAAGAGAAGGCTATATAGATCAGAGAACTCAAACAGTATCACTCTTTACATTCCACATAAAAAAAGAGGGAAACAAAGGAAAGATAAACGTGCACTCGCGTTCAAGGCTGAAGAAGAAGACTTCAGACTTCCCAGCACACAGGTTTACAGCCATATCCATTCCAAGGCCTTCCTATGCCTTCTTTTTTTTCTTCTTTGGACTTGGATTTCTCAGTTCATTAGAATATAAGGAATAAACACTGGATTTCTAAATCTCAAAATGTCAGACTTCACTGGTTTCTCTTATGGCCAAACTCTATTGTGTAGCAAACTGTCAACAACTTTAATGACAATAAGTCCTTGAAAACTGAAATTGACCTAACCAACTGCCACCCCCAACCCAGAAGAAAACACAAAAATCCAGAAAACAAGCTTTTCCCAAGCAAAGGTGATCTGATTTAGAAATACATTTTAGGTTCCCTTACTTCTTTCACGCATTCACAGGTTAAAAAGATCAAAATGATCAGTTCCCAAATACGGGTAGGTCTACTTACCTTCCAGACCATAAATATGGAATCAATACAGTCCTAAATTAATATGTATCCTGAGGCACACCTGCAAGCTATGAGCATGAAATACTGTTCCAAGACAATAATGCGAATGGAAAGAATGGGAGAAGAAAAACTCCATAAATGCCCAGGAGCTGAGCAGTTAAAACTGCAGTTGCGGCAACCCCCGGCCCGGTCTTACCGATCAACTCTCTGGGCTGAGCGGCCCTGCTGGATCCATTGCACGGAATGTTCTGATAGGCGGTAGATGAGGTGGTGTTTACCCAGGACTCCGGGGGGGGAAAGTTGAAAGAAGATGGGTTACTGTGGTCCTGAAGCTCTTTACACTGAGAAAGACTGTCTTGAGGAGCGCTTACTTCTTCAGGACAAGGCTGGACTGAGCTGGATGAGATTCTTCTTTGGTACAAGGGCCGACCAGGTCCTCTGGGTTCATACTACACAAAGAAAAAGGACAGTTCATAAATCAGTGAAAACTTACACCCCACTCTCTTATGCACACAGCAATCTCACTCTACTAAGTAGAAATTCTCAAAAACACTTTCTTCTGTGACTATCAAAACCCCCAAAAAGCAGCCTGAGCTGTGGACATGGTGTCAGGAGGCTTGGGGTCAAAACTCAGTTCTGGCCCTTAGCAGGTAGTCCTATGACAACACATGTCTAATTTCTGACTCTGTTTTCTTGTCTGTAAAATATGGGGCTGAACTACCTGTCTTCAGTTCTAAAGTTCTATCCACATTTTAGGTAACATTAGATTAAGAATAAGAATGAAGAAACATATCTGCTCAAAATTAAATGGGGAAATTACAGTCACAATCAAATGAATCACAACATCTTGAACACATTCGTCCGTCCGAGACTCATCTCATGGGCCCTTCACAACCTCCCGGTTTGTCATTCCTTAGACCTGATGGTAAGACAGGGCTCCTCCCACCCAACAGAGGTACTCCCGATCGCCCTCTCTGCACGCCTTCCTTCGGAAAGTCTTTGACTGAAACGGAACATTCATTATTCTTCAACAAATCCTTCGTATGTCTGAAACCCAATTAACGTTTTTCTCCTCCCTACACTGGCACAACGAAAATTTCTTTAACCCTCCGACAGGATGTATTTGCCAGCATTTCATGATTTTTTACTGCTACTTAAGTGCCCTCCAAGTCCTCGGGCCCGATTGCCGTGGCCACGCTCAGGCTCAGTTCTAAGAGCAAGGCAGTGCGGAGTAGCAGTCGGGTGTTCAGTTCTACCCGTGGCATCACCCGGGCAATTGACCTAGCCTCCTGGGAACTTCATCTGTAAATGTGGCTTCACTATCCACAGTGCCTGCCTCTTAGGGCTGCTGTGAGACCTGAGCAAGTTCAGCATGCATAGCATTTGCCACATAGGAAGGTTTGTTGTTGATGTAACATAAAGGCTAAGCTTCTGTGTTAGAGCTCACATGACAGAATGGGATTGGCTTTTTACTGCCCCCTCTCCCTCCCCCGGAAGTAACAGATTTGCTATTCAGTTCGTGGTCATTATGACTGGGAGGAAACTTTCTTTTACCACTGTTGTTACAAATAACTGGAAATCAGGAACTAGAGGTTAGATTACAAAGAAGAGAGAGAGAGAGACAGGCACAGAAATAGCAGGATTTGGGGGGAATATAAGATAGCACAAGCAGATATTGTCAGGCCAGTTAAATGGGGGAAGTTGTGGGCCTAAGTATGTGAGAGTGAAGTCATCACAGTCAGAACCACAAGGGTACAAACTGGGCAAGGGAATGGGTCTGGACTGGCTGCCCTTGAGCAGAAAGGCAGGAAGGGGAGGGAGGAGAGACATCCTCTCACTGTTAAATGAGGATGTCCAGGTCATTTCTACATTTCCAAAGTTTTAGCTACTGGATGAGAAAGGCGAGAGCTAATACTTCCATCCCATTAATACCTTTTCTCACATGTTTTTATTGTTCTTCTGTCTTCATGTATAGTATCTAAATTCATCTTTAGTTTCACTCTGTTTTAAAGGTATTTTTTTCCAATGGTTAAGATCATTCCAAATTTGATTCCTATTTTCTAGAATAGTAACCATTCTAACTAGTGTCAACTGTGAATTTAATCAGCACATTTGAAATTTCTTCATCAAGGTTATTAGCTTATGGTATTGAGTAGAATAACCAACATTCCTAAACTGCGTTATGTTCTGTATGGCTAGGCAGTGAATGAATGACCGGTCACAGCAGCCTGTGAAGGGCGCCTTTTTTAATCAAGGTTTGTGATGAAGATGACTAGCTCTTAGACTCAAAGTGAAGTGCTTCTTTTTATTACCATGCCCTGAGTGTTCAGCCCAGGCAGAAACTGCAGGGCAGCACATTCTAAAGGCTTTATGTGTGAATACTAAAGTACAAAACTAAAAGCTGTTATGGCCTCAGAAAACAGGTTATAATAATCCAATTCCCTGGTGATACTCATATGAATTCCAGGCATTAACATTATAAGCCCCTTTTTGCAATGAATAGATATGTGAACCACAATGCTTAAATGAGGAAAACTAAAAATCAGAAAGCAATGGAAAGCTGGTATAAAAGGAGAAAATATTCAATTAAACTTTAAAAAAAATGTGTGTCATTTATATCTTCCAAGCTGAAATACAAAAAAATCACACAGTTGACACGCACAGTACTTGTGGAAGTATTGTGTAACATGTTTATAACAGCTCCTAAGCAGCTGCTGACAAAGATGAATGTGTAGATAAGTATAAAATTCAACTTCAAATGACATTATGAATGTAACTGATCCTTTGTTAGAAAAAGAACCAAAACCTGGAATTGTCTGAATGTTCTTAAAATTAGATATGTTGAAGATTTTATATGTGTATATATATATATATATATATATATATATATATGTATACACACACACACACACACACTCACACATAATATACATACGTACATATATAAATATAATATATAGATGGTCTCCTGGTATACCTATTTCATACAACACAGGTGTAGGTAAATGCATGAAAATATGATTTGCTACTTTGGAATCTGTCCTCAAAGGTAATTTGAGGATAAGCAGAGAAATCTTGCTGACAACTGAATGAAATGATTTATACACCAAATAAATTACCTTTTAGCAGTTTTGTAGTTTTCAGCATACAGACCCTGTACAGGTTTTGTTAATTTGCACCTAGCATTTAATTTTCCTCTGGGCTATTGTAATGGTATTTGCTCTTACATTTTGGTTTCCAATTGAATGTTGCTAATATATGGAAATGGGATTGACTTGTGTTGACCTTTTACCTCAAAACCTTGCTAAATTCACATTAGTCAAAATTAATTTTTGTTGGTTTGTTTTCTGGGTAGATTCCTTGGGTTTTTCTACATTGACAATCATGTCATCTGTGAATAGGGACAGTTTTATTTCTGCCTTTCCAAACTCCATGTCTTTTCTTTTTATTGCTGTACTGCACTGGCTAAGGCTTCCAGGATAACGTTGAACAGGAATGTTGAGAGTGGACATCTTAACTCATTCTTAATCTTAGAAGCGTTCAGCATTCAGTCTCTACCATTAATCGTGACGGTAGCTGTAGGATTTTTTTTTTTAAACATATTTGTGTGTTGGTGTTTTGTTTTTTTTTTTAATTAATTAATTAATTAATTTTATTTTTGGCTGTGTTGGGTCTTCGTTTCTGTGCGAGGGCTTTCTCTAGTTGCAGCAAGTGGGGGCCACTCTTCATCGCGGTGCGTGGGCCTCTCACTATCGCGGCCTCTCTTGTTGCGGAGCACAGGCTCCAGACGCGCAGACTCAGTAGTTGTGGCTCACGGGCCTAGTTGCTCCACGGCATGTGGGATCCTCCCAGACCAGGGCTCGAACCCGTCTCTCCTGCACTGGCAGGCAGATTCTCAACCACTGCACCACCAGGGAAGCCCAGCTGTAGGATTTTTATAGGTGCCCTTTAAGAGGTTGAGGAATATCCCTTCTACTTCTAGTTTGCCAAGAGTTTTTTATGAGTGGATGTTCTGTTCTGTCAAATGTGTATAGGCTTTTCTTTGGGGGGGGGTGTCTATTTATATAATCACGTGATTTTTCTCTTTAGACTGTTAGTATGGTGGATTACATTGATTTATTTTCAAACACTGGACCAGCCTTGCATTCTGGAAATAAGCTCCGACATGATTATAGTGTATTATTCTTTTTTATATATTGCTGAATTCAATTTGTTAATGTTTTGTTGAGGATATTGCAATGATGTTCACAGATATGTCTGTGGTTTTCTCCTTCTTGTACTGTCTTTGTCTAGTTTTGGTATCACAGTAATGCTAGCCATATACAGTAAGTTAAGAAGTGTGCCTTTCTCCTCCATTCTCTGGAGGAGATCGTGTAAATTGGTGGTATTTCTTTACATGTTTGGAGGAATTCAGCAGCGAACCATCTGGGCCTGCAGATTTCTTCTTTGGCAGGTTTTTAAACTACAAATTCAATTTTGTTAACAGTTATAAGACTATTCGTATGCTATCTATTTAATCTTCAGTGAGTTTTTGTAGTTTGTGGTATTCAGAGAAGTGATCCATTTTATCTAAGTTGCTGAATTTTATGCAAAGAGTTGTTTACAGTATTCCTTTATTATTACCTTTTTAAATGTCTACTGGATTCAGTGGTATCTCCTCTTTCGTGCCTGATATTGGTAGCTTGTGCTTCTTTCCTTTCCTCTGTCACTCTTGCTAAAGCTTTATCAGTTTTATTGATCTTTCCAAAGAACTGGCTTTGGGTTTCACTGATTTTTCCCTATTATTTTTGTTTTCATTTTTTATTGAATTCTGTTCTCATCTTTATTATGCATCTTTATTATTCCCTTCCCTCTGCTTGATTTTAATTTATTTTATTCTTCCTTTTCTAATTTCTTGGGACAGAAGCTTAGATTATTGATCTGAGACATTTCTTCTTTTCTAAAATAAGCATTTAATGCTACAAAATTTCCTCTGGGACTACTTTAGCTGCATCACAACAAATGTGGACATATTGTATTTTCATTTTCATTCAGTTCAAAATATTTTCTAATTTCCCTTGAGACTTACTCTTTCACCCATGAATTATTTAGATATATGCAGTTTAATTTCCAAGTTTTGGAGATTTTCTGGTTATCCTTTGGTTATGCATTTCTAGTTTAATTCCATTATGGTCAGATAACATATTTTATTGGTGAATGTTACATCTGCACTTGGAAAGATCATATATTCTGCTATTGTTGGTTGGAGTGTTCTATAAATGTCAACTAAATTCAGTTGGTTAATGATGTTGCTCACTTTTTCTATATCCTGGCTGATTTCCTGTCTATTAGATCTATTAAATACTGAGACGGGAGAGTCAAAGTCTCAAACTATAATTGTGGATTTGTCTGTTACTCCTTTTAGATTTTGCTTCACGTATTTTGAAGTTCTGTTGTTAGATGCATACACGCTTAAGACTGTTATTTCCTTTTAATGTACTGACCCTCTTATCAGTACTAATGTCCCTCTTGGATAACTTCCTATGCTCTGAAGTTTACTTTGTCTGACACTAATATAGCCACTCTAGCTTTCTTTTGATTAGTCTTTGCATGGTATGCCTTTCTCCATCCTTTGCTTTTAACTACCTATACTGTTATATTTTTAACGTTTCTTGTAGATGGCATATAATTAGAACTATTTGAAAAACCCATCCTCACAATCTCTGACTTTTAATTGGTATGTTTAGATCATGTATATGATGTAATTACTGATATGTTTAGATTTAAGTCAGTTGTCTTATGCCTTTTGTTTCCTGTTTTATGTTCCTTTTTCCTCTTCCTGCCTTCTTTCGGGCTATTTGAACATGTTTTTGTAACTTCATTTTAATTTTGTGATTCTATGTCTCCTTATATGATTTTTTAATAGGTGTTCTAGGGATAATGGAATACATACTTAACTTTTCATCATCTACTTAGAATCTATATTTTATCACTTCAGTTGAGATGTAGAAAACTTATTACCATATTAGGTTCTTTACTTTTCCTCTTTATGCTATAGTTATAGTTGTTTTATATATTACATCTGTATATACTGAAAAACAATCAGACAATGTTATATATTTTGCTCTCAACTGGGAATTTTGATAGAACTCAAGGAGAACAGTTTATCATATTTATCCAGATATTTACTGTATCTGTTGCTCAACTTCCATGGCTGATGTGCCTAGTTTCCTTCTGGTATCATTTTCCCTCTGTCTGAAGAACTTCCTTTAACAATGCTTTTAGAGGAGGTCTGCTGGCTAAAAATTCTCTTAGTTTTCCTTTATCCGGAAACGTCTTTATTTTACCTTCATTCCTGAAGGACAGTCTTGCGGCATATATATTTCTGGGTTAAAAGTTCTTTTCTTTCAGCACTTTAAAAAGGTTTGCCACTTCCTTCTGGCTTCCATGGTTTCTGATGAGAAATCATTAGTCATTTGAATTACTGTTCTCTAATGAGATGTGTTTTCTCTGGCTTCTCTCAAGATTATTTTCTTTGTTTTTTGCTTTTAGCCATTTGATTATAATATGCCCAGATGTAAATGTCTTTGGGTTTATCCTATTTGGGATTCACTCTGCTCCTTAAATCTGTAGGCTTATGTCTTTCACCAAACTTGGGAAGTTTTCTGCTATTATTTTGTCAGATATTTTTCAGCATCATATTTTTTTTCTCCTCTCCTCCTTGGACTCTGATGAAATTCAAAAGATTGAATATTCAACCTCTGTTTTTGTCCCATAGGCCTCTGAGGCTCTGTGTTCCTCCCCACCCCCGCACCCCATCCAATCTTTGTTCTTTCTGTAGTCCAGATTAGGTAAATTCTATTGATCTTCAAGTTCACTGACTCTCTCCTCTGTCATTTCCATTCTGCTATTGAGACCATCAAGTGAGTTTTAAATTTTTGGTTATTGCATTTTTCAGTTTTAAAATGTCCACTTGGTTTTGTTTTGTTTTGTTTTTTTAAAATATCTTCTCTTTCTCTGCTAAGACTTTTTATTTTAACATTTGTTTCAAGAGGTCTGTGATTGCTCTTTGGAGCATTTTAATAATAAGATGCTTGAAAGTGTTTTTCAGATAATTCCAAAATCTGTATCATCTTACTGCTGGCACCCGTTGATGGGCTTTTCCTGTGTGAGCTGAGATTTCCATAATTTCTTATATACTGAGTAATCTTGGATTGTATTATGGACATTTTAAATATTAGCTTATGAGACCCTGGGTTTGTTTAAATCCTACAGAGAATGTTGATACTGATATTTTTGTTGTAGCAGGCAACTGATCTGGTAAGGTTAAGTTCCAACCTGTCTTCTGTGGGCTATGGTTTCAAAGTCAGCTTAGTTTTCAAAGCCTTTGTGGTGCTATCCGGATCTTGTACTGAGTGCCTGCCACTCTGGATTCAGTCTGTGACCTGGGCAGAGGTCTATCCACCAGCTCAGTTCTCCATGTCTTTGGTATGCTAATTAGGATCTGATCCATGTATGTGTACGTCAGACCTGGGCCCACGAATTCATAAACAATTCCGCAGAGTCACTTTCTTAAGCTCCTCCTCTCCATGAGCTCCCTGGTGATTTCTAGGTCCTTGGGAGCCCCCTTGATAGTCCTCTGACCAGAAACCACCCACTCCCACAACTGTGCAGTGTCTAGGGCCAAGGGGCAGGAGGACAGACAGGAAAAGGCAACAAGGTCTGGCCCCACCCTCCCGGCACCACAGGCCCACCAAGCTGAGATGGCTCTCCTCCCTCAGAGTTCTGGCTCCTACAAGCTTCTGCTGTGATCAGGGCCATCACAGTGACATTTCTGACTCCATATTGCAACTAATCTTTCAGAAACTACTAACTGCCAAGTTCTGGTGCAGTATCAAGGGAGAATATCTATAATTGTCTGAAAAAGTCATTAAAATTTAAAATCCCTTTTCCAGGTACGTATCTGCGTGACAGAGTTTTCTTCATATACTTCAACCAAAATGACATATTGCAGAAGATTTGCAAAATTGAAAAAATGGCACTCTTTTCACTAAACATTTTTGTTTTGGAAAGTACAGTTATTTTTGTTAATAAGTAATGAGTTCATTATTATAATTTTTAAATGAATTGATATTTATTTTAAATTATTAGTTTTAAACACTGATAGCTTATATTAAAAAAACTGTTGATAGATATTTAAACATCGCATAAATAAAAGTTTTTGAGATCCTTCTGACGTGTGCATAAAGCTATTCAACGAAGCACTATTTTTTAATAGCAAAAGACTGGAAGCGATCCAACTGTCTGTCAATAGGAGACCAGTTCAATAAACCATGGTACAGCTATATAATGAAAGTACTATGCAGCTGTAAAAAGAATGAGGAAGATTTCTAAGTACTGCTATGGATGAGCTCTGATCTATCATGATATACAACAATATGTATAACATGCTACCTTTTATCTAAGAAAGGGAGGTACATGTACATATATAAGTATTTGCTTTTATTTTCAAAAAGAAATAATGAGAGGATTAATTTTAAAAAATAATAATTTTTTTCTATAGGGGGAAGGGATAAGGAAGGAGTAGAGACAGGAATGGAAGTTTAACCTGTGAATATCACTTGTTTTATAATTTGGACTTTGGGACCATGTACTGATAAGTGCTTCTTAAAATCAAAATTAGATTTGAAAACTAAAAACAAATAGAAATAAACTCAAATGTTTATCGAATGAGTGCTATAACCACACATAGAAGAATTATTTCAGATACCTTTAAAATCCAGTATTTTAACTAAATACATCTATGGAATATAGCCTTAGGACAAAATGAACCACGCAGATATCTTCAACTGCATTTATTGCTAATTTAACACCAGTACTGTTATTATGAAACTATTACACACACACCCTTATCTATCTATAGCTTACCTATGTGTATGTATATACATATAAAGCAAATGACTAGTTGTTAGTCATTTATTAGGAACAATGATCTTTTGTGTAAAGTGAAAAACACAAATATTAAAAACCTTATAATCCTTCATTGACTTGGAAATATCAATATGAACTCATGATTCATTTTTCTCTTTCAAAAAACGAAGTACTTCCCGGCTCTGCCCAGTGAAAAAGCAGGGACAAGCAGTACCAGAGAGCACCTCCAGTACCAGACTACAGTCTCCATCAGGGCTGCCCTGAGAAACACCTGACTCCTGGTCAGGGGCGGAACATGTATGAGATGAGCTAGAGACATCTTGTCCTGCCTGAAAGCAAGGACGCTACCAAAGGTCACTGTCAATATGTCAAAGAACACAGCCACCAATATGAAGGGGCTCCCACTGGCCAGAGACATAACAGTGTGTCACACTGTAGAATGGCTACAATGAACTGAGAACTCAAATATACAATGATACCTGATTCATGATGATATTCCAAAGGAAAAAAAGGTGAGGGGAGCCTGAGTGGTCATCTCTGGGGCCTGCTAAGGCACCAATTCATTACTCTGAAAATTTAGGGCAAGAAAACAAAGGGCAAGAACTACTCATTTTTTCTATATAGACCAGATTTGAAGGAATGAAACATTTAGTGAGGAGAAGTTCTCTTTTATAGAAGAAAAACAGATACAAAAGAAATTAAAAGAATTTTAAAATCACCATTTTGCCATCTCTAATGAAACAACAGTTCTAAACGATAGTCGTCAATAGCTGCGCTGGGAACTTTTAAAATTGGTGGCTCAGACTGCTGTCATCTGATCACTGATACGCGTCAATCAGCTTAACCTCACTACAAGCAGAAAACCAGGTACTATGAGCATCTTCCCCTGTGTGCATATAAACACACGCATTCATTTAAAATGATATACACAGCCTGGTAATTTCTCTCACTAAAATATCACAGATATCTTTTTATGTCATGAAAACTCATTTATTACATCATATTTAATAGCTGCACTTTACTTCTTCACTCATTTAAAGTTGGAAAATTCTAATGCCGTAGGACCAAGTCTAAAACCTAAATGTGTAATGTAAATCAGACTAGGTGTTGAACAATATGGAGTTATGCTGTGATAAACTAAAGAATACATGCCTGGCACTCAAACTAGTCAAATTTAATTTTCTAAAAAACCACTGAACAAGTTAAAAAAAACAAATCTGGACTATCAGTCTGTACTCTCTGAGTTTTATCTCATTTCTAGGATATTTAATAATTTTTCACAACTTTACAAATTTACTGGTCTAAAATACCACTAAATTCCATCGCTTTACATCTTTTTCAACTATAAATTTTCATACAATATGAAGGTTATTGGTTCACTAACAAAATTGATTCTTTGGAGATGCTCACGTTTTTCTTTTAATCTAAAAATATGTTTTTGGCCTGGATTTGTGTGATCCAAGAAGAGGCAATGTAACCTTGACCTAAATTAAAATGTCAAGGACACGCAAAGACTCTGGGGCAGAAATCAGACCTTACTCACTTGTGTACTCCCGGCACCTAAACACCATGCCTAGAACCTAAAAGTCCTCAATAAGTATTCGACAAAAGGATTTAAACATTTAATGTTGAATACATACCATATTTTCTATTTAATTTCCCCAAGCTCTGAAGAAGAAATTCCTGACTATAGAACACTCTTGGGCTCTACTAACTTACTTCAGTTTAGCTCCCAGTAAGGCTATCATCTTACGTCTAAAGCACTGTGCTGTAGTTTTGTCGAGTTACCTGGGAAGAAAGAAACTAGGAGAGGAGTACCACTATAAGATTAAAAACAATCAGTATTAGCAAGCCAGGCAATGTGTGTTGGATAAACTGTAGTTTGCAACAGTAATGTCTATGGGTTCATGTCATGTAATCTATTGAAAAGGACTTGATAACTTCTGAAACAGTATTTTTTTTTAAAGGCATGATTCCCAGTTAATGGTGGAGACTGGCCCAAGACTCCACTAAAATAATAATAAATGAACATAAAGGATCTACAACAATCAAGACTGGATGACTGGCCATCAACATAGGACGCATTTCTGGAACACATGGAAGACTGTGTCTGTGGAAGAAGGATGGAGTCAGAGCTGCCAGTTGAGAGGAGAATCAGTCCACTCTGCAGAATTCCACAGAGGCTCGGGCCTCAGAAACACAAGCTACAATGGAAAGTGAAGGCAGGACGAAGGGTTAGAACCGGGGGGATTAACTGAAAGTCTGTACAGAGAACAAGTAGTCTCACTCTGCACTCCCAGAAGATTCAAGCATTAAAAAGTCCCCAGGGAAAAGCCTGTCAGGCAGTGAGTCATTAAGGAAACACAAAACTCCCAAACTGCTTTTCAGGGACACAGGTGACCAGGGGTTACCGGACACTTAAAGGGAGTCTCCAGCGTAAAAAATGGTCACAGACAGACCGGAGAAAAGGAAGGCCCAGGAAAAAGAAGTAGCAATGATGTTTTAAAAATACTTTTTAAATGCTTTTTTAGTTCTTACTAAAAATCTAAGACAAAACAACAACAACAAACTCTCATTTGGTTTCCTCAGAAAAGGCACTGCATTTATAAAAACAAAAATAAGATGCTATGAAACAGGAAAAACCTGAGAAGGAAGAACTCTTGGAAATGAAAGAATTTGAGGGCTCAAACGTCAAGTGTGACAGAAGGGTCTGTAGGTAAGATGAAGGAAATCTCAGACAGCAGGAAAAATATAAACATTAAAATGTGAGAGGAAGAAAGAATTTGAAGAATCCAGGAAGTCTAACATCTTATCAACAGAAGCTTCAGGAAGTGAGAAACAGAGAAAAAAAGATGGTAGACAATTAGCAAAGAAATAATACAAGACAGTTTCAAAGAGCTGAAGGGTGTCAGTCTTTCAGTTGAGCAATTCTGTCCAAAAGACCTTCCCGTGGTGTGGGAGATGCTGGGGTCCTGCACTGTTCAGTAAACCGGCGCTGAGCCACACGTGGCTGTTGAGCAACTGAAACGTGGCGAGCAGAAACAAGAAAGAGGTGGTTCTATTTCACCGCATTTCACATCGCATCGGATCCATCAGGAATCCCTGTAGATCTCAGCTACAAACAGACCTTGAATTTACTTCTCGCCATCACTACTGCTCCATCATAGTCCAAACCACCATCATCTCTCACCTAAATAATTATGCCACTCTCCACCATTTCTTTTATATTATTTTAAAATAATTATTTTTAAAATAAAATGCATTATCTTAACAGAAGTTTGAAAACGTCAATGTCACATTAGGTTCATAAGATTCCATCATAATAGAAGCAAAAATTTACCTTAATTTTCAAAACCACGTTACATTTATCTCTGGGTTTTGTTATTGTTTTTCTTGAAAGAAAGGTATACTCAAATGAACGTGACTTTGTACCAAAGTGCATTAAAATCAGTTTAGGTCTAAATAAAGAAAAATACCATTTGAAAGCATTTCACAGGCAAGGGCACTTACACTCTGCAAATAGTATTTTCCCACCAAGCAATGTTCTTTTCCTACATCCAAACACAAGGTAATAGAGGAGATACTAGAAGGAATGCAATATTACATCTAAGAGAGAAATGTCAGGTTCACTGCTGTGACATTTTGAGCTACCTTGACTCATTCTGGCTCTTGTCAACTCTTCTTGAATGTGAAACAGTCAAGTTATCAATTATAGACCACAATCCCTCTTACAATGAAAATATGTCAGCTTGACATAAATAAAATAGTACACAGAAGTTTACCTTCAACTCACAGCTATGACAACTCTGAAGAATAATTATAACTATGAAGAATCACAATTATCATAATTAATTTCAAAAAACAAGGTAATGCCAGAGAATTTTGCTTAATTTTTAAAGAACATTGAGAAATAAATTCCTTATAGTTAATCTTCTGATATTTGAGATCTCCAAATTAATTATCTGAGCTGTCAAACATTTAGTAGGTAGAACTGGATAGCTCTAAGAATACGGAATTCTAAAATGAACCATCTCCTTCTCTCTCCACCACCATCCCTCCCCTTCTCCGAAAAGGAGAACTTCATATAATTGAAGATTTAATTATTTGGTCCCACGAACATGATTTGTCTCACCCCTGGCCTCACCCACCCACCTGCCACGTCTACTTCATGTAACTGCAATCACTTCCTGCTTTCTCGGAGTAAACCTTATTTGTGGCATAAGGATCTGAACAACAGTGTGATGCTCCAGAAACAACGCGAGACCGGAGGTCAGGAGTCTCAGCTCTGCTGTGATTAGTAACTGCTTAAGCTCTAAGTCCTTCAACATCTCACTGCCTCAGTTTCTTTTTAAAAGGAGGAGTTAGAATAAATGATCTTCAAGGAGTTGACTAATCCCAAAGTTCTAAGTTTTACTTTAAAGCCTTCAATAAATCAAAGTCTTTGTCAATGAGAATATATTTTAACTTTTTATTATTAAAAAGTCCAAACATAATCCATCACCGACCTTAACAGTCATCAACAATTTGATGTATTTGCTAAAATAATTAAAGTGTTATGACATATACAAGCCTATTTAAGTTACTTAAATTAAAAAAACTATAGAGAGCACGCTAACTGATTACAATAAAATGCATTATGGGCAATGAGTTTAAAATTTCAGATTTTCTCCCCACAGAGGGAAATGCCTGTGAAGTACACTGAAAGAGAAGGGCCCGCAAACAAAAATTTGAGAAAAAGATCCTTTGCCTATAAAAAATATATATATTTCTGACAGAGAACACCCTTTTATTTCCCCCTACACTTCAGTCCTGTGGGCCCTTAGGCTGTTCAAATATATAAACTATACTTTTCACCTTTTATTTTCTTTCTTCACTTTCTGTTTCCTGTTGCTTTTGCCCAGTTCTCAGTTTTTTTCCTTAAGAGTAAGACTACTCTTTCTACATACATCTCCTGCCGATCAGATTGTTCCTTTACTTTTAGATGGCAACTCTATCAATGACTGGCATGCAGAATTTAATTTTAGAGGCCTCAGGTCTTAAATAATTTCATTATTTATTCCTTAAAGGCTTATTCTCCTCTGTCGGAGATCCTTAGTCCTGGGTTCAGTATGGACTCCATATATGTTTGTGTGTTTATAAACATTCTTCATGCTTAAACTGTGAATTTGTTATGTTGCTAAACATATGATCATTATTTTCTAAGTCCACTGCTAATATCTCCTTCTAAAAATCATAGTGTAATGCTAAAGTTTCAAGAGCCATTTAAGAAGAAAAAGCTAAATGACTAAACTCATGTATGAATTTCTATTTTTAGAGATTGTTGTCAGTTTAAGTAAAAATTCATAATCTGCTTACCACTGTCTTATAAGGTACACCTCTAATGTATAAGGTTAGCAAGCCATTCACGTGTATATGTATAAATAAATAACTGGGGGAAAGGTTAGCAACTTAATGAATTAGGGCTCTATTTATAATTATACTATCAAAGCTAATCACTAAGGAAGAGCTAAACGCTCTGGTGGAAATTCCAAGTCTCATTAACTATGGTGCCAGAAACTTTAATTAAAATAGAGCATCTCATTTAAATGATTAGCTTTGATAATTTAAGCATATTCACGCTTAAATTACAGGTCTAATTTATTAATTTGTTGATCACTGTCTCTGTTATATGCATTAGATGGTTTATTAGATACCACACAATGACGATCTGAGAAGACATTTCTGAGAAGACAGCAATACTACCTGGTTATGCAACATAAATCATGACCTATCATCATCCATCCACCTTTAAAGTCAGAATAGACAGACTATGTTGATCAGCCAAGAATATAATCTTCAAGCTACATCTGTACAATAATACCTTGCTCCACAGAAGGAGACTTGGCGGGGGAGGGGGAGGATGATTAGACAGCAGTATTGAAATCATTGCGTATTGAAGGACAAGGACTTCCTGAAAATAGTTTTGAAAACTAACCTCAAAACTAGCTGTTTGAAAGAAAACATGAAAATAAACAGATGGGTTAAAAAGTGTCTTTGTTCAAAAGCCAACACATAAGACAGAACTATTTCAAAGCAGACACCTCACAGAGGCTTACTCGTCATCTCTAAGATGGCATAAGTAAATGCTGATTTATAGGAAGCTGATCAGAATAAGTGACTTACGAGAATTCTGTTTTTGTTAGAAGGCCATTACAACAATGCCACCACTGCAGCACAAAAATGTGCAGCTTCATAAACATTTGGAGACTTTTACAATGACACTTTTAAAAGGAATTTTCCATTTATTACTAGTGAGGACTTTTAATCAAACTATTTCATGGCAAAGTACCTCCTAAATGGCAAAAGCTTTGTTCTGCACCAGCGTTCTGCACTGCTGGCTCTATGTTAAACAAAAGGTTTTTAACGTGATACAACTATCTCCACTTAAGAAGCATGAGGATTTATCTCTCGAGATAAAATAACTGTAAAGTAAAATGGGGGGAAAAAAAGGTCCTGTTCATGAACACAAAGCAAGGAAAAATCAACCTAAGAATAAACTTAACGAGAAATGAAAACACTACAGAATTTTACAGAGGAACACTCAGAAAACAAAGAAAAAAGGAAGAGAAGGAGGGAAGAAGAAAAAAAAATTAAAATATTGAAGACTGTTCACTTCCTAAATGAGAGGTTTAAAATATTTGTAAAGACAAAATTTCCCCCAATTTAAGCTATCCATTTGATGTAACTGAAATTAAAACCTAAGAAAGGTTTTTGTTTCTGTTTCGGGGGGAGGAGTTCACATAGGTATTCTAAACTTCCAGCAGAAAAACCAGAGAATAACCTCTTTTCCCCGGCACTCCCCAAACTGAAACTGGAAGAAAAAAACAAAGTAATAAGGGAGACGTCACACTATCAAATTAGAATACCAGAAAGCCTCAAAAATTAAAACAGTGTAATTCTGGTACAGAAACATATAGACAGATGAGGAGAAAAATAGAAAGTCCAGAAACAGATTGCAGCATATACTGAAGAACTGCATCTTACTCAGAGATTAGATTCTAAAGTTATCATGCAAAATGAAAAACCTCATTCAGATCAAAATTACCCTTGAAAGAATCCCAAATCATGCCAAAATTACTAGAAACTGAATCCTTGGAAGCTCAGAAGCCAAGAGTTAACTTCATTCGCTGCTCCTTGCATTTCATTTCCCCCTCCCCTAACAGCAGTGAGTTGAAACACAAATGTGATACAGCAGTATTATAAAGAATTTAGTATTTGACAAGAAAGCTACTATTCTATTGAGTGAATATGCAATCATTTAATAAAGAGTATGAAAACAACTGGCTAAATATTTGGAGAAACTTAAATCATAACCTCAAGCTTACACTGAAATGTGAAATCCAATTGGAGCAATTTCTCAATCTCTTTCCAATCAGGGATGGTCTGTAACCTGGTCCAGGTAAGGAGGCCCCTCTGCCCTCTGTTCTCCTTATCTCCTCACATCAGTGAAGAACTAGAAGTGGGAGAGGCTGCAGGCACTAGGACCAAGCCACAGAGCCCTGGCTTCATCCAGGCAGCTGAGGGCCAGGGCTTTTGCTGCATTTGAGCTAGGTAAGGAAAATCCGTGGATTGATGCCCTAAGCATCTAAATGAGAAGACTCTAAAAATTTTAAGTAGCAAAAAGTGTCATAGAACAGGATCAAGATCACATTTAGGGATCTTGACCTGGTAGAAAGAAAGGTCTGATGGGGTGATATAACTGAGCACAGCAATTAGGGAAAAAAATTGTTTCACGTCTCCAACAAGTAATCCCCCCTCCATGACAGTTACATGTTCTCACCTGTGAATGCTATGAAAAGCTATCTGTTACTGTAGGTGAACAAAATTGGCTACCCCAAAATGTCTCTCTGGCTTGAGGATTAATTTAGGCTGATTGTTTTTAAGGCCCAAAAGACTCAGGAAGAACCTCTGACCTTCCCGCTAACTGCCTAAAAGAATGCAGATAGAGGACCTGTTCCAGGAAGGGAGCTGTCACCAGAGATCACTATAGTGCAAACTAAGTGTCTAGACAGGGAGGAACCCAGCAAAGCCTGTTTGTTAAAATTCCTCTCTGGGTCCCACTGGCTGCCCCGCCGGCAAACCACACACTTGATTTTCCATCTCCAAGACAACTGCCTTCCTGCGCTCTGAACTCCAACCACCACCCCACATCCTTTTGTCTTAGCTGAAGATGGTATTTAAGGTGAGGGCTTTGACCATTTTGGTGAGTTACTCAGTTTTCCTGGGTCTCTCCCATGTACAGATGATTTTAAACTTTGTTTGATTTTCTCCTATTAAGCTGTCTCATGTCAATTTAATTCTCAGACCAGCCAGAAGAACCTAGAAGGGTAGAGGAAATTTCTTACTCCCCGGCATTACAGTAGCTATCTTGGTATAGTGAAATGAGGAATAACTTCTCTAACGTCCACATTTTCCATGCTGACCAGATATATCACTTGTCAAAAGAAAATCAAAATTATTATAAAGAAAGAGAAAACTAATGAAACACAATATGAAAAACCATCTGTTCAAGTTAACTGTTAAGCTAACATCTAGATGTTTTCATCCAACATAAGCTTCATCTACCAAGGTTTCTAGCAATGAAAGAATTCACAGTAGGTAGGGAAATAACACATTTTTCTGTATCGTTAATGTTAAGGAAATTATTTTAAAAGGTTGGAAATAAACAGCAAGCATATAAACCATTCATTCTGTGAGATGATTCATGCAAAATCGTTTTGTACAACATAACAGACAGAAGTTATCCTAATGTACTGAAAACGTCAAATCCTGCAAATGTGGTAAAAATATTTTCCTTGTCAAGGTATTTTCTTCAGTGTTGCAAGTCAGTCATCATTTGTGAATCTCATGCATCAAAATAAAGGTGACCAAATGTTTTTGCAAAAGTAATTGCACTCTAAGAACCCACTGACAATTGAAGGTACTTATTCATACACTCACAACTAAACAGTAATAACAAATGTTAAGAGCTCGAAGGTACAGAGAACTTAAATTCCAAAACTAAGAAACATTTAAATAGATCAATGATTAAAAGTACACTATTCAGTATCCAGCATTATTTAGCAAAGTACAAAACTTTATAAAACCTTATAAAAACTGTGGCATGTTATTTCCCCCAAACATTATGAACTCATTCTACTGGTTAGATCAAAATATCACAAGGGTTATCAGTAAAAATGATGGAACGAGGAACTCCATAAAAGCAATGAAAAAACTGACAAAGGGGGCTTCCCTGGTGGCGCAGTGGTTAAGAATCTGCCTGCCAATGCAGGGGACACGGGTTCGAGCCCTGGTCTGGGAAGATCCCACATGCCGCGGAGCAACTGGGCCCGTGAGCCACAATTACTGAGCCTGTGCGTCTGGAGCCTGTGCTCCGCAACAAGAGAGGCCGCGATAGTGAGAGGCCCACGCACCGCAATGAAGAGTGGCCCCCGCTTGCCGCAACTAGAGAAAGCCCTCGCACAGAAACGAAGACCCAACACAGCCATAAATAAATAAATAAATAAATAAATTTATAAAAAAAAAAAAAAAAACTGACAAAGGGCTTCCCTGGTGGCGCAGTGGTTGAGAATCTGCCTGCCAATGCAGGGGACACGGGTTTGAGCCCTGGTCTGGGAAGATCCCACATGCCGCGGAGCAACTAGGCCCGTGAGCCACAACTACTGAGCCTGCGCGTCTGGAGCCTGTGCTCCGTAACAAAAGAGGCCACAATAGTGAGAGGTCCGCGCACCGCGATGAAGAGTGGCCCCCGCTTGCCGCAACTAGAGAAAGCCCTCGCACAGAAACGAAGACCCAACACAGCCAAAAATAAAGTAAAATTAATTAATTAAAAAAAACCAAAACAAACAAACAAAAAAAACTGACGAAAACCGTCACAATCAACTTTCTTGGAATTTAGGAAACTAAAGCTTGCAGCAACCAGGGGAGCACTTAATCAAGAGAAACCAGAAAATTTCAGTAAGAAGAGCAAGATTTGCGGTATTTTCATTTACCGTAGTCCCATGCCCCTGCTTCTCCAGCTGAGTGGTAGCCTTGAAAATAAGACCCTGCGTTTCCAGCACTACTATCAGAGCAGAAGGGGCCTCACTGTCAAAGAGCTGTAATCATTTGTTTTGACCTGTCTGGTACAAAACAACACTTGACTTATCTAACTCAGAACTCAACCAGTGCTGAAGGGGCCATACTGAAAATATTTACAAGGTCGATGTTTTAGTTGCTGCTGCCTGAAGCAATGGATAGCAGTTGGATCAAACAACAGACTAACAAAAAGCTTTGGAGGAAAGCCTGGGTTATAAGATACTTTAGGGAATAAAGACTTTGAATAGCTCCGACCTGTTCCTCCCTGGGAATCTAGAAGACCACACACATGCTATGCACGTGCTCAGGAAAGGCCTGAAAAGTTCTCACCTCTGGCTGACCTGGAGGCTGGAGAAGCAGGAAGTTAAAGCTAGAGCAGAGGTGTAAACTGCCTGGCTGAGTATGGAAGGTGTGCACATACACACAGATGCCTCTGCAAAAACTGGGCAATGTTTTTGGAATGGGGTGTTTAAGGAAATCTCTGGGCAATGACTAGTTGATCATTAAGCCCATGGAAGAAAAATTTCAGAGGCCACACACAACAAATACTGACTTTAATAAATTAGTTCAAAATTTAAAAATTAACTTAAAATTAAATTTAAAAAATTAGTTCAGAAAAATCACTAAACAAACAAATGACAACAAAATCAAAAGGCAAAAGGATGAGAAAAGACATTCTACGCAAACGGTAACCAAAAGAGAGCTGGGGTGGCTATACAAATATCAGAAAAAAACATACTTGAAGACAAAAATTGTTATGAGAGAGAAAGGATACCATATAATGATAAAAGGTAGACAAGGAGACGTAACAATTATAAACATATGTAAACCTAAGGACAGAAGCCCAAAATACATGAAGCATAAACTGACAGAATTAAAAGGAGAACTACGCAATTCAACAATAATATTTGGAGACTTCAACATCCTACTTTCGATAATGGATATAAAACCTAGACAGCAGACCCAAAGGAAAGAGAAAATTTGAACAATATAAACCAAATAGACCTAACATATCTATAGAACATGACACCCAACGAGAGCAAGATATACATTCTTCCCCAGTGTACCTGAAACATTCTCCAGGATAGGCCATACAACAAGTCTCAATAAATTTTAAAAGATAAGAATTATACAAAGTAAGTTCTCCAACCACATGGAGTGAAATTAGAAATCAATAACAGAAGGAAATTTGGAAAACTCACGCCGGAAATGCTTGTCTTCCCCTAATTTTGCCAAAAATGTACCCTAAACATTATACTAGAAGTTCTGGCCAGGCAATTAGGCAAGAAAAAGAAATAAAAGACATCTAGATTGGAAGGAAAGAACAAAACTATATTTGCAGATGACATTATCTTCTATATAAAAAATCCTAAGGTATCCACAAAAAAAAATCTATTAGAGCTAACAAAGAGCTCTGCAAGTTTGCAGATATACAATCAGTTGCACTTCTAAACACTAGCAGTGAACAATCCAAAAAATGAAATTAAGAAAACAATTCCATGTACAATAGCACAAAAAATAATATGATACTTTGGAATAAATTTAACAAAAGGAGTGTAAGACTTATAATTGGAAAACTACAAAATACTGTTGAAAGAAATTTTAAAAGACCTAAATAAATGGAAAGGTACCATGTTCAGGTACTAGAAGACTTTATATTGTTAAGATGGCAATACTTCCCAAGTTAATCTACAAATTTAATGCAATCCCTTTTAAAATCCCAGCTGGGTTTTTTTTTGCAGAAACTGACAAACTAACCCTAAATTCCATATGGTAATTCAAGGGACCCAGAATAGCCAAAACAATCTTGAAACAGAAGAACAAAGTACCAAAGACTCATACTTCCAAATACAAAACTCACTACAAAGCTACAGTATACAAGCCAGTGTGGTATGGCATAAGGACATATATAGATCAATGAAGAGAATTTAGAGTCCAGAAATAAACCCATAGGTCTGCAGTCAACTGATTTTTGACAAGATTGCCAAGACCATAAAATGGAGAAAGAACAGTCTTTTCAATAAATGGTGCAAAGAAAACTGAACAACCACATGCAAAATAGTGAATTAGACACGTACCTCATAAAATGTACAAAAATTAACTCAAAATGGATCAAAGAATTAAATGTAAGAACTAAAACTATAAAACTAGGAAAGGTAGATGTAAATCTTTGTGATCTTGGATTAGACAACAGTGTCTTAGACATGACACCAGAAGCAGAACAACCAAAGAGAAAACAGATAAATTGGACCTTATCTAAATTAAAAACTTTTGTGCATCAAAGGATACTCTCAAGAGGGGGAAAAGACAGTCCACAAAATGAGAGAAAATACTGCAAATTATATGTGATAAGAACCTAGTATTCAGGATATACATAAAAACCCTTATGGCTCCACAACAAAAAGACAATTGTTTTTCAAAGCAGACAAAGTATCTGAATAGACATTTCTCCAAAGAAGATATACAAAAGGCCAATAAGCATATTAAAAGCTGCTCAGCATCATTAGTCATTAGGGAAACACAAATCAAAACGAGATACTACTTCACACCCACTAGGATGCCTATAATTAAATAATGGACAAATTGGAATCTTTATACATTGCTGGTGAGAATATAAAATGGCGCAAGACATTGTGGAAAACAGTCTGGCAGCCCCTCAAAAACAGAGTTACCATTTGACCCAAGAACGTCAGGTACAAGAAAACTGAAAATATACTTTCACACAAAACTTGTTCATGAATGTACACAGCAGTATTATTCATAATAGCGAAAAAATGGAAACAACCCAAATGTCCATCAATTGATGAACAGATAAACAACCTGTAGTATATCCATACAACGGAATATCATTCAGCCATAAACAATAATGAAGTACTGATAACATGCCACAAAGTGGATGAGCTTCAAAAGCATTATGCTAAATGAAAGGAGCAAGACACGAAAGATCACATATTGCACGATTCCATTTGTATCAGAAGTCTCTACAGGGACAGAAAATAGATAATGAGCTGCTAGGGACTGCAAGTAGGAGGGTCAGGGAGTAACTGCTCATTGGTTACAGCATTTCTCTTAGGGTGACAAACATGTTCTGGAATTAGATAGCGGTGGTTGCTGCACAATGTTGTGCATATACTAAAATCCATTAAATTTTACTTTAAAATGGATAAAATGGTGATTTTTTTGTTATATGGATTTTATCATAAATAAACAAATACACAGGTAGACACATACATAGAACACTGCTTAAGTGAAAATTACTACTATTCAGTTGTGAAGCCATTCCATTATAATTTGAAATACTGTCATATATGTGTTGTCCAGTCTTTAAAAGTATGGTTCCAAACTTTAGATCCTCACAATACACATATACAGATACCAATTCATCTTATGCTTACAATTTACATTAGGAGGCTAAGACAGCAATTAAGTTGTTTTAATGACAGTTATTACACAGGATGAGCCAATCAATGAATACTGGAACAATTTGAACAAATTACCTCCAAAACCCTACAAATAAGATATAGAAGCTTCCCTATGAAACTTGACTTTTTAATCAGCATCTGTAGCAGAAAATTTGCAAAACACGAATAAATTATTTCTAAAGCCTTTAGAAATCATTAAGGAACCGCCAAAATGAAGCTAATGTCAAAAAAATATTTTTCATATCTCAAAATTCAAAATGTTTACCCTGCTTTAAGAAGACATCTGTGATTGATAATGACCACACGAGCTTTACACATTCTTACCTTTAATCACTGTAAGCTTAACAGGAACAGCTAGACAACATTTTTATAGTCCACACCGAATGGTACCATTTTTGAAATTATATAACCTAGAATTACTAAGATTTTTATATCAGTGAAGGTCCATAAAGATGCTCTTTGGCAATACCAAAGTATAATTCAGTTTACCCTAAATTGCTTAGTTTAGCAGAGTCAATTCTACGTTAAAGACTGCAAATTCTGATATTTGGGAATCAGTGTCATTGTGTATTAACTGCCCGAGTCTAAGAAAGCACCAGGATGAATGACAGGAGAAAGAGCACAGCCCTTGCAACAGACCACTGGCTGAGAAAGCCAACATCTATGGAAAACCTTAATGAACAAATTTGTAATTAACAAATGTAATGTAAGTAAAAAGATGAGCCACTAAAAACCATTTCCTCAGATCAGACAGGACGAAGCTTCTTGAATGAATAGCCTCCTCAAGTCAGTCAGATGTTAAATGTTCTAAAACAGCAATAAAAGGCTTCATGTTGTAACAATGACCATTCTACAAAGCCTGAAATAGCACAATAAAAAGAGGAAAATTAAAATAAGTTCCAAGAACAGCCTCAGGTAAATCAATGAAATTAGAACACTCCCTCATCACATCACACACAAAAATATACTCAAAACGGTTTAAAGGCCTAAATGTAAGACACGGCACCAAACAACTCCTAGAAGAGAACGCAGCCAAACATTTTTGGATATAAACCATAGCCGTATTTTCTCAGACCAATCTCTCAAGGCAAAAGAAAAAAAAGCAAAAATAAACAAGTGGGACCTAATCAAACTTAAAAGATTTTGCACAGCAAAGGAAACCATCAACAAAACGAAAAGACAACCTAAGGAATGGAAAAAAAATATTTGCAAATGACCTGACCAACAAGGGGTTAATTTCCAAAATACACAAATGGCTCGTACAACTCAGTATCAAGAAAACAAACAACCCAATCAAAAAATGGGCAGAAGACCTAAATAGACACTTCTCTGAAGAAGATATACAGATGGCCAAAAAGCACATGAAAAGATGCTCAACATCACTAATTATTAGAGAAATGCAAATCAAACCCACAGTGAGGTATCACCTCACACTGGTCAGATTGGCCATCATCAAAAAGTCTACCAAAAAAAAAAAAAAGTCTACAAATAATAAATATGCTGGAGAGGGTGTGGAGATACGGTTACCCTCCCACACTGTTTGTGGGAATGTAAGTTGGTACAGCCACTGTGGAAAACAGTATGGAGGTTCTTTAAGAAACTAAAAATAGAGCTACCATATGATTTAGCAATTTCACTCCTGGGCACATATCCAGAAAAGACAGAATACTCTAATTTGAAAAGATACATGCACCCCCAATGTTCATAGCAGCAGTATTCACAATAGCCAAGACACAGAAACAACCTAAGTGTCCATCAACAGATGAATGGATAAAGAAGATGGGGTATATATATACATACATACACACACACACACACACACACACACAATCTATACACACACCTACATACACACAATGAAATATTTCTGAGACATAAAAAAGAATGAAATATTGCCATTTGTAGCAACATGGATGGACCTAGAGAATATCATACTAGGTGAAGTATGTCAGACAGAGAAAGACAAATATCCCATGGTACCACTTATATGTGGAATCTACAAAATAATACAGATGAATCTATACACAATACAGAAACAGACACATAGACATAGAAAATAAACTTACGGTTTACCGAAAGGGAAAGGGAGAGGGGGAAGGGATAAATTGGGAGTATGGGATTAACCGATACAGACTGCTATAAATAAAACAGAAAAGCAACAAGGATTTGCTGTATAACACAGGGAATAGTATTCAATATCTCATAATAACCTACAATGAAAAATAACCTGAAAAAAAATATATACGTAACTGAATCACTTTGCTTACACCTGAAATTAACACAATACTGTAAACCAACTAGACTTCAATAAAAAAATAAACAACTCTTTAAAATGAAGCTGAAAAATAAATAAGTTGCAAGAAAATATTATCTTTACAAGACTATTAAATATAGTTAAGATCTGTCCACCGTCATTATCAAACCAACAAATATTGGTATTTTTCACCATCAACTAATCCCGAAAGGAGGAGTGCAGAAGAAAGGCATTTACCTCTTCTAAGCTGGGGAGCGAAGAGGACGACACGGTGCGCGCCGACAGCGGGTGGAAGGGCTCTTGGCTGACAGCAGGCTGATGGCTCTGCATGTGCACAAAAGGGGTCTGCGGTGGCCTGGGCGGCAGTGGAGGTAGGCCATAGGGAACACCCGGCCCCATCAGGCGATTCTGCTGTAAGCTGGCAAAAGCCCAGGCTCCGTCAGGTGCCAGGCATTTCAAGGGAGGAGGGGCGAGGTGCTCAGCCGGCAACGAGAAAGGCGAGCTGAACAGCTGCGGCGGCAGGCGCTGTGCAAAGGCTGGGCTGCTGGCTACTTCGAGGTCTCTGCTGCTGTCACTGAAGTTGGAGAAGTGGGAACTGTGGTCTGCACTGGACGGGGGCGAGGGGACTGCTGGTGGGCTCCTGGTCTGAATTTGTCGATACTGCAAAAGTCTTGATTGAGGTGGTGGCATCTCAGCTAGTTCCCGCGTTTCACTTTGATCACGATTAGACAGTTCTCTGATTAAGTCTTGAAACCTACATAAGGATGATGAAATAGGAGGAGGAGAAAACAAAAGAAAAGCTTCATCACATTAAGGAGAGCTTAATCAACTACATGTGTAATTTTTACAAACAGTAGCATACTACTTAATCAGAACGAATGTTAATTCACCTCAAGAGTAGGAAGCATTAACACTCATAGGTGTTGAACTGAAGACACTAAATATGCCCAAGTATCTGATTTCTTTCTTTTCCCTTGGTTTAAAAACAACTGTCCTGGTCTTTACATGCCTTTGGTAACTGACGGCTATAAAAGGTCACCATAATGGTGGATCTTATTCAGAAGGGATTAGGAAACACTTCAATGCATTCACATGACACCATAAACACAAGTTTAGAATGAGGACTGAACACTCAAACATCTATACTTAAAAGACGGTAGAATTTTGTGCTACTAGAAAAAAAGATATTGATGATAAATTTATAATTTTTAACTTTTAACCTCTAATTTAATTCTGTCCTCTTTGCATTCTTTGCATTATGACTGAGTATGAAAAAACCACACACAGCGATGGTATGTTTCTTTCAGAAGGACTGCAAAGCAAGGGGCCACATTAACTTACGAGCCACAGCGGGTCATCCATGCCTAGATTTTCAGAAGAGTTACTTCTCCAAAGATGCTCTATATTTTAGAGTCAATTGACAGAACTGTGTAGCAATGTACCTAGAAGGCTGGCATCCAATTTCTTTGGGACAATATTCCAATCTGAGGCTAAAAGGACACCGTTCAAGAAAGGTAAGGGTAAGGAGCTCGTGTCCGTCTGCTGAAATACCTTGAGTCAGTCGTTTCCGCTTCATCTTCGGCACTGCTGGGGAGCTTCCAGTCGGCTCTCACCGGGGGCTGATGTAATCCAATGGGCGGCTGGGGAAGATGCTGGAGGTGCGGGTGCGGGTGCGGGTGAGGGTGAGGATGGTGATGGTGCGGGTAAGGAACGCTGCCCTGGCTGAGATAGGCGTGGTGCTCACTCCACTGCTGTAACCGCACCTGCTGCTGCCGCAATGCTTCCAGAGCCACACTCCCATGCACACGATCTGTAGAAACATTGGTGCGAAGTTTACGTTTTCGGCATTTAGGGTTTCAAGTTAATTCTTTCAAGAGTTTTTACAACCAGATATTCTCCACAAAGAAATGGCTACAATTTGAGTTTTGGAGAAAGCATATGTTTTCTAAACTTGCCAGTAACTAAAGTTATGGTGATGATGATGATTCTTCCTTACCTACATTACGACATAACCTGACATCAACTGGATGCTTAGTATTATATAGCATTTGGAACTAGATTCTGATTACTACACTAACTGATTGATTCTTTTCTGGTGTTATTTGAAGAAATGAATCAATCCTGACTCAAAAAATATTGTATAGCACACGTCATTTACGTAAATCATCTCTGCATTTGTCACATCCAGCAGTGATCAGAGAACTTACCTAAAGCCTCTCCTACAGGCAATCCTGGCGGGTTCTCATCAGTGAAGCTATTCAGATGTGAAGGAAGAACGGGGCCGGGCTGCGCAATGGCTCGCAAAGGACTGCGGCCCGCCTGCAGCATGGGAGGCGGCGGCTGCTCAGGACCTGCAGCCTCTGCAGGAGGGGACTGCGGTCGATGAGAAGCCGCAGTATTAAAAAAAGCACTGCTGGGGCCTGCCTGGCAGGCAGCAGAAAGCTGACCCAGCGGATTCTGCTGCGGGACTGCCTGATTCGGCTGGGGCGGCATCGGATTTGGTTGTTCAGGCAAATTATTCTGCTGCTGATTTAACAAGGCGTGCTGCTGTGGAATTGGAAATGGTGGTCTCGGCAGCTGGGGAAGTGGATGAAAATGACGGCTGGGGATTGCATACTGTGCATGGGGAGCAGGAAGGGGAAGATTTATGTGTCTTGGGTTGAGATTATCTTTGCGATGAAATTTGGGATAAACAACACCAGGACGTGATTCAGGACTTCTGTTCTGTGGATTTGATTCCAAATCCATCTAAAAAAAAGAAGAAGGATTTTTTAGCTGCAGAAGATCTAAGTCCTGTGGTTCACCACCTTTTCCCACCCCTAGCACATCTAAAAGATATGATCCATTCTTATCCGTAATAGCAGGAGCGCTGGGGGCCCGATAAATCACTTTCTGACAATCAAATGAGGGAATATTCTTTAAATTAGGAAAGATGAAACAGAAAAAAACCCGCATATTAAATGTGAGTCACAAGGAAAGATACTACTATTTTATTAGCATATCCACTTTAATTCCTTTAAAAACATTATTTTTATTTTCACACTTTCTTCCTTGGAAAGATAACCATTTACTTCCTTCTGATATAAATCACTGAAATGTGTTGTTTCCTTCTGATTTTATTGTTTTTATACATCTCTTCCTCAAACATATCTATATTAATATAAAAAAAGTCTCAGTCTAAATAACTTGGAAGTGAACAAAAAAAAAGTACTATATCACCTTTGCATTAAAAGCTTGGCTGTCAATGTTTGCCACTATTCCTCAACAAACACTTACTGAGGGCCTACCAAGGACACTGTGCCTGGGGCTGGAGATAAAGCAGCAGTCAGACTGGGTCTGTACCCCAGGGGCGCAGAGCAGGGGCGGCAAACGATGGCCCCCAGGCCACCTCCAGTCCGCCAGATCTCTGTGCATAAAGCATTACTGGAACACAGCCACAGTTGTGCAAGTTGACACACTGTCTACGGCTGCTTCCTCACTACAACGGCAGAGGTGAGCGGCTGCATCAGAAACCACACGGCCCACAAAGCCTGAACATTTAGTATCTGGCCTTTCACAGAACAAGTCTGCTAAGCTCTCAGCTCTGGCTTGGAGTCCAGTAGAGGATACCAACGTGCAAACGTAAAATTAGAGGTGTTGTAAGAGGACGTGAGGTGACATCCTGGAGCCTGAGAAAATTAAAGGTGACTTCACAGAGATAATGATAATCTTGCATAAAAAGCTGGAGTTTTTTATCTCATATGAGGGAAGTACATACTAGATAAAGGTAACAGCTTATACACTGAAGCAGATTTGAGACGAGAAGTTCCGTGCACACAGAGCTACAACTGGACTTACGTGCTAATCTTCCCCCTGAAATCAGATGAAACTGCAGAAGCCCAATTACACAAGACCCTGAATGAGTCAATACTGAGAATAAACATTTTTTTAATCCTGTAAACTGTGGCAAGCTACCAAAGGTTTTTAAGCTAGGGAGTGCTGTCATCCTTCTGAAACACAAGTCTGATCTTAAGAGACATGAAACTGACCACTCTCAAGAAGACACAACAAGCAGTTTGTTCCTGAATTGAAGCTGGGGTAACCTGGCAAGCAAGCTATTGCCACAAATGGCTGCAATGTGCCAATCATGCCCCAAGAGCATTCTCATGTCGAGCTCAAATGGACCAATGTTAAATTTGGCCAATAAGATCCTGAAGACTACTGGGTATATGTAAATTATCTAGAAAATGAAAGGAGGAGGATGGTAGCTCTGTCCCAGTCTTCCCAAGCAGCTGCCATGCCTGCTCTTCAACTGTCTCAGAACCTGATTAAGGCTCTTTATAAACAAACATTTTCCCCTATAAATCTTCATCTTTTTAATGACTGAAGCGACATTTCAGCTGAGATACACCTTTCTCCAACAGATACTGTTGATAGGCATACTCTGACCGCATGAGGGAGACCATGATTAGATGTCAAGGTTGTCTGTGGATAAGCTGATGTTTCAATTGCCTTCTTCACTTCTGACTTTGACATGGACAAGACGCTGGGCCAGTGTCGTAGAGGTTTAGATCAAGACTGTGCTCCTCTGTGATCCTACAAGGGGCTGAGCAGGGGAGACGACTGTACAGTCTGAAGGAGTCTGACTCTAATATTATCAGAATCAGATTCTCCTCTATTGCCTTCCTCTTAATCCTGAGTCAAGGAGAGCTAGGACATTTTCCCCCTAGGCCCCAGGACGAAGCATCAGGGTGGAAAAGAAAATGAAACACGTCTATCAGGTTGCCTAGTCCCCTAACAGGGAAAGACCACAACAGAAAATTTTAAAAAAGGACGTGAGAGACGTTTGGCCATCTTGGCTTCAGCTGCTCTGACAGCACCGCCGACTCTCCTGGTTGGGTCTGTCCTAACCCTGACCCTGGCCCTCTGACTACAGGTGCTGCTGCTGTACTGCCCCGCACGCCATCTGCTTTCTCTCTGCACCCTTCCCCAAACACACAGGACGCCTACTTTCACTGCTGCTTCCCTCTTACTCTATCAGCAAGCTCCCCTGGCCGCCTAATTGGCACTGCAGCTCCTCCAGTGGGTACTGAGCCCTTCCAGTTGTATAAACTGTGAGTCAGAGCTGCTTATGAGGCATAAGTAACTGAATACAGAGAACAGTTGCTTAAAGCCAGCCTGAGGTTGCAGATACAGATTTGGAAGTCACTATCAGGGAGCAAGTAATGGAAATTGTGGAATTGGACTAGTTTATGGTAAGAAAGCACAGAATGCAAAGAGAGGTATGGGACCATGAGAGAAGCCTGGGAAACCCCAACTTAAGGACTAGGACTAGGGACAGATGGGAAGGGGTAGGCAGGACCTTATAAAAGAGACAGAAGGTCATGTTGGAAAGAGTTGTGATAAGTAGAAATGTGTGTCAAAGAAACCAAAAGAAACAAGATGGTCAAGAAGAAAGAGGTAGAAAATAGTGCCAAATACCAAAGAAAAGTCAAGTAAGGCTACAACTGAAGCATGTTCATAAGATTTGGTCACTTTGAGTTTTTTGTTTTTTGTTGTTTTTGGCTGCACCACTTGCAGGATCTTAGTTCCCTAACCAGGGATTGAACTCGGGCCCACGGCAGGGAAAGTACGGAGTCCTAACCACTGGACAGCCGGGGAAGTCCCTGGTCACTTTGAGCTCAACAATTTTAGTGAAATGTTAAGGCCTAATACTAGTTAAGGGACAAATAAGAGATGAGGGGAAAAAGGAGAAATTAGGCAGTAGCTATATAAAGGAAATAAAGGCCAAATAAAGTGTCTTTTAAACAAACAGTCTATCAATCAATTTACTTACAGGCTGAGGAGGAAGAACCAGTAGCTGGAAAGAATCTGAAGATAAATGAAGAGAAGGGACAAGGTCTGTGAGGTGACCAGAAGAGGAGAGATAAGTCTTAATGGAAACTCCTCCTCTGAGATCGGTGATATAGAAGGATGTTCAAGGACCCAGGAAAAGTGTGAGGACTAAAGTTCTGAGTTAACAGCGTGAAATCCTGATGAATTTCACTCTAAGGCAACGTCATCTCCTGATCGTAAGCATAACAGGTAGAAGGTAATAAGCAGGCATCAGAAGAGCTGCTGAGAAAACTGGGCAAAGGGAGCCAGCCACCTACAAAAGAAATGGGGAGGCACCCCACGGGTTCCCTGAGATTAGAAAGCATGCATTTCCAGTGGCACTAATTAAACCAATGATTTGATTTTCCCTAGCTGGTTCACGAGCCCAGAAGCAGAAAAAGCAGATGAACAAACAGGTTAAGAGCTAAGGATGCAGCACACAGCAGGTGTGATAAGAGAACAAGGTGAGGGATTGAGGAAGTTACGTCTCCCTTCCGCACCACAACAGCTCTTCCCCATCTGAGATAATTTCTAATAACACATCTATAGCAGTGTCTTCATTTATTACTTTACCATTGGAAGTCTCTGAATTCAAGTCTATTGCTAAATAACACAATTTGAGAGAAGTATTCTGATAAATAAAATAGTGTAGCCAAAGAAAAGGTAGAGGGAGAGAGTGCAACATGACCCACCAGATCCTCATGAAACAACAAACGTAAAAGATATACATAAAAAGGTAGATAATTTTCTTTAAAACACCAGGATTCCAAGACGATCAATCAAACTAACTCCATTAGAACAATGCATTCACTAAAGGTAAACCACATACCTGTTTTGATTCTGTAGGCTTTTTCTCTGGTGTCCGAATCTTATTAATTTCAGGTCCAGGATTATTTGTATCACTTTTACCTAAGAAAATATTTCAAAATTCTTATAAATTGTCTCCAGTAGATGTTACAAAATGCCAATGACTATCCAATATTAGACAAAGAAGTAGAATATTTTAAACATTTTCAACAATTATTAATTGATTATTACTGCTTGGGTTTTGTTCTTAAATTTTCAGAGTTGCAATTTCTCTGCAAGAAAGAAAATTTATAAATGAAGCAAATCTCTCTGACAAGGCAAAAACTTAACAAGGGAATAACCTTAAAATATCAAATAACTCCGAAGATAACTGCCCATTCTCCAGGAATTTACAGCCTCATTTTCTTAAACTAGACATAGAAAAGGCCTATTTATAAAGGCTACTACTTTGACCATTTACGAATGCAATTAAGCAAAAATCCAAATAATGCGTCAATGTAATTTAGTAAAGGAATCTAAACTAAATAAAGATATTCTGAAAAGAATGCAGTTATACTTTTAAAAGTAATACATATCAAACTAAATATAAGTGGATGACAAACATTAAAGGAAGCAATATTAAGGTTAAAAAAAAATCACAATTATAATAGACAAATAATGCTAGTTCACGCACGTGAAAGGCTTTTAATCTATAAGAACTAACTACTGGATATTTTAAATCCCTTGAAACAATCCTTAATTTGGGTTCTTCCTTGAAAACATTCTTTTAAGAATGCCACTGGAACTTTGTGCCAGAATAGCCTTACTACTAAACTTTAAGAAATGAAAACTACAATGTCTGAGATGAAAAATACACTGGATGGAATTAGCAGATGTTCAGACACTGCAGAAGAAAAACTTAGTGAACTTGAAGGCATAGCAATAGAAACAATGCAAGGTGAAACACAAAAAGAAAAAAGAATTTTTTAAAAGATGAAAAGAGCATCTGTGAACTGTGGGGTAACTTTAAGAAGCATAATAAATGGGTAGTTGGAATTCCTGAAGAGAAAAAGAGGTGAGACAGAAACAATTTCTGAATAAAGGTCAAAAATTACCAAATTGATGAAAACTGTAAACCCACAGATACAAGCTCAACAAACCACAAACACAAGCAGCATGAAGAAAACGACACCAAGGAATATCATTTTATCATAAACAAATTACTAAAACCAGTCTAAAAATAAGTTCTTAAAAGCAGTCAGAGAAAAAAAAAGACATCTTATATGCAGAAAAGCAAAGATAAGGATGACATCAGATTTCTCACTAAAAATAATGTAAGCAAGAAAACAGTAGAGTAACATCATTAAAATACTGAAACATAAAAACTATCAACCAAGACTCTATGCCCTGTAAATAGAAACATTTTCAGACATACAAATGCTGAAAGAATTCATCGCCAGCAGACCTGAACTACAAGGAATGTTAAAAGAAGTCCTTCAGGCAGAAGAAAAATTACTGAAATAGAAACATGAATATACAGAAAGAAATCAAGATTACCAGAAGTACTAACTACATGGATAGATATAAAAGATTATTTTTCTTATTATTTAAAACTCTTTAAAAAGATACTTGGCTCTTTAAATGAAAATAATAACAATGTTTGAGGCTTATAACATAGGTAAAAGTAAAATAAATGCATGATAACAACAGATAAAAGACCAGAAGAGGAAAACCTGAAATACTGTGAGGTTCCTTTTCTGTATCTGAGTGGTAAAACATAGAAAGTAAACTGTGTTAAGTTAAAGAACTCTCAGAATGGGAGAAAATATTTGCAAAGGAAGCAACCGACAAAGGATTAATCTCCAAAATATACAAGCAGCTCATGCAGCTCAATATCAAAAAAACAGACAACCCAATCCAAAAATGGGCAGAAGCCCTAAATAGACATTTCTCCAAAAAAGATATACAGATTGCTAACAAACACATGAAAGGATGCTCAACATCACTAATCATTACAGAAATGCAAATCAAAACTACAATGAGATATCACCTCACACTGGTCAGAATGGCCATCAACAAAAAATCTACAAACAATAAATGCTGGAGAGGGTGTGGAGAAACGGGAACCCTCATACACTGTTGGTGGGAATGTAAATTGATACAGCCACTAGGAAGAACAGTATGGAGGTTCCTTACAAAATTAAAAATAGAACTACCATACGACCCAGCAATCCCACTACTGGGCATGTACCCTGAGAAAACCGTAATTCAAAAAGAGTCATGTACCACAATGTTCATTGCAGCACTAATTACAATAGCCAGGACATGGAAGCAACCTAAGTGTCCATCGACAGATGAATGGATAAAGAAGATGTGGCACATATATACAATGGAATATTACTCAGCCATAAAAAGAAACGAAATGGAGGTATTTGTAATGAGGTGGATGGAGTTAGAGTCTGTCATACAGAGTGAAGTAAGTCAGAAAGAGAAAAACAAATACCGTATGCTAACACATATATATGGAATCTAAAAAAGAAAGAAAGAAAGAAAAAAGGTTCTGATGAACCTAGGGGCAGGACAGTAATAAAGACGCAGGCATAGAGAATGGACTTGAGGACACGGGGAGGGGGAAGGGTAAGCTGGGACAAAGTGAGAGAGTGGCATGGACATATATACACTACCAAATGTAAAATAGATAGCTACTGGGAAGCAGCCGCATAGCACAGGGAGATCAGCTTGGTGCTTTGTGACCACCTAGAGGGGTGGGATAGGGAGGGTGGGAGGGAGATGCAAGAGGGAGGGGATACAGGGATATATGTACATGTATAGCTGATTCACTTTGTCATACAGCAGAAACTAACACACCATTGTAAAGCAATTATACTCCAATAAAGATGTTTAAAAAAAAATAAGATACCCCACATCCAAAAACAAAGGAGAAGCCGCAATGAGACGGTAGGAGAGGTGCAATCACAATAAAATCAAATCCCATAACTGGTGGGTGGGTGACTCACAAACTGGAGAACACTTATACCACAGAAGTCCACCCACTGGAGTGAAGGTTCTGAGCCCCACGTCAGGCTTCCCAACCTGGGGGTCCGGCAACGGGAGGAGGAATTCCTAGAGAATCAGACTTTGAAGGCTAGCGGGATTTGATTGCAGGACTTCGACAGGACTAGGGGAAACACAGACTCCACTCTTGGAGAGCACACACAAAGCTGTGTGTGCATCGGGACCCAGGGGAAGGAGCAGTGACCCCACAGGAGACTGAACCAGACCTACCTGCTAGTGTTGGAGGGTCTCCTGTAGAGGCGGGGGTTGGCTGTGGCTCACCGTGGGGACAAGGACACTGGCAGCAGAAGTTCTGGGAAGTACTCTTTGGCATGAGCCCTCCCAGAGTCCGCCATTAGCCCCACCAAAGAGCGGGGTAGGCTCCAGTGTTGGGTCGCCTCAGGCTAAACAACCAACAGGGAGGGAATCCAACCCCACCCATCAGCAGACAAGTGGATTAAGGTTTTACTGAGCTCTGCCCACCAGAGCAACACCCAGCTCTACCCACCACCAGTCCCTCCCATCAGGAAGCTTGCACAAGCCTCTTAGATAGCCTCATCCACCAGAGGGCAGACAGCAGAAGCAAGAAGAACTCCAATCCTGCAGGATGTGGAACGAAAACCACATTCACAGAAAGACAGACAAAATGAAAAGGCAGAGGACTATGTACCAGATGAAGGAACAAGATAAACCCCCAAAACAACAACTAAATGAAGTGGAGATAGGCAACCTTCCAGAAAAAGAATTCAGAATAATGATAGTGAAGATGATCCAGGACCTCGGAAAAAGAATGGAGGCAAAGATCAAGAAGATGCAAGAAATGCTTAACAAAGACCTAGAAGAATTAAAGAACACCTAGAAGAATTAAAGAACAAAGAAGCAGAGATGAACAATACAATAACTGATAGGAAAAATACACTAGAAGGAATCAATAGCAGAATAACTGAGGCAGAAGAACGGATAAGTGACCTGGAAGACAGAATGGTGGAATTCACTGCCATGCAAGAGAATAAAGAAAAAAAGAATGAAAAGAAATGAAGACAGCCAGAGACCTCTGGGACAACATTAAATGCAACAACATTCGCATTATAGGGGTCCCAGGAGGAGAAGAGAGCGAGAAAGGACCCGAAAAAATATCTGAAGAGATTATAGTCGAAAACTTCCCTAACATGGTAAAGGAAATAGCCACCCAAGTCCAGGAAGCGCAAGGAGTCCCAGGCAGGAGAAACCCAAGGAGAAACACAACGAGATACATAGTAATCAAATTGACAAAAATTAAAGACAAAGAAAAATTATTGAAAGCAACAAGGGAAAAACGACAAATAACATACAAGAGAACTTCCATAAGGTTAACAGCTGATTTCTCAGCAGAAATTCTACAAGCCAGAAGGGAGTGGCACAATATATTTAAAGTGATGGAAGGGAAGAACCTACAACCAAGATTACTCTACCCGGCAAGGATCTCATTCAGATTTGATGGAGAAATCCAAAGCTTTATAGACAAGCAAAAGCTAAGAGGAATCAGCACCACCAAACCAGCTCTACAACAAATGCTAAAGGAACTTCTCTAAGTGGGAAACACAAGAGAAGAAAAGGACCTACAAAAACAAACCCATAACAATTAAGAAAATG
Source organism: Balaenoptera acutorostrata (assembly GCF_949987535.1). NCBI lineage: Eukaryota > Metazoa > Chordata > Mammalia > Artiodactyla > Balaenopteridae > Balaenoptera > Balaenoptera acutorostrata. Next base: position 63,902,255 of record NC_080083.1, read on the forward strand.
GTAATAGGAACATATATATTGATAATTACCTTAAACGTGAATGGATTAAATGCTCCAACCAAAAGATACAGGCTCGCTGAATAGATACGGGAACAAGACCCATATATATGCTGTCTACAAGAGACTCACTTCAGACCTAGGGACACATACAGACTGAAAGGGAGGGGATGGAAAAGGATATTCCATGCAAATGGAAATCAAAAGAAAGCTGGAGTAGCAATATTCATACCAGATAAAATAGACTCTAAATAAAGAATGTTACAAGAGACAAGGAAGGACACTACATAATGATCAAGGGATCAATCCAAGAAGAAGATATAACAATTATAAATATATATGCACCCAACATGGGAGCACCTCAATACATAAGGCAACTGCTAACAGGTATAAAAGAGGAAATCAACAGTAAAACAGTAATAGTGAGGGACGTTAACACTTCACTTACACCAATGGACAGATCATCCAGACAGAAAATTAATAAGGAAGCACAAGCTTTAAATGACACAATAGACCAGACAGATTTAATTGATACTTATAGGACATTCCATCCAAAAACAGCAGATTACACTTTCTTCTCACGTGCACACGGAACATTCTCCAGGATAGATCACATCTTGGGTCGCAAATCAAGCCTCAGTAAATTTAAGAAAATTGAAATCATATCAAGCATCTTTTCCGACCACAACGCCATGAGATTAGAAATCAATTACAGGGAAAAAAAATGTAAAAAACACAAACACATGGAGGCTAAACAATACATTACTAAATAACCAAGAGATCACTGAAGAAATCAAAGAGGAAATCAAAAAAATACCTAAAGACAAATGACAATGAAAACACAACGATCCAAAACCTATGGGATGCAGCAAAAGCAGTTCTAAGAGGGAAGTTTATAGCAATACAAGCCTACCTCAAGAAACAAGAAAAATCTCAAATAAACAATCTAACCTTACACCTAAAGGAACTAGAAAAAGAAGAACAAACAAAACCCAAAGTTAGTAGAAGGAAAGAAATCATAAAGATCAGAGCAGAAATAAGTGAAATAGAAACAAAGAAAACTATAGCACAGATCAATAAAACTAAAAAGCGGTTCTCTGAGAAGATAAACAAAACTGATAAACCTTTAGCCAGACTCAATAAGAAAACGAGGGAGAGGACACAAATCAGTGAAATTAGAAATGAAAAAGGAGAAGTTACAACGGACACCGGAGAAATATAAAGCATCATAAGAGACTACTACAAGCAACTCTATGCCAGAAGAAATGGACAAATTCTTAGCAAGGTATAACCTTCCAAGACTGAATCAGGAAGAAATGGAAAATATGAACAGACCAATCACAAGCAAGTAATGAAATGGAAACTGTGATTAAAAATCTTCCAACAAACAAAAGTGCAGGACCAGATGGCTTCACAGGTGAATTCTATCAAACATTTAGAGAAGAGCTAACACCCATCCTTCTCAAACTCTTCCAAAAAACTGCAGAGGAAGGAACACTCCCAAACTCATTCTACGAGGCCACCATCATCCTGATACCAAAACCAGACAGAGATACTACAAGAGAAGAAAATTACAGACCAATATCACTGATGAATATAGATGCAAAAATCCTCAACAAAATACTAGCAAACAGAATCCAACAACACATTAAAAGGATCATACACCATGATCAAGTGGGATTTATCCCAGGGATGCAAGGATTCTTCAGTATACACAAATCAACCAATGTGATACACCATATTAACAAACTGAAGAATAAAAACCATATGATCATCTCAATAGATGCAGAAAAAGCTTTCGACAAAATTCAACACATACTTATGATAAAAACTCTCCAGAAAGTGGGCATAGAGGGAACCTACCTCAACATAATAAAGGCCATATATGACAAACCCACAGCAAACATCATTCTCAATGGTGAAAAACTGAAAGCATTTCCTCTAAGATCATGGACACGACAAGGATGTCCACCCTCGCCACTATTATTCAACATCGTTTTGGAAGTGCTAGCCACGGCAATCAGAGAAGAAAAAGAAATAAAAGGAATACAAATTGCAAAAGAAGAAGTAAAACTGTCACTGTTTGTAGATGACATGATACTATACATAGAGAATCCTAAAGATGCCACCAGAAAACTACTAGAGCTAATCAATGAATTTGGTAAAGTTGCAGGATACAAAATTAATGCACAGAAATCTCTTGCATTCCTATACACTAACAACAAAAGATGAGAAGGAGAAATTAAGGGAACAATCCCATTCACCACTGCAACAAAAAGAACAAAATACCTAGGAATAAACCTACCTAAGGAGGTAAAAGACCTGTACTCAGAAAACTGTAAGACACTGATGAAAGAAATCAAAGATGACACAAACAGATGGAGAGATATACCATGTTCTTGGGTTGGAAGAATCGATATTGTAAAAATGACTATACTACCCAAAGCAATCTACAGATTCAATGCAATCCCTATCAAATTACCAGTGGCATTTTTTACAGAACTAGAACAAAAAGTCTTAAGATTTGTAGGGAGACACAAAAGACCCTGAATAGCCAAAGCCGTCTTGAGGTAAAAAAACAGAGCTGGAGGAATCAGACTCCCTGACTTCGGACTATACTACAAAGCTACAGTAATCAAGACAGTATGGTACTGGCACAAAACCAGAAATACATATCAATGGAACAGGATAGAAAGCCCAGAGATAAACCCACACACTTATGGTCAACTAATCTATGACAAAGGAGGCAAGGATATACAATGGAGAAAAGACAGTCTCTTCAATAAGTGGTGCTGGGAAAACTGGAGAGCTACATGTAAAAGAATGAAATTAGAACACTCCCTGACACCATACACAAAAATTAACTCAAAATGGATTAGAGACCTAAATGTAAGACCAGACACTATAAAACTCATAGAGGAAAACATAGGCAGAACACTCTTTGACATAAATCACAGCAAGATCTTTTTTGATCTACCTCCTAAAGTAATGGAAATAAAAACAAAAATTAAAAAATGGGATCTAATGAAACTTAAAAGCTTTTGAACAGCAAAGGAAACTACAAACAAGATGAAAAGACAACCCTCAGAATGGGAGAAAATACTTGCAAACGAATCAACAGACAAAGGATTAATCTCCAAAATATATAAACAGCTCATGCAGCTCAATATTAAAAAAACAAACAACCCAATCAAGAAACGGGCAGAAGACCTAAATAGACATTTCTCCAAAGAAGACACACAGATGGCCAAGAAGCACATGAAAAGCTGCTCAACATCACTAATTATTAGAGAAATGCAAATCAAAACTACAATGAGGTATCACCTCACACCAGTTAGAATGGGCCTCATCAGAAAATCTACAAACCACAAATGCTGGAGAGGGTGTGGAGAAAAGGGAACCCTCTTGCACTGTTGGTGGGAATACAAACTGATACAGCCACTATGGAGAACAGTATGGAGGTTCCTTAAAAAACTAAAAATAGAATTACCATATGACCCAGCAATCCCACTATTGAGCATATACCCAGAGAAAACCATAATTCAAAAAGACACATGCACCCCAATGTTCACTGCAGCACTATTAACAATAGCCAGGTCATGGAAGCAACCTAAATGCCCACTGACAGACGAATGGATGAAGAAGATGTAGTACATGTATGCAATGGAATATTACTCAGCCATAAAAAGGAATGAAATTGGGTCATTGATAGAGACGTGGATGGATCTAGAGACTGTCATAAAGAGTGAAATAAGTCAGAAAGAGAAAAACAAATATCATATATTAACGCATATATGTGGAATGTAGAAAAATGGTACAGATGAACCGGTTTGCAGGGCAGAAATAGAGACACAGATGTAGAGAACAAACGTATGGACACCAAGGGGGGAAAGTGGTGGTGGGGGATGATGGTGTGATGAATTGGGCGATTGGGATTGACATGTATATACTGATGTGTATAAAACTGATGACTAATAAGAACCTGCTGTATAAAAAATAAATTAATTAAATTAAATTTTAAAACTTAAAGGAAAAATAGATAAATACCAATTATATTTGGAGAATTCAATATTCCTCTCTCAATATTCTTTTTTTTTTCAATGTTGACAGAAAATCAGCAAAGATAAAGTAGACTTGAACAATCGTATCAACCAACTTGACCTACAGCACTAGAGCACTCCATTCTTCCCAAATGTACATGGAACGTTTATAAAGACAGACCGTATCCTGAGCCATAAAACAAATCTCAATAAATTCAAAAGGATTCAAGTCATGCAAAATATGTTCCCTTACCACAATGGAATTAAAACTAGGAATCAGTTAACAGAAAAATTCTTAGGAAATCCCCAATAACTCACCCAAAGTCACCTTTCTAAATAATCCATGGATCTAATTTTAAGAGAAACTAGAAAGTGTACTGAACTGAATGAAATAAAAATAGAACACTGGAATTTTGTGGGATGCACTACTGAGGAGGAAAATTCTAACACTAAGATACCTCTATTAATCTAAGCTTTCACCTTAACAAAATAAGTGCAAGAGTTGTATTCTGAAAACTTTTTTTTAAAAAAGGTTGAAAGTAAAGACCTTAAAGAAGAGAGAGACACCGCGTTCATATAACAGAAGACTAAATATTAAGATGTCAGCTCTCCCCCAAACTGACCTACAGATTCCACACAATCCCAATCAAAATCCCAGCAGGCTTTTTTTTGTAGAAACTCACAAGCTGATTCTAAAATGTACGTGGAAATGCAAAGGACCTGGAATACACAATTTTGAAAAAGAAGAACAAAGTTGGAGGACTCATACTACCTGATTTGAAGACTTTTATGAAGCTACAGTAATCAAGACAGTATATGTGGCATGAACAAACATATGCATCAATAGAAGACGATAGAGACTTCACATAGGCAGTAAACTGATTTTCAACAAAGGCACCAACTCATCTTAATGGAGGAAGGAGAGTACTTTCAACAAACAGTGTTAGAACAACTGAACATACATATGTGCAAAAACAAAACAAAATGAGAACAAAAAAAACCCTTCAATTCTTACCTCACACCACATATAAAAATTAACTCAAAGGAGACCTAATATAAGAGCTAAAACTATGAAATGTCTAGAAAAAAACACAGAAGATCTTTGTGATCTTGGATTAGGCAAAAAAAACTTGACATAACACCAAAAACATGACCCAAAGAAGAAAAAATTGGATAAACTGGACTTCATCAAAAATGGAAACTTTTATTCTTTGAAAGATACTGTTAAGAAAATCAAAAGGCAAGCCATATCCTGGGAGAAAATATTTTCAAAACATATATCTAAAGATTTGTATCCAGAATGTATAAAGAACTCTTATAACTTCGTAAGACAAACCAGTAAAAAAGTGGACAAAAGATACAAATAGACACTTCATCAAAGATATACAGGTGGCAAATAAGCCCAATGAAAAGATACTCAACATCATTAGTCATTAGGAATATGCAAATTAATACAACAATCAGATACTATCAGATACCCATAAGCAAGGGTAAAATTAAAAAGACTGACAGGGCTTCCCTGGTGGCACAGTGGTTGAGAATCTGCCTGCCAATGCAGGGGACACGGGTTCGAGCCCTGGTCTGGGAAGATCCCACATGCCACGGAGCAACTGGGCCTGTGAGCCACAATTACTGAGCCTGCGCGTCTGGAGCCTGTGCTCCGCAACAAGAAAGGCTGTGATGGTGAGAGGCCCGCGCACCACGATGAAGAGTGGTCCCCACTTGCCGCAACTAGAGAAAGCCCTCGCACAGAAACGAAGACTCAACACAGTCATAAATAAATAAATAAATAAATAAATAAAAGAACGTGAATTCCTTTAAAAAAAAAGACTGACAATACCAAGTACTAACGAGAACGCGGAGCAACTGGAAATCTCACACGTACTAGAAATGAAAAATGGTTTGGCCACTTTGGAAAACAGTATGGCAGTTTCTTACAAAGTTAACAAATGTGCTCAACAAGCTCAATCCTGGGTATTTACCCAAGAGAAATGAAAATATGTTCAATACATATGTTCACAGCAGCTTTACTCATAAGAGCCAAAAATTAGAAATAATTAAGGATAGATAAAAACAACTGATGGAGAGATAAAAAAAACACTGTGGTTCATCCATATAAGGGAATACTAATCAACAGCAAAAAGGAACAAACAACTGACACAGACAACACAAATAAATCTCCAAAGCATTAAACTAAGTGAATGAAGCCAGACACTATGATTCCATTTATATGACAAACTAGAGAAAAGACCAAAGTATAGGCACAAAAATCAGATCAGTGGTTGCCCAGGGCTGGGGCTGGAGGAAGAAAGTGACTGCAAAGGGACATGAGGGAGTTTTTTGAAATGTAAACACCCTGAATCTTGATACTGGTGGTGGTGAACAGCTCTGTATATTTGTCAAAACACAACAAACTACAATCTAAAAGGGTGAATTTTACTCTATATAAATTATACCTCAATAAACCTGACTTTAAAAATTACACAGGGTAATTGTTCCTTATTTATAATTCTAGTAGACAAGAGACTACGATTTGCATTAGAATAAACTATTGCCACAGTAGCATTAATGTTTAGTATGCTACAAAAATATTTTGGGTCAACAAAAATGTTTCACAGGAGAGGGTTTTCTGTCTCAATTTTAAATGACTACCATTTAAAAAAAATCTAACTGTTAACACTTTTCCAGGAAATTGGTACCACCAATCCTAAGTGGTAGGTTACACGTAAGTTTTGTGTCTGTGCACACACCCTATCTTCTGGAGAGAGGATCCGTAGTGTTTGCGCCAGCTCCCTCCTCCGAAAGGGTTATAATCTATGAACGAGCTGACAACCACACTGTTAAAGGGACCTCGTACGCTGACACAACTTGGCACACCATCAATTCAGGGACACGAGAACAGCAAAGCGACTCACCGTTTCGACTCTGCTCATGTTGATCCTTCTCCTGATGCTGGTTTTGCGTCTGCCCTATGCTGACAGGTGGGTGATGCCCAAGGCCATAAGGTATAGGAGACCCCCGCCCGTGTGTCTGTAAGAGGTTCATATTGTAGGCCATTGCTGCCTGGTGAGTAATGATTCGAGGATCAACTGCAAACCTACCCTGGTATCCTGTCCATGGTACCTAGGTTATTATAAGAAATAGAATAATTGCTTTCAGTACATTTTGAAAGGCAAACTGCTATAGTGCTATTAATTAGGAAAGAGCAAACACACACAGAGATGTTAATTTTATCAAAATGAGTAACTACAAAATGAATGCTAATAGTAACAATTGGTAGAATGACTGCTATATCTCAACTGGCAAAAAAAAAAAACCAAAAAAAAAAAAAAAACTCCTTGAATCTTTAGTATGTAAGGGAAAATTGACCATTTCCCTTACACACTAGGTTAGGAAGAAATCAAGGACTTAAAACTGGTAATTATTCCTTGAGGCATCAAATCATTTTATAGTCTTGAATCATTTTCCCTCAATATGAATGCATATATGTCACTGATTACCATGAAAACTGTCTTTTAAAGTCATAACTGCATAGATATATAGTTTAATAAACTTGAATAAGAGAACAGGGAAAAAATTTAAGAAAAAATTCAGTCTAAGGAGTCTCAACTCAAAAAATATGTATTACTATTTTATATGAATAACCAAATCATTTAATGTTCACTTACTGTAGGCAAAATTCCAACAGGTCATTAATTTAATTAATGCTTTTGATTAATTAAACCACAGAAACAGAAAATTTCTTTAGGTGTGTCAAAATATATAATCTCTGCATATTAATATAAAAAGAATAAACACAATGACATCTGAGCTACCACCCTTATTATTTTATTATAATACAACTGTTAAATTCAGACTCTTAGAAATCTTTAAAAGTCTCTTTGACCTAGTAAAATGAAATATAAATCCCAAGGGACTTACTATTTAAAGCAGATGATGTATAATGTTGCCAGGCTGTCTGGGAAGAAATAACTCAGCTAAAATGGAAAGTCTATGGGGAGTCGACATAAATGACATATTTCTTATTGACAGTTATTCTCATTGGCTGCCGGGATTGTGAACCATCATGACCAAGATGGCTGAAAAACGTTGGCAGCTAGGCGTTTTTGCATTTTGGGGGTGTAGGCAGGGGTGCCAAAGATCCTTGACAATGATCACCTCTACCTGAAACTGCAGTACTTATCTTAAATGAAAGAAATATTTTCTAGGCTAAAATTCCTGAATTTGGAAATATTAGTAAACAGCAAATTTTTTTAATTACCAAAATACTCAAAAATCTTAAAGAAAAGAAAAATGAGTTTTAACATAAGATGGAAGCCCTCTAAAAATCTATAGTCTTAGAAATGATTTAATAATGTTTTTAAGTGCCAGTAGGGTTTCATAAGGTGTGGAATTTCTCAGATAAATTTAGATCCAAGGGAGCTAGGCTAATCCAAACCTTTTTCCTTCCTCCAAAGAACTGTATTTTCTTAGGGTTAGTGAATTATATAAGAATGAAAAAGCAAAAGATAAAATAAAACATCACTTTACAAAACAAGAGTCCAATTTACTAGCTCTGTTAACTTTTAGCCCAATTTTCCCCAGTAAAAATATTTAAGACAATACAAAGGCTTCTCAATCAAAACACCCAATTTACAGATTTCTTCATAGCCACTGACAATATAGTAACAAATTTTAAGCAACAGTTCACATTTCTTTGGTCATAAGAGCTGCTTTGAAAGAAGCTTACAGACATTGAAAACCAAAAAAAAAAAAAAAAAGAGAGAGAGATTAGTAGAACACTATTTGAGATAGCCACTAATTTAGTGAAGCCTATTTTATCTTATTCAATAGAGAGTATCTTAAACATCTACTTACAGGTAAAGGCACGGACATAACTACATTCCCTCCATAGACAGCAGGTACATAAAGAATACTTGTCCCCGTGTGAGGATCTATTCTTTGAACAGGGCTTGGAGATTTCCCCAAATTTGGGTGAGGTCCAAGAGGAGGTGGAGGAGTATATGCTCTAATAGGATTGCCAATAAGTACAGAAGGATTGGGCTGAACTGAAAAACAAACAGAGAAAGGATGCACTCAATAGCTGTACATATTCACGTAGACAAAAATAATTAAAATCATGCAACAGCAAAACACATTCCCCAGCTTTGCCATAAGGTATCTTATATTCAAAGAGTTATCAGCGTGAAAGAGTAGAGCATATTAAAAAAACAATCATTTTACCATATTCCCTAAAATTAGCTTGAGATATACAAAGTAGTCCTTTTAAAAACTAGCATAATTTTAAATGTCTTGCAAGGAGCTGGAGATGTGTCCTTCAAGAGAGAAAACCATACAGTAAACATTCTTCTGACACTAGAAAACGTAAACAATTCTTCAGAATAAAGTTTTGAGTTGCAACTGTAACACAGCCACATACAAAACAGTTAAGCAATTATTGTTTTAAAAGCATAATTCTGCAACATTTTAAATCACGTAAATAAACTTCATCTTGAAAATTTGTATAACCATTTGTAGGATATAAATATGTTCCAAAAACTTACGTTGCATAGGAGGCTTAAATGTTCATCCTCAAAACTTCTATATATGTACCTTGGTACCTACAAAATCACCCCTTTTCAGAAATGACATAACAAAGCATTCACAAGAACAGATGTGTTGAATAAAAGAGTTACATGAGCTCCAAAGTGTCAGAGTGTGTGTGTGTGTGTGTGTGTGTGTGTGTGTGTGTGTGTCCCTCTCCATCCTCCTCTTTCTAAATGATGACATTTGGAATAAATGTCTTACATCATAAAAGCAAGTTTTCATAGGGCTAATTTTTCCACTTACCAATTCCATCATTCTGGAAATGATCATTCTGGATATGATGTAGGCTTTTCCCCTTTACAGAAAAACACAAATGTATAATAATTTAAATACACCTAATATTAAAGAACAATACCATTTTCCTTATCCCATGCAAAATAAATGTATATAGCAACAATTAAAATTTAAAGACTGTGAGTCTGTAATTAATAACCGTTAGATGCCTTTGAGCCAACCTTCTTTTTAAACATTAAGTCAGGGACTCCCCCGGTGGTGCAGTGGCTTAGAATCCGCCTGCCAATGCAGGGGACATGGGTTCGATCCCTGGTCTGGGAAGATCCCACATGCCGCAGAGCAACTAAGCCCGTGCGCCACAAGTACTGAGCCCACGCACCGCAACTACCGAAGCCCGCACGCCTAGAGCCTGTCCTCTGCAACAAGAGAAGCCACCGCAATGAGAAGCCCGCGCACCACAATGAAGAGTAGCCCCCGCATGCCCCAACTAGAGAAAGCCTGTGCGCAGCAACGAAGACCCAACACAGCCAAAAATAAATAAAATAAAATAAAATAAAAACATTACATCATGGTGCTAGGCCTCAAGTTTCCTCAACTTCAAATTAAGGATATCTAAAATTCTTTTTTCTTTTTAAATTAATTTTTTTATAAAAAGAAATATGCATCAATATGACTGAAACCTAAATGCTGTTCCTTTGCAGCTTCTCTATAAATTTTCTATGAATTAAATGATGAAGTGTAAAAGCCGTTTTCAAGGGAAAAATATCAATCTTCAACTCTTGAGGATGAGAACCTTTAAAATAATAACATGAATGTAAATATGCTTTGGGGTTTATGATATTTTGAGTATGATTCATGGCATCTTAAACTGTAAAATTTACTGAAGGAACAGGAAAATGCACAGTGTCATAATCTGCTTAAGAGAATGTACAAATTTTTTTTTTTTTTTTTTTTTTTTTTTACTTTTGGCTGTGTTGGGTCTTCGTTTCTGGGCGAGGACTTTCTCTAGTTGTGGCAAGCGGGGGCTACTCTTCATCACGGTGCGCGGGCCGCTCACTATCGCGGCCTCTCTTGTTGCGGAGCACAGGCTCCAGACGCGCAGGCTCAGTAGTTGTGGCTCACGGGCCTAGTTGCTCCGCGGCATGTGGGATCTTCCCGGACCAGGGCTCGAACCCGTGTCCCCTGCATTGGCAGGCAGATTCTCAACCACTGCGCCACCAGGGAAGCCCAAGAATGTACAAATTTTCTAGAAAGCAATGTGGATGTCAAAAGCATCAGAAATGTACACATGCTTTAACCCAATAATTGCACCTCCAGGAACCTAAATGTCCATCAGTAGAACATTTATTAAATAAGCAATGGCAGATTCATACAATGGCATGCTAGTCTACCACTAAAAATGATGACTTCGGGGCAGAAATACGTGAAGAAACATATGGTTCTGAGTTTCTAGACTTTAAAAACGTTTCTTCTCTTTTCATTGGTTAAATGTAACACACAAAGCCATTACACAACACAAGTAGCACATTATACAACTTACCCTTCGACCACGTAAATTTTTTATTTGTACATTACATCTGAAAGCTTAAGTGGGGGGATAATGTCTATAGCAAGAAGAAGAATTTGTTCTTGACCAAAGCAAAGGTACAGTGATGCTTCACTTCTCTCCCCATCCGTCGGCAACTTTAAATATTCAGGTTAGCACTAAACACCACAGGCTTATGGTCAGCTGGTTAGCGACGGGGAGGCAAGGGCAGCTAAGCTCTAACTCTTCAAAAGTCAGAAAAAAAATAGTCAAGAAAGAATCAGAGTTGGTCCATTAACCAGAAGAGAATGTTCACAGTGATTGTCGTTAGCTATTAAAAAAAACACACAAAAAAACAAGCTTCTGAGGAATAGAGAAGTGAAAAGAAAAGCAGGCAGAGGAAAGGAGAAAATGGCAGACAGCAGGGACGACAGCAACAGGTGGAAGACGAGAAGCGTAAGCAATGAGACGTGACTGCAAGGGCAGCCAGAGGCAGATGCACCGACAGAAGAAAGGAGAGCAGTGGCACAGCAGAGATAAGACCGTTCCAGGAGGCTAACAAACCACTTAGATTTCTTAGCCTCTGTGGACTCGTCAACCAGGGGTGGCTGTGTATCAGGTGGAGAAAATGCTGTCGCTGGGTCAGTGTGGAAGGCACAACAGCCCCCCAGAGACATACACACCCTACTCCCTGGAACCCATGAGTTGTCATGTCATGTGGCAAAAGGGGCTCTGCAAAAGGAGGATTATCCTGGGTTATCTGGGGCGATCCAATCTAGTCACATGAGCCCTACAAGCAGAGACACCTCTCCAGCGGAGTCAGAGATGCGGCAGCAAAGGAAGGAAGAGATACAAGTGGTCGAAGGGGAAGTCAGAGACGCCGAGAGGGAGAAGGCTTCAATGCACCGTTGACAGCTCTGAGAGGTAGGGCCACATGCGAGAACTGGAAAGAAGCCTCCAGAAGCTAAGAATGGCTCCCAGCTGACAGCCAGCAAGGAAACAGGGACCTCAGTCCTTACAACCACAAGGACTGGATTCTGCCAACAACCTGCATGACCTTAGAAGCAGAGCCTTCCCAGAGCCTCCAGATAAGAGCCCATTCGACCAACACCTTGATCCTGGCCTTGTGAGACCTGGAGCCAAGAAACCAACAAAAACCTGGACATCTGACTCAAAGAAATGTGAGATAATAAATGGGTGTCGTTTCAAGTCACTAGGTTTGTGCTAATTTGTTACAACAGCAATAGGAAACCAATACAAAGAATAACCACAGCCTGGAAAAAAGTCATTCCATAATGATAATTCCAAACTTCTGCTAATAAATCTCAGAAAGTATGTATACCTTTGGTAGAAAGCTTATAAGCAAATGTAGTTCACATCATCTGTTTTTTGAGGACCATTTTTTTACTCAACCGTTTATTCATTCAAGTATTTATTTTTTCATTCACTCATTCTTTCATCATTTTCCATTTATTCATTCAACAAATGTTTACGAGGGCCCACGGTATGTCCACCCCCGGCTGGGCACTGGGGCTACTGAGCCACAGAAGTCTGACACGGCTTCTCATGTCTGGACACCGAGACACAACATAAGCAGCTGGAGAGAGACAGTGAAGAACAATCCACAAACTAAGATCTATAAAACAATGCTATGGTCTTCTCAGAGGACCCATTTCTGAATATTATCTATCCTCTGAATAGTTTTTACAGTATGTACAAATGAATCTGTCCCATCTTCGCAAAGTTTCTGAACACTGTTCCCAGCACATGCCCAGGAGTAAGCAGAGTGAAGACAAGCAAATTGTTTTCCTACGTGCTGATTCTGTAGGCGCCCGTGAAACAGATGCTTTCCTACAAATAAATGATGCCTGGAGAGTGGGGCAATGAGGCTTGGCTAGGACCAGCTGCTCCTGGATCCCCTAATGTCTGTACCTCCACTAACCCTGACCAGAGAACCTACACCGTAGTGAGGAGAGTAAAGCCATTCGATTGGTCAAGAGCTGGGGGTAGGCTTTGCTGCCAGACAGTCCTGAGGGAGCCGGTCCTGGAGCACGTTTAACCATCATCGAGCCTTCCGATGATTCTGTCTACATTAAATCTTACTGGGATTTTAAGTCTTAGGCTAACATTAAGCTCACTAGTTTTTAATATTTCTTATGCACAGAATTGCATTAAAAGTTAAACATTAAGGAAACTTGGGGGGAAATTATATGGCTTAGTATCCCATTTTCAGAAACAGCATGCTTTTCTTGCAAGGAAGTAAATTCCCCTTCATCAAAAGACTCTAGCATATGAAATAAACCATCTGGAATTTGTTTCAAAATTCTCCAGTGTGTATATGTGGTGGTGGAGTGGGGGGCTGATAGCAGAAACAAGATCAAGGATAAATTGATAGTTAATGAAGCTGGATGATAGGGAATTCAATATATTTGAAATTTTCTACAATAGAAAGTTGGATAAAAAAAGACTCCAATACAAATTCAATCCTCAAAACAAGTTAATAGAAGTAAAATACAGTACTGGGGCGTGAAGGGAGAGATGATGACAAAAGTAACCTTTGGCTCACTATAACTTAGTTACCTAAAATTATTATTATTATATATGATATAAAGAACTTTAAATAACCAGGTATATAAACAACTGAGTGAACCTCTGTGTTAGTGACAGTGAAATAACAGATATCTACTGGATCAGTGAAGAAAACTTCCCAAAAAGTTAAAAAGAGAAAATTGGGGAGATGGCTGCTATGGTCTTTAATTACACAGCCTTCCTGTTGAAAGAAGAAAGCCCCACTACACTCTCCTGGATGCATCATAACCATTATTCACTTATCAGATACTCACTGAGCACCCACTATGTGCAGAGTGGGGCTAGGCACTAGGGGCCATAAGAAGTATACAGAATAGGATTTTTGTCTTCGGGGAGTTTATAGTGTTGCAAAAGCAAGTGGATTCAACATATATTTTCTTTACCTTTAAAATAAAAACAAAAAGCAAATCACAGGATCTTGCTTAGGGTCAGTACACATTTGATATGATGGCTTGAATCTAGCTGCATCTATGGTACATTAATTGATGCTAACATTGATCAATTAAGTAAAAAGTTTATTGTAGTTACTGTATTTAAGAATGTGCAAAAGGTATAATGTCTCTGAAACATTTAAATAAAAAACAATAAAATTTAAAAGTTTCTAACTGGGTTCCCACTCTTCACCTACGTTAAGCTACTTGCTGTTCCCTGGAGAGCCTGCTCTCTCACAACTCTAGCTTTTCGTATGAGCTCTTTGTTAAGCTTCACTCATTAATCTTAAAAATACTTCTAAGCACCTGTGATAAGCCAGATGTTGTTCTAGGCACAGAGGCTAGAGCAGCAAATAATACAGGCAAAAATCTCTGCCCTAAGGGAGCTTCTGTTCTAGTTTCTGACAGTCTCCCCAATCTCCCACTCACTCCATCCACTCGGTGAAATTACCCTGAATCTCCACTGTGGTGGAGTGGTACCCTCCAACATCTGCCACAAGAAGACTGGGGCTAATTTGCTTCTCTACTACCTACCATAACAGCTGTCACATAGAAGAAACTTAACTATTTGATAAATAAGTTGATTATTAATTTATCAATAGTTTAAACTTTAGAAATCTAGAGGATTCAGTTATGCAAAATGCTTAATCTGCTTAATTCCAAGTCACTAAAGCATTATTGTATATCAGGTCCATTTTTATTAAACTCAGACAACAGTACATTAAAACAGAAAGCAGCTCTCGTCTCAGTTTAATACTTACTCAGCTAAAAAAGATCTTCAGGCTATTAAACCAATAACTATTTCTTACACATTAAGCTTTACATTTTAAAAATGAAGCCCCAAACTGGCATACTCTCTTAATTCATGTCAGTAAGTTTAATATCATGCTGATGACTATAAATACAGCCACAAACCAGAACAAATACTAAACATGCCACTCTCATAGCTTTCTTTTCTAGATGTTAAGTGCAAGCATTTTTTTTTCAAGCAATCTAGCAAATAAACCAGCTGTTTCTGCCCAAAATAACTATAGTTCAAAAGCAGACATGGGGGCCTTGATTCCCCCCCATCCCATCCCGATGGCTGGACTACTTCTCACACAGCAAACACGGGTCCAAGTGGATTAAAGCAACCCTCAAGCAGCCAGCCACGTTTTCTCACTGTGCCAAAAACCACCTGACTTGGTCATCAACAAGAGGTCAGAACTATTTTCTTTACACAGATATTGCTATTATTATACTATTCCTTGTAAAAAAATATGCTATAACAGCATGCTATATAATATTCTATAAGAGCATACTTTTAATATGTGTGGCCGTCTTTTAAACGGCTTTGTTTTATTCACATCTTGCTAAAATAAGTCTATCAGTAGAGAGGAGCGGGAGGTCATATTATACCAAGGGCACCAGACCTAATCAGGTACCTGAAAACTTTTTTTTTTTTTTCAGATTTTTTTGATGTGGACCATTTTTAAAGTCTTTATTGAATTTGTTACAATATTGCTTCTGCTTTTTTATGTTTTGGTTTTTTTGGCTGCGAGGCATGTGGGATCTTAGCTCCCCAACCAGGGATCAAACCTGCACCCCCTGCATTGGAAGGTGAAGTCTTACCCATGGACCGCAGGGAAGTCCCCTTGAAAACTTTTTGAGGATGATTATGCCATTAAGCAGCATGGCTAAACACCACACTGTATTTTCACTTAATGTCCACACTGGACGAGTTCCTTGCAGAAACTGCTTGCCGTCAAACGTAACCTTCAATTCCAACACGTAAAGTAACCTGCAGCCCAAGAAAGCTCTGACGTCTCTGCACTGTTCTCTCTTTAACCTCTTCAATTTCACTGACAGGCTTTACCTTGGGGGGTGATTGCTGCAATCTGTTGGTATTTCCCGTGTGCTGCACTCTTAGAGCCCGGGGGATAAATTCAGGTGCCAGTGGATTCAACACATACGTCTTCTTTAGTTCTAAAGCCTCTAGCTGAGCTTTGATCTGTTCAAAAGTGATTCCATGTAGGCTATTATTTTCATGACACAGGGCAATAAACCGCTCCCAAAATTTCCTACAGAAAAGATTTAGAAGATCAGTTTATAATTTCAGTGGACGAGATCACAGAAATGACTAAAAGCAACTAAAGATAATTTCGAATTCCCCCACCCCAACCCCAAATCCTTAGGCCCAGTATTCATCTATGATTCAGGTATAATCTTCCCACCAGATCACAAGACTTCAGAAGTTTGGTTCTGAAACTACAGTCATGTCTAGTACTGTGGAACATACAAATTCTGCTCTCCATTAATTCTGGCTGATCAATGAAAGTAACACGGTCAGTGCTCGACTATGCACACTAATTTGGAATGACGGATTTTGTTATCCACACAGTAAGCAAGGATTTCAAACTTGATAACTCATTTTATCAAAGACGTGTACTTCCAGGCATACTCACCATATACACATTTGTATGTATGCATATATATATATATATATATATTATATACATACAGACATATACACACACACACACACACACACACACACACACAGATTTGAATTATGGGGCCAAAGTAGCCTGGTGCTGGGTGACTAAGAAAAGCCAATTCAGACATAAATCTGAACCACAAAGTAAGTCAGTCTCATAAGGAACTTAAGAAATAACCAGTTATTCCTATATTTTTCTTTTAATTAACTGACGCTTGTCACAGCAAAGCTCATAACATTAATTGACTAAGTTAAAAGAATTAAATTATGAAAAACACAGGAAGTTGGAATGCTAATTTTTTTTTAAATAAATTTATTTATTTATTTATTTTTGGCTGCACAGGGTCTTTGTTGCTGTGCGCGGGCTTTCTCTAGTTGTGGCGAGCAGGGGCTACTCTTTGTTGTGGTGCCCGGGCTTCTCACTTCAGTGGCTTCTCTTGCTGTGGAGCACGGGCTCTAGGCGTGCGGGCTTCAGTAGTTGCGGCACGCGGGCTCAATAGTTGTGGCTCGCGGGCTCAGTAGTTGTGGCTCGCGGGCTCTAGAGCGCAGGCTCAGCAGCTGTGGCGCACAGGCTTGAGTAGTTGTGGCATGCGGGCTCAGTAGTTGTGGCTCACGGGCTCCAGAGCGCAGGCTTCAGTAGTTGTGGCACACGGGCTTAGTTGCTCCGTGGCATGTGGGATCTTCCTGGACCAGGGCTCGAACCCATGTCCCCTGCATTGGCAGGCGGATTCTTAACCACTGCGCCACCAGGGAAGCCCTGGAATGCTAATTTTAATGATGATTATTTATCTCCTAATCAAATTAATAAACACTAAAGGAGAAAAATACATTCAAAATTAATCCAGTTGTACACTGTTGTTCCTAAAGTTTTGAAAATTGATCTCCAAATATTAAAAATATTATATATTACAAAAGATAACATATAAAAAGTTTTAGGATTTTAAATGACTATTATAAATATGCATACCTATCTTTAGTATGAGGTTCAAATAATGTTTTATTATGCTATAAAAGACATGTGATATGGTTTCTTCCCAAGTTGGCACCCTTGTGTCCAGGTGGACAGCAGGTAATCACGACGGCTTCAAGAAGCATAAATAAAAAGGTTTATATTATAAAAGTTAGTATATGAATATGGGAATGGAGTTATTAATATATTCATAAAACTTTGCAGATTTTCATTTCAAACTATGTTTCTCTTACATATGCTTTCTACCATCTTTTCTAATTTTTTAAAGATGGGTGGAAGAAATGGGTCCAGAAAAAATTTCAGGCCTCCATGTCAACAATAGGAAAGGTAAAAATGCTATAAAATATTAAATATGTATTTCCAACAATAAGACATAAAGGCTAACAAGATACTCATTCAGCTACAGGAAGTGTGTGTTGCTAAGAAAAATGCACACTGAAAGCTGCCCTTTATTTTTATTCTTAAGAACCTTCCATAGGAATCAAGTTTTTTTTCTCATAGTTTGACAGCTAAGGAAAGACTACCTTCAACTTAGCACTCAGGATCTAAAATCCAAAAACTTCCCTACCCTTTTGATAAAGAACCCCTAAATATTCAACTGTATTTATATTATCAATACAATTCTACTACATCCTGTATTAAAAAGGAAGTTTTTTTGGTCTAGTTGATAAAGTAACAATTTCATAGAGTGGCATTTCATATTCGTGTGAACTTCAAGACACAGCAAAATGAGGAGAGAATGGATTGACTTTACTACAGCCCAGTTTTTAATTTTAATTTATTATAACATATTTTCATTTCCAGCTTACATAACCAAAATGCTAGAACTTGCTCTATCTCAAGCTCCTTTTTAAGCTCCATACCCTGTCCCTATATGGCTCTTACTGACCTCAACTGCACTGAAGTAACATCGAGTTAAGCAGAACCTTTAAACAACCTCACACGTCACAAGAAGCTGGTAGCTTGGTGACAGTTTTCATCTACAAGATCCCAGGGATCTCAAGGAAACAGCCTTCGAGTTAAAGGAACCGTTTCAGAAGTAACACTAAACACTTGCTATAAGCTAATCAAGTTCAACGAATTCCAAAAGCAACCTGGAATGTCTATCTTAAATCTCACTTGTCTTTTGATAGCCCCAGGGAAGAGCAAAATGGTCAAGCACGTGGATTCCAGAACTAGGCTGCCTGGGCTTCAGTCACGGCTCTGTCATTCAGCAGCCCTGTAAAGTTGGGCAAGTTATTTAACCTCTCTTCATAGCTCAGTTTCCTCATGTGTAAAACACGGCACCAACAGTGTTATTATTATTATTATACTTTATCACTAAGACTTTTATTTCTCACTTTTAAACTTTCAGAGAAATGTATTCTTTCCTTCAAAAATTCTTAAAGCCAAAAATATTCCTTTTTTCTCTCTTTGTGAAGGCTCTTTCAAAGACCATTTCACACTATCCTTGAACTCAATTCTTTAATGAAATACTACACATGGCATTATGAGGCATTTCAGAACACGTAACTGGAAGATCACTTGAGAATTTCAACAACACTCAGACTGAAGAATTCACCACTATGATTATTTAAAGGCTTCACCAATTCTCAGTGCCTCCCTAAAATGTTAACATGTTAATATTTTTTTCTAGTAATGTTGGTTAGAAAACCCAAGTGTGTCTCTACGTTGTGATGTAAGTGTTACTTTCAGAAGACAAAACCTTACTTTCAATCACCGCATGAACCCAAAGTCTGCTTTCATTTTCATGCTAACCTTGCTTCTAGGATCGCTGATAAAACATTGAAAAAATCACTTGGTGTCCTCAGGTCATAGAGAGAGAGGGTGTGTGTGCACATACACACACCTCTACACGTGTGAAATAGGTTTATATCTCACTGAGCAGGTGGAATTCGCTAATGAAGAAATTCGGTTCAAAGGGAGATCTCTTCCAAACTCTCTGGTTTGGAAAAACGCATGAACATGCCCCGCCTCCTCCTCCCCCACCCCTCCCCGCAATCACCTCTCCTCACTCAGTGTAGATTTATCCACGCACATGCCTCGCTTCCTCGGAAAGGCAGGGTAACCCAGTGAGGTCAATCTGACATCTGTTTGAGTGAGACTCTTAGTAGCTATGTGGTCCTGGGCAGTAATTTAAACTCTACATCAGGCTGCCCATTTAAAATGCAAATAAAATACCCACATTACCGGGTTATTAGGATGAATGAACGAGGCAAAGTGTAAAAAGCACTTGACCTAGCAACTGGCAAAGAGAAAGCTGTCAATAAACAGCAGCTACTACATTAATATTTGTTTGTTTGGCGAGTGGGAGAAGGGAAAGTTCCTTCCATTCACTTAGGGTTAACAGGAAAATTCTGTTTAAAAATCCTTTACAACAAAAAAGATTATATAACTGGTTGCCTTCTAAACTGGTATAGTATACACAGTAATTATTCCTTGAAAACTTGATCAATATTTGGAAATATCATATTAGTTTTTTATAAATATCAAATGAGCAAGGGAGGGAGACATCCTGATTAACTCAAACTATTGATACAAAGAATTCACGCCTTCATTAGTATAGTACCTAAGAATCACATTATGTCCTCCAGGTTTACTTGTATTATGAGATTAATTTAATTTCTAATGAAATTGGAAAGAGTATAGCATAAATATCCATAGCCTCAACTATCAGCTCCTGGGTTAGAGCTGATTAAATTGTCCAAATAACACAGATTATCAGCATTCCCATTCAGCTATGGGTCACATGATTTTCTCTCCCTACACAATGTATTGACCTCTCTGAAAATATTTTACTTAGCTTATAAATTAATTTGAGGTACTTGACACACTCCAGCTGAGTAGTAAGAAATAAGCAACCAGTAGACCTGGCTTCAAGTTAAAAATTAGCCCTGGATCATTCTGATAGCATGGCCTCAGGAAGAATCATTCACCTATTTGCTCTGAGAAAATAACGACTTATGTCAGAGAAGGGGTGAAAAATGTTGATCTCATGTAATTCACAGTATAATATACCTCTATGGAAAGGGGTAATGGTTTTAAAAAATACGCATGTTGGTAAATGTTTGGGGTTATTTATAAAGACTGTCCAAAAGTAATGTCACTCAAGACTACTGTTGTATCTATTTATTCCCACAACAGTTTCTAGTTGCTTTTAATACATGCCAGCCTATTTTACATGTTTTAATCTAATAAAATTCTAATCAAACTGTATGTGCTCTCACATTTATCAAATGATAAATATAAACAAAAATGGTAAACTACCACAGCAATATTCTAACCAAATATATTTGCAATGAATAGGAAAGTAACTAAAGTGAACTTCTCAGGAGGGAAGCCAAATTAATAGACTTAGTTTTATTCATTGGTATCTTGGAATTAATATAGTTCCTTCCCCAACTTTTTGTCATTAGTGGCTAAAAATTAATGGAAATCTATTTTTTAAATAAGAAATTAAAGATATTTTACAATAGAATTGTTTAGCTATATATAAACAAATCATGGACCATTCAAGTTTTATTTCCTTAAAAATAAAAGGTTATTCTTCAGAATGTAACCATAAATCAAACTCTACGTGATTCATTTGTTAATGGCTTTCCCCTATAAAGTATATTAACTTCTTTTGGAATCTTAAACTCTAATGTATGCAGCTTATTCTTAAAGGTCCCAAATTGTCTCCTTTGCCATAGAATACTTTTTTCCTGCTGAGACAGGAAAACAGATAATAAAATGCTGCTATATCTATATTGCAACAGAAAACTTGGTTTAAACAGGCCACTTCCTAACAACCTTGTCTACTTTAACAAATCACGAAGAAATAACTACCCAAGGCGTATTTGAGACCATCGGTACCTCTTTCTGTTTTTCTGAACTCACTCTGACAGGTAGTAGAATACTTTAAAAATTTAAAGTAATCCCTCGTGTATTTCTTTCTTTTTCATAAAGAATATTCTAAATTTCTGTTCAACTGTTTTTTTGTAAATGTTTTTTTGTAACATAGTTTTTCAACACTGCATAGGCCAAGTCTTACTGGCTTCATACAATTAAAATTCCTATTAACTAGTATAAATCATAAGTGTACAAAGAGAAATTTTTTATTTATGTTGATATTTTAACATTCCTTATGACTACAATCTAAGGAATACTAACAGTTCTTTCCAAAGGCAAATAACAACCCTTTTTAACCCCCTAATTTTAAGATCCTCTGGATTAACCAGACACAAAGATTTGCATTGAGAAGCCTTGAGAGAAAATGAGAAGGAAACTCATCAAAAACGAGCTAAAACAATAATGAAGGAAAAAAGAGGGGAGTATGGGTATGAAATTCAGTCTCCACCAAAGACAACGCACACACACAAAACCCCCTTCAGGACCCTGGCACTGGTCAGTCCCTTGTCCCGGAGCACTCTTAGCCCAGGAGCCTGCGTAGCTCAAACCCTCTACTCCAGAGTCAGCTTCTCAGTGAGGCCTTCTCTGACCACACACACCATGTGAGATCACAAACCGCCCGCCCTACCCCATCACTTCTAATGCCCCTTGATGTTCTATTTCTTTTCCATTGAACTTACCACATAAAATACTACAAAGTGTTTTTATTTTGCTTACTGTCGTCGGTCTTCCTCTCCTCCCCAATAAAATGTTAAGCCCCACAAAGGCAGAGATTTTTGTCTGTTTTGTTCACTGATGTATCCTCAGTGGCTAGAAGAGTACTTAGAACACAGTAGGCACTCAGGAAACATCTTATGAATGATGACTGATTCAATGAACACACAATTTTACATACATAATGAATAGGCTCAAAGCAATATATTTTTGTGTTCCCACTGGGTATTAGTTAAGACTAAACTTGATTTTAATTAGCCAGGAGGTCATATAAATATGTGCATAGGGATGCAAATTACTCTACATTTCCCCCTTTAATGTCTCAAACACTAACACATAATTACCTGCATCTTCCAATAGAGCACAGCGCAATGGGATCACCCACCACGGCAACCAGGGATTGCGCTCTTGTGATGGCAGTATTGAGAAGCTTATAGTTAGACAAAAAACCATAATCTAAGTCCTCTGTGGAATCTTCCAGCAATTGCTCTTTCTTTTTAATTGGTGTCTGTTTATGTTTACAAGTATGTCTTGTACGTACTGTGCTAAGAAACAAAACTCTGAATTGCTTTCCTGTAAAACAAAAAAAAATTAAAAATAAAAGAGGACTGTTATTCTGAACCACTGATATAATAAAAGCATTTCATTTTTTAAATGTTATTGCTAAATAAGAGGTGTTGATGAGAATGTGGAGAAACTGGAACTCTTGTTCACTGTAGGTGGAAATATAAAATAGTATGTAAAACACTATAGAAAATAGCATGGCAGTTCCTCAAAAAATTAAACATAGAACTAACATATGATGCAGCAACTCTACTTCTGGAAATACACCCAAAAGAACTGATTCCATAAGGAAGCCTAGAGAGAGCCTAGTTTGTACATGTTCTTTCTTACATTGACACATCTCTTCCCTCATTCTATGACAAGTCTCCACAGATGCGAATACAGTTCTAGCGTCAATTCTTAGTTCTCTCTTCTCCAGGCCAAACAATCCTAGTTCTTTCAACCATTTCTGACTCCACAGGGCAGTTTCTAGACCACTAGCTATGCTAGGTCGTCTTTGGATGCTTCCTAGTTTATTAGTAATATTCTTTCTAAAATGCACACCCAAATTCTGCGTGATCTGAATGCGTGGTATACTGGAGTTATTTTTTTTTCCCATGATCTATAAATTGTATTACTCTTATTATTGTATATTACCATGAAACCTCAGATGGTACTGGGCTTTTCTGGCACTCACATTATAGTGTTGCTTCACTTACTTAAAATGCACAAATTTCATAGCAACTAATTACATGAAAATTTAAAAGAGTTGCTTTATTCACTTAGGAAAATCTAGATGAAGAACAAGCTATGCCTTTAAAAATTTGCTTGACAGGTACAAGTTTTTAAAAATCTTTATAAACAAATTAGTTCTCGGATACATTATAACAACAATAGGTGTTGTATGCTACTGCGATTGCAGCTATAGCATACAGACATTTGCAGTTACAGTCATGGAGGAAGTCCATTTGTTGATACTTCTTTTATTTGGATATAGAAATTTAACGAACATGTAAATGAGCTCGACCTTGAATTGCCAAATTTGGCATTAAAGAACTTGGTATGAAATGAATACATAATTGCTTGTCCAGAAAAGAGATCTTGAAAACTAAAAATCAAATGTGCACACACTTCAAGATCTAACCATTTGAATAACTTAATTCATTTCCATTAATAGTTACCTTGAACATTTAGCACCCTTTCGACGTTAACATCAGATAATCTCTTTTTTCGAAGTTCAGCACGTATCCTGAACACCTGGTCGGCATACGGAGTCACCACACCAATACTGCCGTCATCTAACTTCCCCCACGCTACTGGCCACTTCCTTCTTAACTCTTCCACACGTTCCACCACTTCAAAGACCTTTAAACAAACGTACATGTATACATATTAAAGTTATACAAGTGCTCGGAGAAAAGAATATGGTAACTGAAATCGATGTGCAAAGGATTCCATTTTGGCAAATGTCGTTTTAAAACCACCTCGAACCAGGAATAACGCTTTGCTGATGTGAACGCATTTTTGTTTACATTTCAAGCAGTAAATCTCTACAACAGTGCACCCAGTGAAAACGTGAAAATCGGAGACGATGTAACTGGCCATTGGCCCCACCCCTCACCTGGCCCCCCTTCTCAAATGGGGACAGGTTCGGGTTCCTGTTTAGAGAGATGCGCGTGGGACCGGCAACCCCACGTTCCCGGTATTTCTCAGTCCACTCTGTAGCTCAGGCCGACGAAACCCATTAGGAGAGCCCTAGAGCCAGCGCCGCCAACATCTCAGCAGTGCGAGGGCTACCCTTCCTCCTCTCCCTGCGGATATGAGTAAACAGAACAGCCAACAGCTGGCAGCAAACCGCAGCTGGGACTGGGGCGAATCTGGACCTCAGGGCAGACTTTCAGAGCTCACTGCCTTCTCATGGTACAACTCCGCCCCAGCCCTGTCATTCACCTGGCAGTGAAGTAAGCCCATATTTTACCATCTGGATTTTCTGGACCCCACTTAGTGCATTAGAGGAGAACTTTTAGTGTAGTTTAATCTACTTTAAGTCAATGAATTCATCAAACAAATAGTGTCGATGCTTGGCACAGCAGGGGACAAAATGATTACTAAAACACGCTCCTTGCCTGTGAAGAGATGACTGTATGTTTAGAAAATAGATTCCTAATTTAAAATACGTATTATAAGGCAAGCTCAATAGAGGGTCAGGCCAGAGTCCAGGGGCAGAGAGAGGAAGGAGAAATTTTTTAATGTCTTTTAAATACATTATTTATTTACTATTTGTTAGTAATATCTACTTAAATTTATAATAGTAAATATACAAAAATTTGATAGTTTTATTCCTTTTAAGAACTCGAGGACTAATGCAGTTCCCACTTCCACATGTAAATTCAATGAGGAATTAGACTCTAGTCATCCTGTTGTTATAATGAAATAACAGCAAGTGAAACAACTACCCGGACTGTCCAAGGATTCTGATGAATCAACTGGATTGAAAACACGGTGCTGTCACCCATAAGGAACAAGCAACACGTAACCATTTCTCCACTTCGTCCCTCTGTTATCCCTTATATCACAGGCAGCATAAAACTGCAGTCAAAATACACAGACTTGGAATGGTATGAGGAGCTTGGGGAAACCTCTCTCCCAGATAGACATCTATGAAGCTGGTCAAGACCAACAGATAATCATTCAAAGTCTCTGGAGATTGATCAAAGAGCTTCCAAGAA
Organism: Balaenoptera acutorostrata; assembly: GCF_949987535.1. Classification (NCBI taxonomy): domain Eukaryota; kingdom Metazoa; phylum Chordata; class Mammalia; order Artiodactyla; family Balaenopteridae; genus Balaenoptera; species Balaenoptera acutorostrata. The sequence goes on from NC_080083.1 coordinate 63,927,980, forward strand.
ATTGAGAAGCATTGTTTCAACAAAATCTACAGAAAGTCGGTAAGAAGAGTGGAAGGCTGGGACTGCCCCCCTTCTCCCACAGCCCTGTCTTACAGGACTGTTTCAGCAGCCGAGGGGCAGTTCCCACCTGCTCCAGCTCCCTGGGGTGAAAGAGCTACTCCAGGCGGTTACAGCAGCGGATGAGCGTCAGATCTCGTTTCCCCAGCAATGTGCGGCAGGAGGCCTACGAGCGGTTAGCAGCAATTGGGTGGTACCTATTCCCCTACCCCCGTCTCCTGCTACATAGGGAGGATCTGAGTGGGATAGTGGGTGAAGCAAGCAGTCTCCTTTGCTCGTACAGGATGTATTACAGGAGAGCTGATCCAGCAGGCTTGGCAGCCAAGTGACAGCTGCCATCTCCCCCAGCTTCCAAGGACAGAAGACTCACTCTGTGGACTCATGCCGCCAGTGAACATCAGCAGATCCCAACCTCCCCAGCTCTGGGCTGCAGAGGATCCACTCTCGGTGGTACAGCAGCTGGATGGCAACACAGATTCTACACACATACACAAAACTCACAGAGCTCCTTCCACAGGGGTAAGAGACAGCCAGTGAAGAACGAGTTCCACATCCCCCCACCCCAACTGCTCCGTAAGTCCTGCCTAGGAGAGGGTCCGAGTAAACTTCGCAAACGGCAACCTCTGTCCCTGCCAAGGGGCCCAACTTCACTTGGATTACACTGTGGAATAATTTATGCCCCAGGGAGATGAAAAGTAAAATAACAGAAATGAACAATTCACTAGTGGGCCTCAACAACAGACATGAGCTGGCAGAAAAACAAACTGGGAAACACAAAAATATTTAGAGATTATGCAATCTGAAGAACAGAGGGAAAATAAAAAGGACAAAGCCTCAGAGAAACATGGAACACCATTAAGCTCAGCAACATACATATAATGGGAGAACCAGAAGAAGAGACAGAAAGGAGCAGAAAAAAGTTCAAAGAAATAATGGCTAAAACTTTTCCAAATTTGACGAAAAACTTGATCAACACTGAAGTTCATCAGTGAACTTCAAGTAAGGTAAATGCAAGGAGATGCACACCGGACACATCATAGGCAACATGGTAGAAGTCACAGACAAAGACAAAATCTTGATTAACAGCAACACAAACACACAACTCATCACTTACAAAGAACGCCAGTAAGATTAACAGACGACTGCTCCCCAGAAACAATGAGGGCAATAAAGCAGCAGGAGAGCATATTTCAGTGTGCTGAAAGAATAACTCAAACAATAATCTAATATCCAGCAAAACTACTTTTTAAAAATGAAGGCAAAATAAAGACATTCCCAGAAAAAACAAAAACTGAAAGAATTCTTTACTAGCAGACCTGCCCTAAAAGAAACACTAAAGAAATTCATCAGGCTGAAAGCAAGTGACACCAGACAGTAATTTGAATCCACACAAACAAAGCATGCTACTAAAGGTAATTACATGGTTAATTATAAAAGACAGTATAATAGTATATTTATTCTCCTTTCTCTTCTTAACTGATTTTCCAGCCAGCAGTTTCCAACCTGAGTGCAAAAGTAATAAAGGAAAACCCTAGAGCTATCTGTCAATATTTCAAACAGGTAAGAAAAGTTTACCTTTTCCTAAAATTAATTGGCACAGACTAATTAAAATGTCAAGTTTCTTTACTTTTGGCTAGGCTTTTATCACATGGGTACTGTCAATTTTCTTGTACTGACTTCTAACTACAGGCCTCTGACCAATTTTTTAATGGAAAGATGAATTACTATTACCTAATAAATGGCATTTTTTTGGTAAATAAAATGAGTAAAGCACGGGACTCAAGGGAAGAAAGGGAGATGGAGATCACAGATCAAGAATCATTCTTCTAATGACCAACTATGAACACATCCTCCCCTGGGTTTCCTGAAGTCCAGAACTCCACTCCCTTGTGACAGCCAGAACCAAACCTCAGGTTCTCTGGCCTTCTGGCCCCTAAAGACATCACAGGTTTTTGTCTGCTACCTGATCTGACCCCTCATATTTCCCACATTTTCTCTGAACTTAAAAAGTCAGAAACTGTAAGAGAACCACACAAGTTGCAGCACGTAATGGGTTAGCTCCATCATCATCTGGGTCTGTGCGACCCCCCGGAGCACAGGACTCCACAATTCAAGTCTTCCTCACTGGAGTGTGCGCTATAAAATGTCACCACAGTCCATTTTAGACGGCTTCTTTTAAATGAAGTTCTGTATTTTGGCATAAGACAAAATGTAAATCAAAGTTTGTGTTTCCCATGGCAGATTCATCTTAACAAATCAATGTTACACAAGAAAGAATAAACTTCCATACTATTTTCATGTAAATGAAGTCCACACACAATAAAATATCAACCCCAAAATTTAAATAAACGTTTAATAAGACCAGACTATATATATGACTGCAAAAATGCCAACAATTTGCAAAAAGGACTAAGGTACCTCTGCATTATTATAAAAAGCTGTGCTATTTTTCTCTTGTACATCTTCCCCTCGTGCTGTAAAGAAGGTTAATGGGTAGAAATCCTTGTGTGCTGGCTGCTTTCCACTGGCCATCAGTTTGCCCTCATAGAAGAGCTCAGAGGTGTAACTGCAGAAAAAGACCGAAATAAATAAATAAATAAAAAGTAATCTATCATCAAAATTAATTTTACCCATAAGAAAAAATTACCAGTCAAATCTCACGTTGCTTTATGCCCATGATTAATTTTAATCCAAACATCTAATACCCATGATGCCAAGATTTTCACCAAAATTAGCCACAGCAATGAAAACACACTGGGCTCCTGGTATACCACTGATAAATGAATTGATCTGGGGAAGGCATGAAGCCAGAACATAGAAAGAAAAGGAAGAAATGATGACAGTTCAGTACTAGATGAAACTCTCGTTTCATGAGGAAATTTGCTAGCTGTTATGGTTTTCTATACTAAAAATTTTTAAATGTATATTTTTATTTATGTGGATCATATACTTATGCAATCACAAAGATCTATAGACACTGAAACAATACACACAAGTAAAGGGTATTCCAGTCTTCAACTGTAAAATGAATACTCTTTACTAATGAAGATACTACGTAGTACTCAATTCATCACTGACTGCAGCAAATGACTGGCAACAACAAAAGAGGAATCACATTTCGAGATATTGATAAAAGCCATATTTAAATCTAAACTTTTTTATATCTCTCCTACTGCTTTCAGAGAAACCTAAAAATTATTTTCACATGACTGCCATAGTCAATATTATTAAATTATACTAAACTTGAAAAAAATCCTAAGTTGTTGGTGGTGGCAGTGACAGGAACGCAGCACGAAGGGGCTTCCCAGGGTGCTGGGAACATTGTTTTTCGGTCTGGATGCCGGTTGAGGGGTGCGTTTGGTTTGTGACTTTTCACTGGGCTACCACTTATGATACTTGTATAGATGCATACTATATTTAATAGAGACCTTTTAAAACTTTACTACTAAGTTTCATGGTTTTCTTTCCTTCCTCCCTCCCAGCCTTCCTTTCTTTTAAAATAGACTCCTTGTATAACACAGCCAGACACACATATGCAAACCATTATGTGGCTTGTCAACATATTTGTTTATGACATCATGTAGTTTTACGTGTACATTATATATTTAGTCACAGAAAAATATGTTTATAGCTAGTAGAACCTAAAGTTTTTGTTTCCAGAACTGCCCTACTATAAAAAATTACAGCTGACTTTTGAAGTGTATTTTTACAGACATTAAATTAAACATAATTTGCAACACTAGGGACACCATGTAAACTCCGCTGGGAATAATCTGTCCCTAGGAACAGTGCTGTTTTGAGTCCCCTTCCACCGGACCACACGAAGTGTGACAGAGGGGCAGTTCACACCTACTTGATGATAGCTTCGTGGGAGCGGTAGTTCTCACACAGGAGGATCCTGCAGGGAAACTCGGCAGGGTAATGCTCATAGAGCCGGTCAAGCAATGAAACGTGAAGGTTTCTCTCCCTGGCAAACTCACTGTAAACAAAAGGGCTGAGCTGTAACAGAGAGACACATGGAGAGAATTTAACTAAATATACAAGTAGTATTTTTTTTTTAACATACTTTAAAAAATATCCACCATGCTGAAACTTCTGATGTACTAAACCTCAACATGCTGAATGCTGGAATAAGCAGAGTCAAAAATATTTTCTAGGAACAGTTTTACTACTATAAAGAATGAGGCTAAATTGTCTAACTTTTCGTTTCAGCATGCCAACACTAACCTAGAGTTTCTACACATAGGTTAATAAAGGACTCTTCCAACTTAATAATAAATAGCTACTACCTTAGTGATTTTAGGGATGCAACCCACTGCATCACTGGGGGAGTCAATCAACTGTCTCACTAAAATTAAGCAACTACTTTAAACAGTGAGCTAGCAGGATACACCGCCTATGACTAAAACACTTATTTTTAATAATTAGCAAAAAAGCCATCTTTATCTCGTAAAGTGTAAGGAGCCATCCTTGATTGTAACTTTGATGCTAAGACCAAAATTAAACTTCTTTTTTTTTTTTTTAGAAATTTCATGTAATGTCTGAAACATTTATATTAACATATTTCCATACATATTTCCATACAAATACAAATATAAGATTTTTAGAAATTTCATATAATGTCTGAAACCTTTATATTAACATATTTCCATACATATTTCCATACAAATACAAATATAAGATTTTTGGAAATTTCATGTAATGTCTGAAACATTTATATTAACATATTTCCATGCAAATAACCCAATGAAAGTTTAGTATTAGTTGTTTTGTTTGTTTTTTTATACTGCAGGTTCTTATTAGGCATCAATTTTATACACATCGGTGTATACATGTCAATCCCAATCGCCCAATTCAGCACACCACCATCCCCACCCCACCGCAGTTTTCCCCCCTTGGTGCCCATATGTCCATTCTCTACATCTGTGTCTCAACTTCTGCCCTGCAAACTGGCTCATCTGTACCATTTTTCTAGGTTCCACATACATGCATTAATATACGATATTTGTTTTTCTCTTTCTGACTTACTTCACTCTGTATGACAGTCTCTAGATCCATCCACTTCTCAACAAATGACTCAATTTCGTTCCTTTTTATGGCTGAGTAATATTCCATTGTATATATGTACCACAACTTCTTTATCCATTCGTCTGTTGATGGGCATTTAGGTTGCTTCCATGACCTGGCTATTGTTAATAGTGCTGCAGTGAACATTGGGGTGCATGTGTCTTTTTGAATTACGGTTTTCTCTGGGTATATGCCCAGTAGTGGGATTGCTGGGTCATATGGTAATTCTATTTTTAGTTTTTTAAGGAACCTCCATATTGTTCTCCATAGTGGCTGTATCAATTTACATTCCCACCAACAGTGCAAGAGGGTTCCCTTTTCTCCACACCCTCTCCAGCATTTGTTGTTTGTTGATTTTCTGATGATGCCCATTCTAACAGGAGTGAGGTGATACCTCATTGTAGTTTTGATTTGCATTTCTCTAATAATTAGTGATGTTGAGCATCTTTTCATGTGCTTCGTGGCCGCCTGTATGTCTTCTTTGGAGAAATGTCTATTTAGGTCTTCTGCCCATTTTTGGATTGGGGTGTTTGTTTCTTTAATATTGAGCTGAATGAGCTGTTTATATATTTTGGAGATTAATCCTTTGTCCGTTGATTCGTTTGCAAATATTTTCTCCCATTCTGAGGGTTGTCTTTTCGTCTTGTTTATGGTTTCCTTTGCTGTGCAAAAGCTTTGAAGTTTCATTAGGTCCCATTTGTTTATTTTTTTTTTATTTCCATTACTCTAGGAGGTGGATCAAAAAAGATCTTGCTGTGATTTATGTCAAAGAGTGTTCTTCCTATGTTTTCCTCTAAGAGTTTTATAGTGTCCAGTCTTATATTTAGGTCTCTAATCCATTTTGAGTTTATTTTTGTGTTATGGTGTTAGGGAGTATTCTAATTTCATTCTTTTACATGTAGCTATCCAGTTTTCCCAGCACCACTTATTGAAGAGACTGTCTTTTCTCCATTGTATATCTTTGCTTCCTTTGTCATAGATTAGTTGACCATAGGTGCGTGGGTTAATCTCTGGGCTTTCTATCTTGTTCCATTGATCTATGTTTCTGTTTTTGTGCCAGTACCATATTGTCTTGATTACTGTCGCTTTGTAGTAGAGTCTGAAGTCAGGGAGTCTGATTCCTACAGCTCTGCTTTTTGCCTCAAGACTGCTTTGGCTATTCGGGGTCTTTTGTGTCTCCATACAAATTTTAAGATGATTTGTTCTAGCTCTGTAAAAAATGCCATTGGTAATTTGATAGGGATTGCATTGAATCTGTAGATTGCTTTGGGTAGTATACTCATTTTCACAATGTTGATTCTTCCAATCCAAGAACATGGTATATCTCTCCATCTGTTGGTATCATCTTTAATTTCTTTCATCAGTGTCTTATAGTTTTCTGCATACAGGTCTTTTGTCTCCCTAGGTAGGTTTATTCCTAGGTATTTTATTCTTTTTGTTGCAATGGTAAATGGGAGTGTTTCCATAATTTCTCTTTCAGATTTTTCATCATTAGTGTATAGGAATGCAAGAGATTTCTGTGCATTAATTTTGTATCCTGCAACTTTACCATATTCATTAATTAGCTCTAGCAGTTTTCTGGTGGCAGTTTTAGGATTCTCTATGTATAGTATCATGTCATCCGCAAACAGTGACAGTTTTACTTCTTCTTTTCCAATTTGTATTCCTTTTATTTCTTTTTCTTCTCTGATTGCCATGGCTAGGACTTCCAAAACTATGTTGAATAATAGTGGTGAGAGTGGACATCCTTGTCTCGTTCCTGATCTTAGAGGAAATGCTTTCAGTTTTTCACCATTGAGAATGATGTTTGCTGTGGGTTTGTCATATATGGCCTTTATTATGTTGAGGTAGGTTCCCTCTATGCCCACTTTCTGGAGAGTTTTTATCATAAATGGGTGTTGAATTTTGTCGAAAGCTTTTTCTGCATCTATTGAGATGATCATATGGTTTTTATTCTTCAATTTGTTAACATGGTGTATCACATTGATTGATTTGCGTATATTGAAGAATCCTTGCATCCCTGGGATAAATCCCACTTGATCGTGGTGTATGATCCTTTTAATGTGTTGTTGGATTCTGTTTGCTAGTATTTTGTTGAGGATTTTTGCATCTATATTCATCAGTGATATTGGTCTGTAATTTTCTTTTTTTGTAGTGTCTTTGTCTGGTTTTGGTATCAGGGTGCTGGTGGCCTCGTAGAACGAGTTTGGGAGTGTTCCTTCCTCTGCAATTTTTTGGAAGAGTTTGAGAAGGATAGGTGTTAGCTCTTCTCTAAATGTTTGATAGAATTCACCTGTGAAGCCATCTGGTCCTGGACTTTTGTTTGTTGGAAGATTTTTAATCACAGTTTCAATTTCATTACTTGTGATTGGTCTGTTCATATTTTCTGTTTCTTCCTGGTTCAGTCTTGGAAGGTTATACCTTTCTAAAAATTTGTCCATTTCTTCCAGGTTGTCCATTTTATTGGCATAAAGTTGCTTGTAGTAGTCTCTTAGGATGCTTTGTATTTCTGCAGTGTCTGTTGTAACTTCTCCTTTTTCATTTCTGATTTTATTGATTTGAGTCCTCTCCCTCTTTTTCTTGATGAGTCTGGCTAATGGCTTATCAATTTTGTTTATCTTCTCAAAGAACCAACTTTTAGTTTTATTGATCTTTGCTATTGTTTTCTTTGTTTCTATTTCATTTATTTCTGCTCTGATCTTTATGATTTCTTTCCTTCTGCTAACTTTGGGTTTTGTTTGTTCTTCTTTCTCTAGTTTCTTTAGGTGTAAGGTTAGATTGTTTATTTGAGATTTTTCTTGTTTCTTGAGGTAGGCTTGTATAGCTATAAACTTCCCTCTTAGAACTGCTTTCGCTGCATCCCATAGGTTTTGGGTCGTCGTGTTTTCATTGTCATTTGTCTCTAGGTATTTTTTTATTTCCTCTTTGATTTCTTCAGTGATCTCTTGGTTATTTAGTAACGTATTGTTTAGCCTCCATGTGTTTGTCTTTTTTACGTTTTTTTTCCTGTAATTCATTTCTAATCTCATAGCGTTGTGGTCAGAAAAGATGCTTGATATGATTTCAATTTTCTTAAATTTACTGAGGCTTGATTTGTGACCCAAGATGTGATCTATCCTGGAGAATGTTCCGTACGCACTTGAGAAGAATGTGTAATCTGCTGTTTTTGGATGGAATGTCCTGTATATATCAATTAAATCTATCTGGTCTATTGTGTCATTTAAAGCTTCTGTTTCCTTATTTATTTTCATTTTGGATGATCTGTCCATTGGTGTAAGTGAGGTGTTAAAGTCCCCCACTATGATTGTGTTACTGTCGATTTCCTCTTTTATAGCTGTTAGCAGCTGCCTTATGTATTGAGGTGCTCCTATGTTGGGTGCATATATATTTATAATTGTTATATCTTCTTCTTGGATTGATCCCTGGATCATTATGTAGTGTCCTTCCTTGTCTCTTGTAACATTCTTTATTTTAAAGTCTATTTTATCTGATATGAGTATAGCTACTCCAGCTTTCTTTTGATTTCCATTTGCATGGAATATCTTTTTCCATCCCCTCACTTTCAGTCTGTATGTGTCCCTAGGTCTAAAGTGGGTCTCTTGTAGACAGCATATATATGGGCCTTGTTTTCGTATCCATTCAGCCAGTCTATGTCTTTTGGTTGGGGCATTTAATCCATTCACGTTTAAGGTAATTATCGATATGTATGTTCCTATGACCATTTTCTTAATTGTTTTGGGTTTGTTTTTGTAGGTCCTTTATTTCTCTTGTGTTTGCCACTTAGAGAAGTTCCTTTAGCATTTGTTGTAGAGCTGGTTTGGTGGTGGTGAATTCTCCTAGCTTTTGCTTGTCTGTAAAGCTTTTGATTTCTCCATCAAATCTAAATGAGATCCTTGCCGGGTAGAGTAATCTTGGTTGTAGGTTCTTCCCTTTCATCACTTTAAGTATATCATGCCACTCCCTTCTGGCTTGCAGAGTTTCTGCTGAGAAATCAGCTGTTAACCTTATGGGAGTTCCCTTGTATGTTATTTGTCGTTTTTCCCTTGCTGCTTTCAATAATTTTTCTTTGTGTTTAATTTTTGCCACTTTGATTACTATGTGTCTCGGCGTGTTTCTCCTTGGGTGTATCCCGTATGGGACTCTCTGTGCTTCCTGGACTTGGGTGGCTATTTCCTTTCCCATGTTAGGGAAGTTTTCGACTATAATCTCTTCAAATATTTTCTCTGGTCCTTTCTCTCTCTCTTCACCTTCTGGGACCCCTATAATGCGAATGTTGTTGCGTTTAATGTTGTCCCAGAGGTCTCTTAAGCTGTCTTCATTTCTTTTCATTCTTTTTTCTTTAGTCTGTTCCGCAGCAGTGAATTCCACCATTCTGTCTTCCAGGTCACTTATCCGTTCTTCTGCCTCAGTTATTCTGCTATTGATTCCTTCTAGTGTAGTTTTCATTTCAGTTATTGTATTGGTCATCTCTGTTTGTTTGTTCTTTAATTCTTCTAGGTCTTTGTTAATCATTTCTTGCATCTTCTCAATCTTTGCCTCCATTCTTATTCCGAGGTCCTGGATCATCTTCACTATCATTATTCTGAATTCTTTTTCTGGAAGGTTGCCTATCTCCACTTCATTTAGTTGTTTTTCTGGGGTTTTTTCTTGTTCCTTCATCTGGTACATAGCCTTCTGCCTTTTCATCTTGTCTATCTTTCTGTAACTGTGGTTTTTGGTCCACAGGCTGCAGGATTGTAGTTTTTCTTGCTTCTGCTGTCTGCCCTTTGGTGGTTGAGGCTATCTAAGAGGCTTGATGGGAGCCAAAATTAAACTTCTGGCAAAGAAACAAAAACAGAACTTGTCCCTCTACCTCCAGCTCTTTCCTAAACGGACAGCCACAACGCTGTGTAGCTTCAACCTCAGCCGACCGTGACAAAAGAGAGAGAACCTCAGACTGAAACTTCGCAAAATTGATATTTTAATAGAAAAACTGTAAGTTTCTTTCATACGTCGGTATTAAGATCAGACAAGTTCTTTGAGATTTCGGTTATTATTTTTAATTAAGCACTTTGTTTCCCATGATAATGAAACATTAACCCTTCAGGAAAACAAATGTTGGGGACAGGAGCTGAGGAATCGTAAGAAGGACAATTGAAATTTATTTGATAAAGAAAAGTAAGAATCAAATATTCATACTACAAAGAACTGAACTTCAAATTAATAAACATGGCAATTAGGACACGGATAGACTCATTCATTCCACTCTCTATCCAAAGAAGGAAAACAAGTGGGGCGGGGCGGGTAGCAATTTTCCTTGAGAATCACCAACATCTTCCACTATTAGTACAGAAATATTTAAAGTACTTAAACTGACATATGCACATGGCACAATTTCATAGGCTGTTTTAGAAAACAAAATATTAAACATCAAAATATAACAGAAGCTTCTTTCAACATGGTGACTCCGAGGGCACTCACCTGCATGTGGTCACCAGCCAGGACAACCCGGGTGCCCTTAGTTGCTAGCGCCAGGGGCATGATGGTTTCACACTCCATGGCCTGCGCGGCCTCATCTAACAGAACGTGCGTAAAAAACCCTGCGAAGCACAGTGTAAACACAGGACCGCATATTACAGCAGTGATAAAGGCAGGAGTGGTGTCTTTCTTTTCTGTTAAGGAAAGAGTTTAGTGTCCTGATTTAAGAGCTGTGAGTACTTTTAATGCCAGTCCTCAATTCAGAAGATCATATATTTAAATCATTATTTAAAAAATAGAAGTTGAAAGGAATAACTATTTTACTCAACAATAGATATGTAAATGGCATCTGGTACTAATGGCCCCAAGACTAACAGTTAAATCAGGACACATAAAAAAGACTTTAAAAGTACAAGATAGCAGCTTTTCACCACAAAGAAAAGCTGGCAACGAAACAGTGATAGGCCCAAAATCCTTTCACTATTTATTTGCTAAAACACCAAAAATAAAACAATGGTAGTTTATAAGTAACTTTAGCTTAAACACACACATTCGACATTAAAGAAAATCATACCCAAAATCTAATATAAAGGAGAAAGTGATAATCTAACTTTGCTCAAAAACAAAGGTTATCTGTTAGCCAATTCACTATTTTGATTATTTAGGTTTATTGCGTGTGTGTGTGTGTGTGTGTGTGTGTGTGTGCGTGTGTGCATACAGATTATACACAATTTTTTAGCCTAAGACCCTATCCTGGCTGTAAAAGTATCACCAGCCTGAAAAAGAAAAAAACAAAAGTGACACAACAAGTATCAAAAATCCCCCAGATGCAAACACCCACGTCTGGGTTACTGCTGCCACTCACACGGAGGCGCAGGAATCTGTGCACAGAAAGGAGGAAAAGCCTCTTTGCCCCTGAAGAGGAGACAGAAGAAAAATCTCCTTGTTGTCTCAGTGTGTAGAAGTGAATGTTGCCCCCGATGGCTAGCTCACTGAGGTAGGGAGAGGGGGGCCCTGTTTTTACCAGCACAGCAAAGAACACAAAGTAGCTTCTCAACAGAATGACAAGTTGTGACTCTCTAGGTTAATTAGCCTCCTGTGAGTTGGCCCAAGAACCTAACCTCTATTTCTATGAATAGCAACAAGTTCCAAACAATCTGTTTATACAACTTCCTAATGCCACTTGTTTCTAGGCTGGGAACTTTTTAAACCTTACTGACTGGCAGTAATAACCGCGACCACCATCACCACCATCATCAGGGTCCATTCAAACAAATGGCTATGTTGACAGCACAAGCATCAATAACTGTTGTCTATTTAATGACAGTGGCCCAAGCATGATTTGGACACATGCATTTTTCTCCCTGCTGAGGAGAATTTGTGCTTTTTGTTCTACAAGACTAATTAAGGAAGATGACTATACAATTACAGAATCAAATTGGAAAAAACTGAGACTAGTGAAAAAAATCTACTGTTTTCATTAGATAACATTTTAATTAAACAGAGCTAGGCTTAAATCAGGAACTGAATAAATCATGAAATTGTTATACTGTTGCTTAAGCTAGTAAAAGAAACCTGAATTAGTCAAACTGATTTAGCCTGAGCCTTGGTTGTCTTAGCTGTAAAATAACCCTCCACAGAGTTGATATGAGAATTAAAGTATAAACAATGCCTAAAACAAAGCAGATAGTTGACTTCCAATAAATGTTCTACACTCTTGCTCTTCAAAGCCATTCTTTACTCTTCCTCAAAACTATACTGTTTAGGAGGCTTGGGTATTTAATTTACGTGGCAAATATGCAGAGCATAATCATGAAGTAATGAGACTGATTGTTAAATAAACATACCAAAATTTACATTGCAAATAAGTGTTGTTCCATCAAAGAAGTCAGCTGAGAGGAAATATAACTCATTCCAATGGATGCAGCCACTGTTCAAAACATTTTTGAAACTCTGCTTTTGTAACTGCCCTCACCAGCCAGCTATGAGCTGCGTGCACAAGAAAAATAAGTCTCATTACATGAGAGGCACGTCTCTCTCTCTTTTTTTTTTTCCAACCCCTAATGGTATTGCTCAGTTTGATAACCTACCTTATTTACCAGACATGTCTCAGAAAGATTTTGAAGCTTTTCTAAAATTAACTCTACCCTCAAAAAAGAAAGTTTGGCCACTGTTCATTCTTTAAGATAAACAGAGGTTTATCAAGGGCCTCCAGGTGTCTATACCCTGGGCCAAGTGCCAGGAATACAAGGTGAAGAGAACTGTCTCTACCTTCCAGAGACTTAAAAGAATTTGTCACTGGCTCTGAAAGCAATTCCAAAAGGAGAGAGCAAAAAGGCGTTGACCAATGTCAACAATTATAATACAGCGGTAATAAATGAATATTCTTCCAAAGCAACTAACTTAAAGTGATACCACATTTTGATGGTTAAATTCTGCCATATTTATCAGAACTTCTTGTCACCATCTGTCTACTTTGTATAATATTAGTTTGATTTTACATAGTTTCTGTACTTAAATAATCTTAATAGTATGTTATAAAAAAACCTATCATGATTGTTGTCTCTACACTGTATTAACAGAAAACTACTTTAAAATTAAAAACTTGAGAAAATTGTAAAAAAACCAACACTGTCCAAATTGGCATTTTTCACATGATCAATAGTAAGTAAATACCATCTGATCAGTTAGAGAACAAATAGAGTAGCAGTCACTAAAATGTCTAAACTAGGGGTTGATAATTTTTGTGTGTGTGAAGGGCCAAACAGTACACATTTCAGGTTTTTCTGGCCATACAATCTCTGTTGCAACTACTCAACTCAGCTGCTGTAGCACAAAAGAATCCATAGAAAATATAGGTAAATAAATGGGCATGATTGTGTTTCCAGCCAATAAAACTTGATTTACAAAAACAGACAGTAGGCCAGATACGGCCCACAGGCCAACCCCTGATCTCAACTGAATGCAGAGCCCTGTGCATTCAGACACCCTTTCTGTGTCTTGAGTCAGCATACCAGGTTCAAGGTCCAACTGACAGAGGTACTGGGAAGTATTCAATGTAACAACAACCACTCGGTGTTTAAGAATGTCTTCTTTCTGTGGCATCTGAAAGGTGGAATGTGCGCTTGAGATCAAACAGTACTGATGCACAACTGGGTGGACAGTCTTTACCCAGCGATTTCTGAAATATACCCTATAAAAGAAGATAACATTTCCTATTTATACTTATTAACATCTTACCAGTATCTGATTATCAAAATATCGACATTATGATTTTAAGACTACAATACCTGGAAATTAACAAATAAGTCTGGTAACTGTTAACACTCTGCTGGATTAGAATTTAACATACAACTGTAACTCCCCCCCACCAAAAAAATGAATCAAGCAGAAAGTATATACACTATGATAAGATAAATATCTAATTATTTTTAAGTGTTCAGAATAATCTTACAACAGAATGACACACAGAGTTTCATAGGCATTAGTTTTTTTACTTCAAAACATTCCCATTTGGGAATTACTTTTTTTTCCTAGAATATTCTTACAAAAATATACTTATATTTTAATTATCTATGCTAATAAAATATAGTGAATTGCATACTTACAAGAGAAATTTAAAAGTTACTTGCATTTCACTTTAGAATATATTCTTATACCTATATTTAAATAGACCTCTATCTAAAGTTCTGGAAATTTAAAAATAAATTTAAATTTTGGACCATCAGAAAATCTTAAGAAAGAGCATCTCTTCTATTAATTGCAAAAGAAAAACAGAAACGGGACTCATACAACAGATTACTAAGATGGTACAGAACCAACTCATCCATCCGCCCGCCCACCTCCCCCCATCCCTAACCCCCCCCCACCCCCACACACACATCACAAAGATCTGCTGGGAATCTACTACGGTCCAGCACAGAGGCAAGTCACACGGCTTGCAAACTTTCATAAAGACTTTGGATTTATTCTGATTTTAATGGAAAGCCATCAGAGAGTTGGAACAGGGCACATGTCATGAGACATGCCTTACGTTGTTAAAGGACCCCTCTGTTTCTCTGGACAGAATACACAGTTTTGGAGGCAGGAAGAGGGCTGGACAGTGGTGTGTGGTAAATGTTGAACAATCAGCCTTCGGAGGGGTGGGGAGGGGTGACCTGATCGGCAGTGTTTGCTGGTTTCTGGGGTATAAAACCTACTATCATGGCCAATTTCACATGAACTTGGGCAGACGTGCACATGATTGGCTCTCACAAACCAGCACCAGCTGCTCCATCACACCAGGGACTGGGAGAGAGGCAGGGGGAGGGGGCAATAGTAAGGAGACCCATTAGGAGGCCACTGTAAGGATCCGGACAAGAAAAAATGAGAGCTTGAACCAGGGTGGTAACAGTAGAGATGTGAAAATGGTCAGATCACTGCACATTTTGAGAGTAATGCTGACAGGATTTACTGATACACTAGATGTGGAATTTAAGAGAAAGGATGTTCCATTGCTTTGAAACTGGGTGAGTGGCAGCAGTGGTGGAACCGCTAGGGAGGAACAAATCTGGGGTGGGAAGTGAGAATTCAGTTTTGGACATATTTAGTAGCAGAACTCCAAGTAGAGGTATCCAGTAAGCAGAGGTATTTGTAAGTGTGGAGTTCAGAAGAATGCCTAAGACAAGAAATATACAATTGAGATCATACTTAAACCCTGAGACTAGAAGAGCTCACCTGGAGAGTAAGTGTAGATAAAAAGGAAACTAGCTGGAAGAATGGCTGATGGACCACTTCCACATGTAGAGGCTGGGGAACGGAGGGACACAGGAAAGGAGACTGGGAAGGAGCAATCAGCGAAACAGCAAAGAACTTAGGAGACTGTGAGGGTCCAATCAAGGGACATAAACTTCCACGTCACTAAATCGTTTGGACATTTTCCAGGCCCATCAAGTTACTTATTAGCAGCATCCAGCTCTGTGGTTGCTCCCTCCTTGAAATATTCTCTCCCTCAGCTGCCATAACTCAACCGCTCCCTGCTTTCCTTCCACCTCTCTAAGCTGGTTCCTCAAGGCTTAGCCTTTAGTGCTCTCGTCAAGCTCTGTCCTCTCACCTGACAATCTCATCCCAGGCCCACGGCTTCAATTACCACCAATACCCTGATGACTCACACATTCTTCTCTCTCCAGCCAAGACCTCACCTCTGAGCGCCAAGATGCATATCCAACTATTTATTTGACATCTGTCTCCTCTAGAATGTTTCAAAGGCAGCTCAAATGTCATATGCACAAATACTAACCTCATGATCTTCTACAATGTGTTCTAACCCTCCATGAAACAATTAAAACTGGTTATTGTCTTTTTGTAAGCAAAGCAAAAAAAAAAAAAATCCCTAATTTATAAATAAATTGTAATAGAGGAAAGTAATGTATTTTAAAAGCATTACTATGATAGGAAGGACTGTGAAAGTAACCAACACCACTCCTAAAAGATGTAAAAATCTTAAACATGCTTTAGGTTTTAATAAAAAAATATTTAATCAGATCAGCAAAGCAGAATTTACTTTTAAATATATGAAAAATCTCATTTTACAAATTATCTGAAAAAGTATTTACAAATTATGATTCCATTAATATTAACTTACGTGTGTGTATTTAAGCATATAAATGACTAGAAATTAAACTGTAAAATGTTAGTAGTATTTATCTCTGGTAAGGTTATAGATAATTTTTATTCTTCATGCTTTCCTATATTTTCTTAAATGAACATTTCATTATAAAATTGAAAAATTCATTTTTCAAATTACTTATCAAATCTAACTCCAGGCACTGCTTCTTTCTCAAAGAAAAAATAGAAATTGAAGTTCTAAGCCTCATTACTGACTTTTTTGTAGTTACCTTGGAAAACTAGCTCAAGATGAAGTTAGTAAGAATACAAAGTTTGATCATTGGCCCATTTCCTTAAAAAATAATAGTCTAGTGCTGACTTAAAAAAAAGAGTTAAATATTTTCTCAGTACCTTCATTTTGTGCAACATTTAAGGTAGACACTGTCTATAAGATTATTTAAAACACATCCAACAACATTTTTCAAAATTGGAGAATTGACACTTTCAAGTCCACGGTATAAAAGGTGACACCAACTAAGTAATTTACATATTTCTAGAAATAAACTGTCCACATACCCCACATGAATTATAATGAAATTTAAAACAGAAGACTGTCTGGTAATATATCATCTTAATTCACTGAAATTGTATTCATGTATTGAATTCATATGCAATGAACACCCCCAAAATATTATTACATAAGATACTACAGAATCAGAAAGACCTTATTTATTTATTTAAAGATCTTTATAAAATAACATATACCTTCTATTTGTCCAGAAAACAGTAAATGTACACTTTCTCCATAGATAGCCTTTATCTAATAAGTGATAACTGCCAGAATCAGCTACTGATTTTCAGAACCATACACAGAAACTATGTTTTCCTCTCTACTCCATTTTAAAATCTTCTAATTCTAATAAAGTAAGAAGTAAAAACTGAAACTAAATGTAATTAAAATGGATTCTAAAACCTCCATCCCAAAATAATTTAAGCTCAACTCCTGGCAACTAATAGAATTTTATACATTTTAACCACAAGTGTGCATATTTAAACATATTTACTGTTTTAACTATTTAATGTTTATGGCTATTTTCCTACTTTGTCACATTTACTAGGGCCCACTCTAAGCTACAGTGTGAGAAGGTAAACTTGTCATCATCACTCTTATTCCACAGACAATAAATCTTCAAGTTCACATGCGGACACTTCGGGCCCTCTTGTGTTCTTTCCCCTGCATTCTGGGACAATTCACATAAAGCTGATCTCCCCAGCGTGCTCAGCCATTCTAATTTTCTCTATTCCATCTCCCATACCACTCATATTTGTTGTCCATTAGGAAAATTATAAATTAATCTCAGTTAATGTAATAATAGATGGTGCTAATAATAAATCCTAACATTTCAATGTATTAACCCTCCTAGGAAATACATTCACAAGTTAACATCTTTCCTGAACCAAAAAACTATGGTGAAAATACAGCGCCACATAAAGGCCAAGCCTTTTCTTATTTTATTCCACTTACTAAATGAAATAACATGAAATTTGTACTTAAATAAATTTAAATATTTTCTACTAGAGGGCAAGTTTCTGTATTTGGGCCACTACAACTATACATAGACCCTACTGGAACATAACTTCTTATCCTACATATTTAGATGCACTACATGTTGGATTGTAATGCCCAAAACATAATTTTACATGGGAAAAGCTAAACATAATGCTAGCCAAATAATGGATTTCAGTGTTTATCAACCACAGCTGTCCTGCCCCAAACGTCAAATGACCTATGCTAGGTCAACCAAGCTTTGAGGGGTCTTCACTCCACTGTTTCCAAGCCAAGTACAATGATAAATGAGATTGTCACAGTTCCTACATAACATACATACACAAACATAAGCACACACACAAGCTCTACCAACAATAAAACATCTTATCGACACTGAAGTAAGAACACTCATAGCAAAAATGCTACTAGCTAACAATTTCACTTATGAGCTAAAAAAGATTAGAATCTGAAGCAAACTAGTTATCGATGAATTTATCCATTGGTAAATATCACATTTTCATTTATAGTGACTGTATACATGTGATATTTTCTTATCAAATAAAACTGGGTTCTACTTAAAATACTTATTTCTTCTCTAATTTGTCTTCAGAGTAGAAACAGAGTGTGGCATAAAAACCTGTGTTAACAGGCCATGCCACTTTTTCCTCTTTTGTTCTTTTTAATGCAATTGCAAAATCATTCAAATGGCTTTGCTTACGGTTATTAAAGAATTAAATAGCGTAACCTCATTTTTCCATGCCTAGGCTCAACTAGAAAGAAAGTTAGTGAATTATGATTCAAAAGTGTGGTTAGAAATTAATTTTTAAACAATAATTGTATTTGAACAACATAGGGCATGACACATTAGTTTGTAAAATGGCAAAACTAAACATTAATTCATATAACAATGAGAGCAAATGGTATAATAAATAACCATTTAATGGTTCTTTATTGTTTTCTGAAGAAAAGGATTTTATTCCCCCACAACCCTATATTTAAGAACATTTCATATCCATAGACACTTAGAAGACCTGTATTAACCTAGAACTTTCTTTATCTCTTAAATGATAGCAAAGAGCTGTAAGTACCAATCGGTTACACCGTGCTGCAGAAATCACTTCAATTTCATGCTTCTCTAATGTGTAGCGTCTATGAAATTACCTGCATGATCACAGTCAAAATTTTATTTCCATAAACAACTATCACTGCATGACTACTCTGCCATGCAAAATATGCTAGAATTTTAATTAAAATTGATTTAATCATAATTTATTAAATCATAAATTTATATATAGCTTTTAGAGGAACACATCAAAATCGGCTCAGATTGTAACAACATTTTTTACATACAGAACTTAAAAAAGGATGTCTTTCTCTTTACTTAATGTTTAAGAAATGAATGGTCAAAGATTTTTAAATTTTTCCTTAATTTAAATGGTTTCTTCAAAAGGCATAACCTCCAAATGCCAATGCACAGTTAACGATTTTGGTTTTCTCAAAGTTACTAAAATCTTTATAGACACCTTTTCTTAAGAATAATAAAGTATGATACAGAGACATAATAAGCCTTAAAAAAATACCTGAGAGGTCTTGCCTGGGGATTGCCTGCTTCTACATATGGATGTAAATAATCCTTTATGTAGAGGTCAGCAGCACTATTAGAATGGGTGCAAATGAGAATCCTGCTGAAATAAACGGTGCAAATAAAAAGAATGATAAAACACAAAACTATTCAAGCAGTATAATACCCAAAAAAAGCAGTGGCCATTTTAATATAATACATTTCCCTCAACCTACTCGGTAACCTCTAACATATTACTCAATTATGCTTTTAGGAAATTATTATTAAAGCTTAATTACTCTTTAAGCTATAAAGGAGATAAGTTCCCCCAAATTATTTTTAAATCTATCATATAAAATTATTTTTTAAAAACCCAACCCTTTTGGCACTAACATTTATCACAATCTCTTAGCAGACTTGGCGTTTTGAGGACTATTTAAAAGCTACCATTCTCTATGTTGCCAATTTTTAAAAACAGTACGTTTTCAGAGAATTCAAATTTTAGTGCTTTGGGGTTTGAGTGTGGCTCTTTTTCTTTATTTGTATTTTTAAAAATTT
This sequence comes from Balaenoptera acutorostrata, assembly GCF_949987535.1. Lineage (NCBI taxonomy): Eukaryota > Metazoa > Chordata > Mammalia > Artiodactyla > Balaenopteridae > Balaenoptera > Balaenoptera acutorostrata. The sequence goes on from NC_080083.1 coordinate 63,947,815, forward strand.
TTTACAAGCAAGATGAAAACTGTCTCGCTAGCCCTTGCTCTGTCTTCACAACAAGCACAGAAACTGTGCCCTGCTGACGAGACCAGGGCACACACAACGCCACCTCACCTGGTCTCCTGCTGCTGGAGGATGTGCTTGACGGCCTGAGCTAGCGTGAACGTTTTGCCAGTGCCATAGGGGCCGATGATGAGAACGGGAGGCAGCTGTATTGAAAGTGGGGTCGTAACGGCCAGAACAGCCTCCTTCTGTTTTGCGTTTAGCCGAGGATCCAACTGCTCATCCCATTGTCTAAAGAAAATTAATATGCAAGTTATTTTAAACACATGCGTCTTATTCATAAGCAGAACATGGCACACAAGTATCTTGAATTTCACTGAACCGTTAAAAATACTGAAATAACATAGCATCTATAAAAACAAATGTTTATTCTAAAACTACTTTTAAAAAAATTCCCAACAAAGTCGGTGTAGGGTGTTTTACTACTCTGATCAAAATTCACTTTAGTTATCCTGTCCTTTCCAAGTGCAAAAAGATTCTGGTAACTAACCAAGATCATCACAACACACTTCCAGTCTAGTTGCTAAGTAGCAGCAGTCTCTTTGCATAGCAGATAAAATGGAAAAGGGAAACTAACTGATTTTCAAATTCTAATCCATTGAAAGATCTCTCAGTAAAATTTAAAACAAAAGAAAAAGAAAAAAACCTGTGTCACTGGTTAAGAGACATCAAACTTTTATAAAGTTCTTAATTCAGAAAAAAGCAGGGTTTTTTTTAAGGTCAAACAATATGAAATGTTTTCTGATTATTTTCACACACACAAGTAACATACGTATGTCCTATTTTTCTGGGAAGAGAACACCTGTCATGGCAACACAAATGGCTGTTGTAATGAAATCTATCTTATTAGTGTCCCTTCTATGACTTGGCTAAGTTTTGAAGATTTAAATGGATGGCAGATGCTGAAAGGGATCAAACTAAGTGGAGAATCAACAGCATTCTTTCTCGTAACTACAATTATAATACTAAATATTGTGACGACTATGGTAAAAATGATAGAGATGTAAACCAAAATAGGAAGGGTGTGTAGAGACTCTTAGAAAATTTGCAAAATGCCTACAAAATAACCCTGAAATAGGAGGACACAGTTTAGACAGCAAAATGCCCACTCTGTGAGGCTACTCTCTACTTAAACAGAAGCTAGTTATTTACGGAAAGTTTTCTTAACTCTTTCAGTTTTAAAAAATTATAGCTAATGCTATATATTATGATAGATAACTTCAAACAAACAAAATTCTCCTAATGTAAAACCTTAGAAAACAAATTTTAAAAACAAATTTTAAGCATATAAACATGTCATTATTTATTTTTCTGAAATTTAACTTTTTTTAAGTAAAAAACAAAAGGACTCTGACCAGTGGCACTAGATTTCCTGGAAGCCACTCACTAAAACTCCAAAGAACCCCTCAGCATTAACCCGTTTCTTTACTCATAATTCTGCCACTACCTAGCAATGCTCCACCTCCTATAAACAAGGAAACTGCTTTAGGTAAGTGCTAAGTCCAGAGCTAATACACGTGGCAGACACTGTGGAATGGTTACCCCCAAACCACCCGCGGTGCCCGTCTCTTCCTCCTCTACTACTGAGCCCAGACAGCTATAGACTCCCTTTCCAGCCTCTGTGGCTGGAGACCCAACTCTGGTCAACGAGACGTAAAAGTCCCTCAGAAGAGCTTCTATACCCAATAAGACAAAACAAAGCCTCTCTAGAAGAAAGCCTTCCTGCTCCTTTGCCTTCCTCCTTCACCTTGCTGGAAAAAGCTCACGATAAATAAAACCGCAGAAGCCATCTTATAATCATGAGGCAACAACAGGCATCACGCAGAAAACTAATATGCTCTCTAAGTAGAGAGAAAAGGGAGACTAGGTCTGCACAGGTACTGCTGAGCCCCCATACCAGCCCTCGACCACCCAGCTCTGGGCCTCGACTTCTACTTGTTTAAGCCACAGTCAATCCAACAAACTGTCGCTTGCATCTATACCTGACCACTATGATTCTACGATACCTGACCCCAATGGTTCCTTTATCTGTACATGGAGATAATGATACTTGCATCAGATAGATATTTTAAAGGATCAAATAAGATAATGCACGTAAGCTGTTAAGAAAAATAACTGAGCAATAAGTGCAAAATTAACTTTGACTTCTACTACTATAATATTTTCTGAGGATTTCAGAAAAATAAGATATTACTTGACCAGCACACACTTTTGAAAAACAAAAAATGTTTTTAGAATACCCTCTAATCTCACAAATTTGGGGACTTTAATGAACTTATGAATGAGATCGATATTAGATTATATACATAAGTATAAATCTAAGAGATTAGTGACAGATTTACAGGTATAATTCCAAAATATGTCGATATCTCTTTATTTATATAGACCATTCTACTTGTCAATTGTTTCAGTGCAAATAAATGCTTCAGAGTAGATCAGAAACTTTACCAATGTGAGTCATCTCTATAGTTCCTGGTCATGAATGATGAACATTTATAGAAAGCCAATAAGTAAAACAAATTGTCTCTATTTATTATACTACCTGCTTAATAAAGGGAAGAAGATTTATAATAAACATGCTGGTAAAAGTCATCTCTGATTTTCACAATTAAAACAACAAAGTCTTTTCAAGTTTACTCTGAATAAAATGAGAGTTATTTTATTCCCTGAACCAAATTAATTCTAAGTTCTTTTTTTTTTCCTAGTCTGACACATTGTTGTAATTAATTTATAGACTACATGCTCAAGAATAATTTCTCAATTTCATTTATCTTTCTATATTCCACCTTATTCCAGAAAAGATTTTAAATGGCTAATAGCTTCTCAGCGTTCCTAGACCTAGATACATTTTAATTACTACTTAAATTATAGTGGTATGAAATCTCTTCCTGCTTGAAAGTTTTCTGCTACTTGACATTTCCTTACTTTTGCAGTTAACACCTCCAATCAGTGGTATTTGAATATACTGCTATCCACAATATATTTTTCAGAAGTGAACATACCAAGTCAATGCCTATAAGTTTACTGGTATGGCCTCACATTTGAAACCCTAATTTTCTTCTTTAAACATATTCTTATTAACTTAAATGTGTCATATATTAATAATGTGCAAGGTTGTGTTGGAGATTCAAAGACAAATAAGATGTGGTCTCTTCTAAAAAGCTCAGAGTCTAATGAGAACAGCAGAAATGTACACAACTGAGAAAAATTAATTTTAGAGAAATTATGCTTGAAAGTACAAAACTGACTGAATCTAGCACATACTAGGCATCAATAAATATTTGTTGAAATAATGAAATGGAAGAGCAGATTCATTTACTAGAAGGAGAGAGCCCTTGAGCGGGACTAAATTTTAAAGGACAGGTAGATCCTCCAATAGATCAATATTGGGCAAAGATTATTTCAGGGAGAAAAAAACCACAGATAGAACACAGGCCTGGGGGAGGGGGAAATGCAGCGTTTAATGAGTATAAAGTTTCAGTTTTACAACATGAAAAGGTTCTGGAGATAAACTACACAACAATGTGAATACACTTAGCACACCTGAAGTGTGAATACAACAATGTGAATACACTTAGCACACTTCAAGTGTGAATACACTTGAACTGCACACTTAAAAATGGTTAAGATGGTAAATTTTACGTTACGTAGATTTTACCACAATTTTTTTTAATTTTAAAGAATTTTAAAAAAGATAAGGAGGCAAATAAGTTCAGGGCAAATTAAACAAATGTCAAGGTAATTCTATATGGCTAGAACATGAGGATTTAGAGGAAGAAAGGGAGAGTAAGAAGAAAAAAGTAAAAGAAATCTGAAAAGATACTGTTGAGAAGCATTGTCAATGAGACCACATAATATGAGTTTTGTATTAGGACGTTCAGACTTTATCTGCGTATCAAGGAGAAGCCCTTCAGAGGTTTATAAGCAGTGAAATGAAATGATTATTTTAGCAAACTAACTCTGGAAGAAGCATGTGGGCTGGACCACAGAACAGAGACACAGACAGCAGGACTGACGAGTAGAAGGCTACTGAAATAGCCCAGCTCTCAGTTATGCACTGGCTGTAGGGATGGAGAGAAGGGAAGGGTGCAGAGAAGCTGAATCTCTCAATTAGGCACTGGCTGTAGGGATGGAGAGAAGGGAAGGGTGCAGAGAAGCTGAATCAAATGAGAGCTACAAATATGAGATGTCACTGGATTTTTACAATTGGTGGATCACTGATTACTTTCAGGAGAGTGAGGAAGTAGAAAACAGATTACAGGATGAGTAGATAAGAATACCACAATTAGGTTGACTATCCTTGCTCAAGAATTTTGGCAATAAAAAGAAGAATGAGGAAAGTGAAAACAAGGGAGAAATGATTTGGATTTTGTATTATAAGGCATATTTTGCTTTGTTCTGTTTTTAGGACCAGAAGAAATGAAGTGTGAGGGAAAATGATATAAGTCACTTCTAGGCCTGGCCCATAAAAATTTCCCACATGGTCCTCCGTGCTCCTGCTTCTCCTGTCTGCCAGCTCATGTCAGCACCCAGGGTGACCTTGGAAACCACTCAGTAAAGATACCAGGGCCTCCATCAGAGATGGAGCAGGGCCACCCTACCATGACTAGATTGACACAAGTGATTAAAAAATAAACTATTTTGTGGAGCCACTGAGATTTAAAAAAAAAAAAAAAAAAAAAAAGGTGGAGCGAGCTGGGCATGGGCAGGGGCCAAGAGGATAAAATCCAGTAAAAGAATAAAAAAGATGCAGTCATAGAGCTGTCACTACAGTTAGTCTGGAAACAAAATAGAGGTATCATATTTAACCACATGTAAAGATGTGTAAAGAGAATTAAGCAGAAAAATATTTACATAACAATTAACTTTATAGCATCTTCCATGATACTTCCTCCATTTTCCTAAATTACAAAAATGTCTTCCCTATTCAAAAATTATTTTAAATTAACTATGTGAACCACTTTAGAAAGGCCCTAGTTTCCCTATTCAGCTTTTACTCAGGAATATTCCTAAATTGCTTGGCATTCTATCAAATTAAGGCTGTTGAGAAAAGCAATAGAACTCATTTAGACTCTGAGGAAAAGTGAAGAAAATCGATGATGAACTTCAAATGCTTCATTCTAAGGGTTCTTGTACTCTCTTTTCTCAACTAATAACATGTCTCTTGAAGAATATATGGAAACTTTCCTATAAACATATTTGAGTTATTTGATACAGATATTAAATTTAAAATTTATATAACTTCTGGAATGAGATATCTCTTTTTTGTACCTGTTGGGACTCCAAGGTATGGTTGGAGTCATAGTGATGTCTGGAAACAAAACCCCATTGTCCTTGATCCTGTCTAGCGCATAATGCATTTCACAGAGGGGTAATCGATTTAACTGAAACTGAAGTTCAACCTGAAAGACAAAATAAAAAAAAATTTTTTTTAAAGCATTAAAGCAGACATCAGCGCTTTTCAGCTTCCTAGAATGCTCTGTGGAGATACCCTTTTTCAGGGGCCAAGTTTAGAGATGCCTTTAAAGTGTAATCATAGTGTAATAATAATTATTATGCCTAATATTTGCTTTGCTTATTCAGTGCCAGGAGCTGTAGTATGCACTTTACATAGATTATCCCATTTAATAGCACCAATGACGTGTATACTATTATTAACCTCATTTTTCATCTAAAGAAACTGAGGCACTTGTAAATTACTTAATCTCTAAATAAAGATTATCTGATTCCACCATTCCTATGAAGAATATATTTGATAAAATTAGTAGAACATCTGTGAAATATCATCTCTCAAGGGTTAAAACCAGGCCTATGACACTGTACTGATTTACTATGAATGGATAGTATTCACCAAATGCTATATTTAAAAGGAAGAAAAGAGTAGCTTTCCAGTTAAATATGGCAGACTGAGCACAGTTACCTAAAAATCCATAAAGACAAAAAGAACAGCAGCAGATACAACTTCAGATAAGAACTGCCCCAGGATCTAGCTTAGTTTATTTTAATCTGTTCTTCCATTGCCGATTTAAAACAGAAATCAGAAAGCTTGACCTCGTATAAAACTGGAACATTTTAGATTTTACTTAAAGAGAATCGATTTTCTCGGAAAGTTATCAAAGGTCCAATTCTCCACCCACCAGAATCAATACTTCAAAGTCAACTGCACTTCTAGTTGTGGCAGACGGAGGGAAGCCAAACCAGAAGAAGAGGGTCTGCTGACAGGGCAACTACAGACAGCTGCAGCGAAGCTGTCGCACCTCAAAACATACCTGTGTGTCATAATCAGGCCGAAGATTAAGTTCTTCACAGCATTCCCTGGATATCCTTAAAAATATATATTCTTTTGTTTTTTCTTCAATAGTAGCTTCATAAACCTTCTCTTTGGTTCCCTGGGTCTGTACTAACTTCTCTTTAGGGACTGGTAATAAATAAACAGCATTGACTTTGGTCATCACCAGCCGTCCAGCCAAAGTATCTTCAGAAAGTGTTTCAGTAAGCTTAAAACGGCCAAAAAGTTGTCCATTCTGAGCATACTTTGCACCTCCAGAAACTCCAGTGAGCATGAAGCTTGCTAGAATCTGCAATTGCACTTTAAGGTTGAACCTAAGTCAGAAGTAGAAAATGAGTTTGAATATTTCACATCAAAAACATTAAAACTAAATAAGAGAGTAAAACAAAACAAATCAAATATAAACATAGAAAAATTAAAGGTTCATTATCAATTCCACTCCACTGAGCTACAAATGATATACTGTCTTTAATCCAAGCTGGAAACAACAAAACTTTAAGTGAATAAACTCTCCAAGTTTATAAAAATGCATGCTTAGTTGTGTTGAAGAATACACATATTTTTAGGTTTGAGCATTTAAAATGAAGCTAAGTATGATTTTTTAATAAAATGAAATATCATGTATTAGTTAATATGAAAGTCTGTTTGAATATACCATTAGGACAGTCAAGACTTTAAAATCACCTAAAGCCAGAAGGAAATGCCCTGTATTGAAACTACAACAGACTTTTATTAAACTGCTGCTTTCCAAGCAGATCTTACCAAGATTCTAACCATAAAATTTCTCTTCCAATACCGTTGGCGAATAACATCCAGAATACATTTTTATTCATGGCTACATCAAGGCAGGTCTCATGCCCAACTTATGGAAAGAAAAGTTAAAGGCTATCTTATTAGACAATGGCTGGTGTACTCACTCCCACTTCCATGAGCACATGTGAGCATGAAAGAGAACATGTGTGTGCAAGAAGCACAGAGAATCAAGATTAATTCACACAGTCAAGAAAGATGAAGTGAAAGAAAGATTTAAATTAATTAATAGCTCTTCTCCTTTGCCATTCTGAAATGGTGCTGTGAGAGAGAAGACAAAGTGGTAACAATGGGAACACTCTCTCCTTTTTCTTAATAAGGTTTAAAAAATTTGAATGAAAAAATTTAATTGTTCTATAATCTATACACCCTTTTGTGGAAAAGGCTACTTTTTAATGGTACTACTGAATTTTCTTTTCAGATCTTCTTTTGGATACGTGATGTCAAGATTGTCTTATAAATTCTTAAAGAAAAAGAAAAAAAAAACCCTTTTCTAAAACATTATACACTTCTGTAACACAAACATTTGTACTGCTTACAATATTAGGAAACCAATTCTAATTAAAACATTATATTAAAATTTTGAGTTTCCATTTATACACTTTAAAGTTAGAAAACTGTAAGACTAGAGAAATATTTTAATAGAAATAAGAAAACACTCAAGGAAAATAACACATCTCAACAGCTATTTATGCACATAACAAGTCATAGCGTTTATAAGCTCCATTAGTTATTTTAAAGTACACTTCAGGGCTTCCCTGGTGGCGCAGTGGTTAAGAATCCGCCTGCCAATGTAGGGGACACGGGTTCCAGCCCTGGTCCGGGAAGATCCCACATGCCGTGGAGCAACTAAGCCCGTGCGCCACAACTACTGAAGCCCGTGCGCCTACAGCCCGTGCTCCGCAACATGAGAAGCCACCGCAGTTGAGAAGCCCACGCACCACAACGAGGAGTGGCCCCTGCTCGCCGCAACTAGAGAAAGCCCACGCACAGCAACGAAGACCCAACGCAGCCCAAAATAAATAAATTAAATAAATTTTAAAAAAACACTTAAAATAGAATACTTAAGGCTCCAAAAGGATATGTAAAAATATACTTTATTATAAATATAAATTTAGTATTTAATAACGTGGCTTTCTATGAGGATCAAATGAATTCTAGGAGTACTTGCTCTGTGTATCATTCATATATATATATATATGTATATATGTGGAATTTTTAAAAATCATGTTATATTTCTCTCATTCTCTATCCATATTTCACTAGATCCAAACTAGAAAAGTACAATATAATTTAAAGAAACACAGATTGTATGTTATCTAGTTATGTTTGATTCTTTGAAGACCAGAATGTGCACTAAGGATTCATATAAAAATAAGTCATAAAATGAAACAAAAGTATACTACCCTCCCCAGTTTACATATAATCTATGTTCACCTTCCTTTTTAAAAAAAAATAAAATATATGCTTTGCAGAAGAACAGGAACCCCTGGGTTTCTCATGTTTTTTCAAATGCACTTAAACTTCTACCTTGCTTTTACCATCCACGTAACTGAGATGTGTGGTCATTAAAAGCTTTCTCAGAGAACAGGGATTCCTTACAGTCCATTCTCAATTCACAAATGACCTCTTTGTTGCTAAAGTTGATGTCCAGCTTTCTGATCTTTTTAAAAAATTATTATTACTTTGCAACCACTTTCCGTTTCCTTTAAACTCCCTCTTCCACTGGCTTCTGCAGTCACACTCTCCTGGTTCTCTTCCTACTTCTCAGGCTGTTCCTCCGTCTTCCATCCAAGCGCCACCCAGCTTCTAAGCATCCACCCGCCCTCTTCTTACCCTGTCGGCTCTCCCAAGACGAGGACGCCCTCTCCTAGATCTCTCGGCTCTGGGCTGTAAACCTAACTGCCAAATACGCACATTGGATTACATGCTCTGCAAACTCAGTAAAAGCAAAAGAGAATCACCATCTGACTTCCCCACGTACCACCCCAAACCAATCCTCCCGTGTATTAGACAGCTCAGGCAATGGCACTATCCACCTAGTTGCCCCAGCCAGAAACCAAGTTATCCTTGACCTTGTCTCTCTCACCAACCTTCATTCCCCATCATACAACCACCAAGCCCTGTTAGTTCCTCTTCTTCCTAAATTATCTGCATCTCAACATTTCTAACTTGAATTACTTTAACAAACTCCTACCATGATGTCTTGCTTCAGATCTATTCTCCAAGCCACCACTAGAGGGTCTCTGTAAAATGCGAGTCTGATGATAGGCGGCTCCGAGGGTAAAGTGTAAACAGCTTTCTATCTCACCACCCCACCACACATGTCCCCCCTTCCATTAAAATTACGATGACAGGGCTTCCCTGGTGGCGCAGTGGTTGAGAGTCTGGCTGCCAATGCAGGGGACACGGGTTTGAGCCGTGGTCTGGGAAGATCCCACATGCCGCGGAGCAGCTGGGCCCATGAGCCACAATTACTGAGCCTGCGCGTCTGGAGCCTGTGCTCCGCAACAGGAGAGGCCGTGATAGTGAGTGGCCCCCGCACCGCGATGAAGAGTGGCCCCCGCTTGCCGCAACTAGAGAAAAGCCCTCGCACAGAAACGAAGACCCGACACAGCCATAAATAAATAAATAAATAAATAATTTTAAAAAAAAATTACGATGACCGACTTGCAGCCTCCCCCACAACTCTATGTTCTTATTCTCCTATCCTGTGTCTTCAAACTAAATACCTTTGTCCTATTTCTTCACCTGACAATTACCTGTTTTTCAAAATTCAGCTTAAATGCCACCTGGTCCAGAAAGCTGACTTTGATATATCATTCAAGCTCTGGCGAAATGAGGAAACGTAACTTGTTTACCTCAGAATCAGCAATGACCAGCCTAGAAACTAACACTTTGAATACTCAATAAATTCTGTTCATTGAATTAATTTTACGTTTGTCATAATCTGATTTTTTTTCCAGGCACCATATTCCCATTTCAACTACTTCATATTATTCCCTAACAATTTCTTGTAATCCTATAATGTTTTCTCAACTAACTTGGGTAATATATTAAAGTTTTACTGTTACATCTATTTTAGAATCTACCATCCCAAAACACTTGATCACAATTTAGCAGGCATGAAAAATTAATCTCACAGTTTTAAAGCAATAAGAGAATTCTTTTATGACATTGAGTTGTGCCTTGCAACAAAACTGTTGAGGCAGAGACTCTAGAACTAAGAAATACAGCTTTTCCCACAGAAGAGTCACCATATGTTCAAGATGCAGACATTAGAGACCTTCTCAAAGTTACAGCTACTAATATTTAATTTTTCTAAAAGATTAACAGGCTGAAACTAAAAAGACATTAGTAAGCTTTCTTAAGTATTAAAACAATATGCATTTTTGAGATTTAGTAACTCAGAAATACCTAAAATACAAAATATATCCTATAATTAACAAAGATATGTCTTAAAAAGAAGAAAAACCATCTTTCCATGGTTCCATGTCACATTTTAAAATCAACTTGAAAGCTTAGAGGATTCCTAACATTTTTGGAAATGGCAGAATAGTAGCCCATGAAAGTTTTCAACCGATTTAAAACCATACTTCTAGCTAAAAGAAATATGGCTCCATCGATGTTAGAAATAGTTATACCTCTTGAGTGTAACTTTAAAAACACTTCAAAGCTATATATAGTGACTTTCCCTTCATGCAATTTCTGACTAAATGAATGACAACAAAAGTCAACCAAGGTAATAAGCCAAAAAACAGCTGGGTCTACTGAGGCAGAGCCACAGAACCAAGGCTGAATCGACAGAGGCCTCAGCTGCTGCAACGATGAAATGAGCATCTGCACATCGGGCTTGTCCTGCCAGCTTCACTGCTGGGCGGCCACAATGCCCCAGTCCTGCAGGCCAAACGACACACTCTGATGCACATGCACATGACGGCTTCAGCCAGGGCCAATTTCTTTTGGAAATGTATATCTGAGAATGAAATCGATTTCACTTCAAGGTGGAATCATTATTGAATGCACAACAGCATGTAGCTGAGGACAAGAGAAGTTGAAAAAAAATCTTGGAAGAACTCAGAAGCATATTCTAACACTTAAATGAAATGCAGTATTATTCTTACCATCTCCACACATCTCATACTAAAACTTAACATAAAAAGAACTCTTAATATCTGGACTGTTTTGAAAAAAAATCATCTTTCTTTAAAAAATTTAAAAAAAGATAAACCTGATTATCAAATTCAGCCTCAAGCCAAAATACATTTTTTCTAATCTTGAGAGGTTTCATTCAATCCATTTTCAAAAAGAGAATTCTAAGGTGACCGTGTGAAAGTACAGGTCTACCTTGTTTTATCGCACTTCACTGTCCTTTGCAGATACTGTGTTTTTTACGAATTGAAGGTTTATGGCAACCCTAAGTCAAGCAAGGCTATAGGTGCCATTTTTCCAACAACATTTGTTCACTTCATGTCTCTGTGTCACATTTTGGTAGTTCTCACAATATTTCAAACTTTTCCATTACTATTATATGTGTTATGGTGATCTTTTATGTTACTATTTTAACTGTTTTGTGATGCCACAAAACGCAACCGTGCAAGACAGCAAACAACTGTGTGTGTTCTGATTGCTCCACCAACTGGCTGTTCCCCCATCTCTCTCCCTCTCCTCAGGTCCCCTATTCCCTGAGACACAACAGTAATGAAATTAGGCCAATTAATAACCCTATAATGACCTCTAAGTGTTCAAGTGAAAGAGTGAGTCACATGTCTCTCACGTTAAATCAAAAGCCAGAAATGATCAAGCTTAGTGAGGAAGGCATGTCAAAAGCTGAGGCAGGCCAAAAGCTAGGCCTCTTGTACCAGTTAGCCGAGTTGTGAATGTGAAGGAAAAGTTCTTGAAGGAAATTAAAAGTTGTACTTCAATGAACACACAAATAGTAAGAAAGAAAAACAGCTTTATGGCTGATACGGAGAAAGTTTTAGTGGTTTGGATAGATCAAACCAGCCACAACATTCCCTTAAACCAAAACCTAATCCAGAACAAGCCCCAACTCTCTTTAATTCTATGAAGGTTGAGAGAGGTGAAGAAGCTGCAGAAGAAAAGCTTGAAGCTAGCAGAGGTTGGTTCGCGAGGTTTAAAAAAGAAGCCATCCCCATAATGTAAGTAGAAGTGCAAGGTGAAGCAGCAAATGCTGATGCAAAAAGCTTTAACAAGTTATCCACGAGACCTAGCTAAGATCCTTAATGAAGGTGGCTACACTAAACAGCAGATTCTCAATGTAGATGAAACAGCCTTCTGTTGGAAGAAGACTCTACCTAGGACTTTAGAGAGGAGAAGTCAATGCCTGGCTTCAAAGCTTCAAAGGACAGGCTGACTCTCATTATGGGCTAATGCATCTGGTGACTTTAAGTTGAAGCCAACGTTCACTTACGATTCCAAA